>NC_137023.1:17118641-17661141 GCF_032717465.1 Coenobita brevimanus | reverse complement strand
CTTCTTTTATTATACTGTAATCGATCTCGGCATACTAGTCTTTTTTAACAATTTTAGTTGAATGACGTCCTTCATATTCTTTTGTTGCTGCTCCTACACAAATTTAGCTTCAACGGGATTTCTAAAGCTGGAAAAACTAAATTCAGCTTGAATGAACCCCTTCACTATGAAGACACTCTCAAAAGCTGAAAATAAGTAATTAAAAAGTCATTCTACTAATAATTATCACTTTCACATACTTGTATTCTGTTTATTCCATTCAATGTAGGTTGTCTTCCCTAATTTGATGGAGATTTTTATTTTCCCTTTTTATCTAAATTCCTGTAGCTCAATGGCTGACTACTACAACTCTACAATACGTTTTGATAACAGCAGCCTTAAACTTTTGTCGCACTGTAGCATTCAGGACGGAGAGTTGGCGATATACACTAAGATAAAGTGCACAGAGCCTAATTCAAAGGATTCTACTTGTTTTACATTTCCTATACCCCACCAGCGCCAGAGACCTTTCTTAAGATCATCAAAACCGTTTCGAGGCACCATGAATCTTATTATATGCTTCACCATTTCAGCACGAGGAGCGTATTCTACGCTTATTAAATAATCTAGATGAAGAAAGAGTAATGAAATCATGTCTTAGGTAAATAAAAGTTTCCTAGAGATTCCTTAACTCACTAAAAAGACCTTTCCTAAAATGCACAATTATTGTCAGGCAATACCAAGGACAACAAATTCAAGCCACTGCAATGAATGGAATAGTGTAGGTTACTTCGTACCTTAACACCGAGCTTGGATTTGTCTCTTCTTTTGTTTATTTATTACCTTCGCCAACGAAGTGTAGTTTGTGTATTCACCTATGTTTTTCTGTGTTTATGTTTGACTACACGATATCTCCAAAAGATCTCAATGAATTTATACGAAATTCTGTGGAAGTGTGGGCCATGGGGCAAGAAAGAACTGATTAAGTTTGGGGGCGGATCCGGATCCTATGTATTCCACACGATATCTCCAGGGATCCGTATCCGGATCCTTTATGATGACAGTGGCACTGGCGGAGGTATGAGCTCTGTGAATGCTTTCTAGTTACACATGCGCTCACTAAGAGAAAACAGGTGACATGTTTTGATCGGTGTGTATGTGTGTGTTTTATGCTTTGATCGGTGTGTATGTGTGTGTGTTTTATGCTTTGATTGGTGTGTGTGTGTGTGTGTGTGTGTGTGTGTGTGTGTGTGTGTGTGTGTGTGTGTGTGTGTTGACAAAGTAGCTGTTCTGCTCAAGTTTTAGTCAAACTTCATGGAATGGTCGAGGGTCACCCAAGGAGTACACCCTATTGTTTATGAGAATAACATGGCAAAAGTCAAGGTCACATAGCAAGAAAACTTTTCTTTCTTTTTTACAATTTAGGTCAAACTCTCTGGAAATGTTGATAAGACTAGAGCGAAAAAAGTCATACTGACTACAAACAGATTAAGGGCACAATGGAAGGTCAATTCAGTTTTGGCCTGATTTGAACCAACTTGGTGGCAGAGTTAACGCCCAGAAAAGAACAAATTGACTGATTTTGTGCAACAATTATTTAAAGATCAAAGTTCGAGCCATGTGATTTTGTGTGAACAAAAGAGCAAACAAACATGAGCTGACTAGAACAAACCTGGGATGATCACCCAGTAGCCTGGCTTACTGTCTTTTAGAACAATAAGTCAAAGCACAAAGTCACATGGTAAAGTCAACTTAAACAGATTTTCTGTGATGTAACTTTTGAAATGGTAGTGGTTAAAATAAGAATAGAATTATTCAATTTTGAGGACAATCACTCAAAGGTCCGGGTCAGAGGGGAAGGGCAAAGGTCAAGGTCAAAGAGGAGCGTCAAGTATCAAGGTCAGTGGGGAAGGTCATAAGTGAGGGTCACTTAGAATTCAACCCAGTTTTAATCTGATCTAAGTCAGTGTTGGGTTAAGGGTTAAGCAAGAATGAAGTAAGTCGATTATAAGAATAATCTGGCGAAGGCCAAGGTCACAAGGCAAAGTCAAATATTCGCTCTTTGACCAGTAGGTGGTCGGGGATGTTGCTCTCTCTTAATCTATCTATCTACTATAGCCCGACGCCCTAATCCCCCAAAGGGTGGCCGCAGACAAAACGCCTCCAAGTCGCTCTCTTAGTTTTTTCATTCATTGCAGACGCCATATATCCCAAACGGGGTGGTCAAGGGCTCAGAGTTAATTGTTTTACAGGGAGGGGCACTAATCCTCCACCAACCCCACTTGACACGTAGGGATGCCAACAGCATCTGGTGTTCCCAGGCGGTCACCCATCCAAGTACTAACCAGACCCAACGTTGCTTAACTTCGCTGATCGGACGGGAAGCGGTGTATTCAACGTAGTATGCCGCTCTCTTAGTGTTTATTCTTATTTATTCTTTCCCTGAAAGGAACAACTTTCCGAGTTCCTAGACTTTGCTTCTTCCTTCCTAGGATAAAAAATAAAAAAAAGTTAATGGGCGAGAACTGTTTCAAGCTGCCTGAAGTTACTGAGAAATAGCAACGATATTACAAAGCCACCGTATTCAATGCGTTAAGACTATCAGTCCCCTGTGGCTCACTCTTAAAGGAATAAAATCGACCGGCGTTAGCGTGGCTGGATTACTAAAGCGTCCCGGCATTGAGGATTAACAGTAACAGTATTACCATTCCCATTATCAGGACAATTGTAGTGTTTTATTCCTGCAAACGTCATATGATTTTACTCAGCCTAGAGGGAATATTAGAGCCTGGGAGTGTTAATACCCACCTGTTATATATATCCTTTATCTCTTCCTTACCTCTTTTGTTCCCCCTCCCTCTCTCTCCTTATCTCTCTCGCTGCCCATATATCATTCTCTCTCTCTCTCTCTCTCTCTCTCTCTCTCTCTCTCTCTCTCTCTCTCTCTCTCTCTTCATTTACTATCTTACTTCTATCGCGATGTCTCTCCTTGCATTATCTTGCTTCTGTCCCCCTGTCGCCCGCCTCTCTCTCTCTCTCTCTCTCCCGACCCCTTCATTTACCATCTCACGTATATCACGATGTCTCTCCTTGCACTATCTCGCTTCTGTCTCCCTGTCGCCCGCCTCTCTCTCTCTCTCTCTCTCTCTCTCTCTCTCTCTCTCTCTCTCTCCCTCCCTCCCTCCCTCCCTCCCTCCCTCTCTCTCTCTCTCTCTCTCTCTCTCTCTCTCTCTCTCTCTCTCTCTCTCTCTCTCTCTCTCTCATACAACCTTATCTTTATTCCCTTTACTTATCACCTTCTCAGCGTTAGAGAGGGGCAAGGGGGGCGACGGAGAGGGAGGGGGTGAATTTTTAAGACCTCATATCTCCCGTTTTTACCGACGCAGCCTAACTTAAGCGAGCCCCCTTTTCAAGATTTTGTTATGATGACGTTTATGAGTCCCTGGCAATATACATGTAAGTTCCGCGCCATAAAATATCCATTGCAGTGTATATCAAGCACCGCTCTCCCAAACCACCAAGCTCCTTCTCAGGCCCTCGTAGTCTTCGTGTTCTCCTTTGCCTCCTCCTCTTCCTCCTCCTTCCCCTCGCTTTTTTTTTTTTTTCTGCTTCTTCTCCTCCTACGCATTTTATCAATTGATATGAATCCCTCCTCGCTCTTCTAGGGGAAGACTGAGACTTATCACTGCATCTCTTTAAATGTCCACATGTATTCGATTATAATTAAACAGACCTAAGCTCTCTTCTTCTCCTTCTACTTCTTCTTCTCTTTCTTTACCTCCCCCTTTTCCTCCTTCTCCTTCTCCTCCTCTTCTTTCTCTTCCTTCTCCTCCTCCTCCTTCTCCTCCTCTTCTTTTTCTTCCTTCTTCTTCTCCTTCTCCTCCTTGTTTTAGGAGCAGATTGAGACTTAGCAAATACTGACTGTCGGCCTTAATGACCCTCTTGCAATCGATAGATACAAATCTAAGCCGTTCTCTTCGTCTTCGTCTTCTCCCTCCTCCTGCTCCTGCTCCTGCTCCTGCTCCTGCTCCTGCTCCTCCTCCTCCTCCTCCTCCTTCTTGCCGGTTATGCGAACTGTGAATTAGAGTTGCCACCTTCGACGTCACACCTGTGGGAGAAGAAAACAGTGCGATAATGTATGTAAAAAGAGACATAGGAAGATAACTGAGTTTATGTAAATACAGAGATATACGAGGAAAATAGAAACATTATGTATGTAAAAAGGGACATATTAAGAAGAAAACTGATATTATATGTAAGAGTAACGATGAAAAAGAAAACAGTGATAATGTATCGAAAAACAAACACATACGACGAAAACTATTAAGTGGTACATATGGGAAGCAAGACAAGGGGTACCTTTGACAACCGCATCCAACCTTGCTGTATTCTAAGGGGAAATACAGTAAATAATTCTGTACGAAGGAAGGAAGGAAGGGAGACCACCAAGGGTTACACTCTGGGTAACTCCTAATGTGAGTGATAGTCTACCAGTCGGTAAGATCTCGTCTTCCTTTATAAAAGAAGAAGAAGACTGTGCATACTAAAGTTTCCTCCTCCCGGAAAATCACTCCTAGTCCCACGCAGCCTAAAACCAGGTGGAGGTCTCCCACTGTATAGAAATGTTTTTCCTTAAGTAAAAAAATAAATAAATAAAATAAAAGCCCGGGACACCAGTGTTGTCCCACACTTCTGATGTTCCCCGTCTCAGCCAGCTTAAAACTTGGTCCAGGTGGAGGTCTACCACCGAGCAATGTTTTGTATTCCTGGGATAAAACAAATATTGTTCCCCCGCCTCCATGGAGGAGGGGTGGAGTTACCATGCCTAAAACTAGTCTGGGTAGGTTTTCCCACTGTGCAAAATCACGTTTTCTACGAAAATAAACAAATAAATAAAAAAACACACACATTTTATATAGGCTATATATATATATATATGTATACTACCAGGGGTACCCAGCTTTGCCCAGGCCAAAAAGACTAACACTGTAATCCTATTTGTTCTTGTTTAAAGTTTCTATTCCAGGAAGATCATGTACCTCTGATGCATGTCAAGAGGGATGATAAGAGATCTAGGAAACTTTCTATTTCAGCTTTCGCAAACTAACGCACAGTATTTGTATGCATTTGTTTACCATTACAATGACTTCAATGACCTCGGGCTGGTGACCTCAAATGACCTCGGAAGTCAACCTCACATAGCCTGTGATCGAACTGGAGGTCATGTGAGTCTCCATGCCAAAAAATGGGCTGCTGGGTCCAGTCGTTAGAGCGTAAATTACCCGTGACCACAAATTACCTCCGGCCAGTGACCTCAAATCACCTCGGAGGTCAATCTCATATAGCCTATGTCCTAGCTGGTCATGTGAGTCCATGCCAAACTCTGAGCTGCAGGGGTACCGTGAGGGCCCTGGCCAAAGGGGCAGACACTACCGGTGACCTCATATGACCCAAATCAGTATTTTGACCCCCCTAAAACCATTCTCGGGCCACCCTGATTCAGCATATATATGGGTCTGGGGGTCTATGACCCTTAGTTTGGGCGCGATTGATGGATAAAAACGCTACCCTTTTGTATATATATATATATATATATATATATATATATATATATATATATATATATATATATATATATATATATATATATATATCCATTCATCATCTAATCCTGAGGTGCCCCACGAGGAGTGTAGGAGCCCTGGGCTAGGCAAGTTTGCCCTGACATTTAATATAAGAGTAACCAGCCTCACTCATCCCTGAGTGACATTACGTGAACAATAAACCCCAACCGCCCCTTGGATATTAGCCTACACAGGCTCAATCCGATTGAAGCGTCTTAGTTACCCACTAACCCACCAAGCTTCATAGTTTGGTTATATGGTGACTACCCAACGTAGTGAATGGTTTCCTAGTGTACTGGAAATTATTTAGCTTATCACTCAGTGTAGAGCCACCCGCAGACGGAAGAGGAAAGAAAGAAGGAAAGAATGACAGAAGAGGAAGGATGGAAAGAAGGAAGGAAAAGATGAAAGGACACTCACCCGGGAGCAGCACTACAGCGAGTGAGTGGATGATAAGCTCCCCCACCTACCACATACTGTATATATGTTACAGGAAATTTGTGTAACCAGTTATTCAATGAAATCCCTAGGAGTTTTGTGAAATGATTTTAAACTAGGATGGGTTAATTAAGGTTAGGTTAATATAGGCTAGGTTAGATTACTCTGAGATAATCTAAGTTAGGTTTAGGTTAGGTTAGGCTAGGTTAATTAGGTAAGGCTAGGATAGGTTATTTTGTATGAACGCTTAATATAACTTAGCATCAATCTAAATTAACCTAACCAAACCTAACCTAACTATCGTAGCCTAACCAAACCTATACTTAACTCAGATCATCCCAGCCTAACCTAACCGCAGCCTAACTTAACTTAACCCATCCTATTTTATACTCGTTTCACGAGTTCCCTAAGGATTTCATGAAATCCATGATTACACAAATTCCGTGTAATATATATATATATATATATATATATATATATATATATATATATATATATATATATATATATATATATATATATATATATATATATATATATATATATAACCCTCGTTGTTTGTCTGTTCGTTAGTTTGTTTGTCCTTCAAACCAAGGGCCAGAACCCCCAGACCCATATACATTCTGAATCAGGGTGACCCCGGGATGGTTTTAGGGAGGTCAAAATTTAGATGGGTCATTTGAAGTCACCAGTAAAGTGTTCGACTTTTTGGTCCGGGCAACGTCGTGTACCCATGCAGCTCAATTTTTGGCATGGAGACTCTCATGACCTCCAGTTCGGACATAGGCTATGTGAGGTTGACCGCCGAGGTCATCTGAGGTCACCAGTAATACATGCTCGAACGACTGGACCCAGCAGCCCATATTTAGGCATGGACACTCACATGACCTCCATTTATGACATAGGCTATGTGAGGTTGATCTTCGAGGTCATTTGAAGTCACCAGTCAGAGGTCATTTAAGGTCAATGGTAGTAGTAACAAGGTGAGCACAAATACTGTGCGTTAGTCTCGAAAGCTGAAATAGAAACTTCCTGGACCTCCTATAATCCCTCTTCTAAAGCATAAGAGGTACACCCACGAAATAAATATTCGTTACCCTTGTGGTGTGATACAATATGACATAAGGACCAGGGGTTCTGAACTACTACCAGTACCAAATGAACACAGTTTCACTTTTACAAATCATTTCAGAGTTTATCGCACCCAGAGGTAACGATAATTATTTTGGTGGGTGTATATGGTCTTTCTGGTGTAGAAAGAAAGATTGAATTAGACCAAATTGGATTAGAGAGTTCCCCTTTTTTTCCCCGGCTAAGCCGGGTACTCCTCCTATATATATATATATATATATATATATATATATATATATATATATATAGATATAGGAGGAGTACCCGGCTTAGCCGGGGAAAAAATATATAGCCATATATATATGGCTATGTACGCCAGCGTTACATGGGGCTCCAGGAACTGTCCTCTTCCACAAAGGGAGACGCCATTAGAGATTCCACCCGGCCAAAAATCTGGTCCAGGTGGAGGTGTATTATTGTAGAAAATTCCGTGTTCGTAGGTCAAACAACACCCTTCACCCAAACATTCTGCTCTGATTCATCCTTGAAAATGGTACAGTAACTTAATGAGTGAACTGGTGAGTGATTGAGTGAATGAGCTGTAGACACAGATAAAAGCGCTGTATTTCGCCATCTCTATGGTTGTTGCGAAGTAGATAGGTTTTTAGAAGCCGGTGTGAAAATGTACCGGACATTAAACACGATGATATCCACTACTATGCTGCAGGTGCTTATTGTATGTTGCTTTATTTATTTGTACTTTTTCTCAAGTTTGTCCCCAGTAAATCATACAGAGTGCCAAATAAAATTGCATTGTCGAACACTAAACTGATCTAATTCTCCCAAAATTTTAGCATCAGTTGTACAAAATATGCTGCGATATTGTGGAACATATGCCTTGCATACAATGGGAAGGTAACCCACTCTGTGAAAAAAAAAAAAAAGACAAAAAACATGAAAGGTTACACGGAAGTGAGTATGGAAGTAAAAAAGTCATTGCATGACAGTATTGTGATACCAACTCTAACGTATGGATGTGACGCTTGGACCTTGTTGGAATAACTCAAGTCAAGAGTGAGAGCATTGGAAGTGAGTTGTTTGAAAGGACCAAGTGGAGTTACATGGAAAGACAGACTGACAAATGAGGATGTGAAGAAGCGCACGTGGTGTGGGTGTGGATGTGATGCAAAGCGTCAGGAGAAATACATTGAGACGGTTTGGCCACGTGGAGAGGATGGAGAGCGAGAGACTAACGAGAAGAATGCATGCGAATGAAGTGTGGGGGGAGGGAGGGGGAGGTCAAGGATGAGATGGAGGGATGGAATGGGGAAGAATGCGAGAGAGGGGGTTATGAGCTGGGAGCAAGGTAGTGAAGTGGCACTGAGCAGGGTGACATGGAGGCGATTTGTTTGTGGCCAGCCCTTACGAGATTATGGCGTCGGGCAATAGACAGACAGATAGATAGTTACCGCACTGTAATTAAGGTAGAGATTAATAAATATAACTATATATATATATATATATATATATATATATATATATATATATATAGATAGATAGATATATATTTAGATTTATATTTATATATTTACATTTATATATATACACACACACACACACACACACACACACATATATATATATATATTATATATATATATATATATATATATATATATATAGATAGATAGATAGATAGATAGATAGATAGATAGATAGATAGATAGATAGATAGATAGATAGATATAGATATAGATATATAGCCGGACGCCTTAATCCCGCACGAGGTGGCATCAAAAAATATGCCTCCATGTCGCTCTGTCCCCTACCATTTCGCTGCCCTTCCCCCAGCTAATATCACTGTCTCATGTACCTCGCTACTCCATCCCTCCATTTCATCTTCGTTCCCCTTCTCCCTTTCCCCTTTCCACCTCACTCACATACACTCTTCTCGTTAGTCTCTCGCTCTTCATCTCCTCTTCATGGCCAAACTACCTCAATGTATTCTAATACCCGTTTTTATTACTTCCGCTTCCACACCACAGCGCTCGTTAACTTCCTCATTTGTCAGTTTGTCTATGTAACTCCAGATGCTCCTCTCAAATAACTCATTCCGCTCCTTTCATATTTGACCTGTGTCCTTCCAGCAAGGTCTAAGCTTCACTCCTATACGTTAAGGTGGGGATCATAATTTTATTATGCAACGAATTTTTTTCTTCCATGCTCTCTCCCTTATTTTTTATCATTGCTTTCATGAACCAGCAACCTTTCCTTCCTGTTGAACCCGTTCAAGCACTTCATCTTTTAAGCTTCCATCCTTACTCATCACACTGCCCAAGTTCTTAAATTCTCTCACATTATCCATTTCCACACCATCCAACTCACTGTGCATTCAGTGACTTCATTTCTCTAGAAGATCACAACTTTACTCTTCCCTACATTCACCTTTAGAGTCCGTTCCTTACATACTCTTCAAATTCCACTCACCAAGCTTTGCAGTTACTCTTTGTCTTCACTTAACGATACAGTCATCTGCAAACAGAACAGAAGGTTTCCAAACGCAGCCGTCTTTCATTAGGGCCTCTCCGACATCCACTGCCCTACCTTGTGTCTCTTTTATAACTCCATCCATATAGAAATTGAACAAGCATGGCGACATGACACATCCCTGTTTTAATTCAATATTCAAATACAAAAATTCACTCAGTTCACCATCCACACGCATTGCATCCCTAGTGCCCTCATACATACTTTTCACGGCATTGAGCAGCTTTCCATTTACTCTAAAATTATTTTTAATATTCCACATTCCTTGTCTATCCACTCTGTCATTTGCTTAGCAATGAAGACAACATATAATTTCTTTCCCTTCTACAGAATTTTTTTCACAGAACACCTTACGATGAATATCTGACCTACACAACCTCTTCTCTTCCTGACAGCTCCCTGCCCTTCTCCAACTAATTCCTCTTTCATTTCCCTGTCTCAGAAAATATGCATCCTACCATATACCAGTACAGTTTCTATTACACTAAGAAGACAAATGGTCTTATGATTAAAACACACTCCTTTTGCCCCATTCCCTTTGTACAGGGGAATAATTGTACTTGGCTTCTAATCCTTCGGGACTACCCTCCTCCCAGGCCAATCTGCACACCTTCCATATCCATTCTACTACTACTCGTACCTCTCCCCCGTGCTTCAGAATTACACCGTAAACTCCTGGTGCTTTACCTGTTTGACAGTCTTTATTCCTTCCACTACTTCCATCCTAATGATCTCTTCCTCCTTTCTCATCTCTCTTCTTCTCCCAGCCATTCCCCTGCCACTTACACTAGCGTTACTTTTATTCTCTATGATTAGCAGTTCCTTAAAGTGTTCTCTCCATCTGCACACTTTTTCTCCTTCCTCCACCAGCAATCCGTCATCTTTATCTCTTATCCCTCTCTACCCTCTATATTGCCCCGTCTTTCTTAACCTCCTTCGAAGACATTGTCTTACATTCCCACGACTTTACATTAAAAATTTTTTCAAACTCCTCACCCACTCTCTTTTTACACTCTCTTACTAATCTTTTCACCTCTCTTCTCTTCTTTAAGTGTATCTCTCTATTCCGTCTGTCAGCTTCCTCCGTATGAATAATATATATATATATATATATATATATATATATATATATATATATATATATATATATATATATATATATATATATATAGATGTGTGTGTGTATTCTGTCCAACTCTCTAATCCAAGAGTTAACCGATACTCCCAGTCCTTCATTTATGCAACAGGTCAACTCTGGAACTGTCTCCCTCTGTCTGTATTTCCTGCTTCCTATGATCTCCAGTCTTTCAAACGCAGAGTGTCCAGGCATCTCGAAATGATCGAATCGAATTTGGTTCTCTCTTGTATTTTGTTTTGCTCTTGGAAGGAACAGTTTTGCTGGCTCGTTGCCTTTGGTTCCTTCTTCCTCACATAATATATATATATATATATATATATATATATATATATATATATATATATATATATATATATATTGAGTGAGACTTGTGAAATAGCCTTACAGGTAACAACGGAATATTAACAGCCGAGTGTTCTTTAGTTGCTGTGCAGTAGGTAGCATAAAGGTATCAAAAGTATACATTATATCAACATTACCAAGGTAATGGAGGATGATCTCTAACTATCTACAGAAAGCTGACATACCTCTGCATTTCCTTTTACTTTATCTGTCAATATTCGCAGGAGATAAATGCATAATTTGCAACTGCTAAGTCATGCATTACCAGTATTTTGTGGAAAGTGTTAGTAATAAATTTTCTTTAAATCCAAGAATCTAAAAGCATTACGAGTACAACATGAGATGAAAAAAGTCCTTTACTGATGTGAACTACAGAAGTTGCATATATTTCCTCACAATGAATGATCTGTAACTGAGATCGTCTATAGGCGAAGGTAGCACTGCTATCATAAAAGTAAAAAGAAAATACTGTAAGTCCATAAAAAAAAAAAAATGGTCTTTCTTATATGCTGCATGTGATCTGAAAATCATGCTTACCACCCCCTATAAAAAAAAAAAAAAAAAAAATCGTGGAGTCTTGTACAGAGGAAAAATTTGGTGAACTATATCAACATATGTGAACTTTGAACTTCACGTTGGGACCTTAACCTTTTAACTTACAAATACTATTATTCATATTATCAAAAGACTATCCAGCTTAGACGTGGAGGGCAAGGGTGTTCATGGAGGGGACGGAAAGAAATAATCTTGCAAAAAGATGAAGGATCCATTTCTGTACATTTCTGTGGACCAAAGCCAAACATACTGGCCAAGTTCGCTTTATACTCATACACACTAGTCGATAGGCTATATACACACTCCGCAGTATACATGTGTGTATGTGTGTGTGTGTGTGTACACACACACACACACACACACACACACACACACGCGCGCATATATATATATATATATATATATATATATATATATATATATATATATATATACCATTAAATCAGAACCCCTTCTTTCAAAATGGTACAGTGACCAAGTAAGCGTGCAAGTGATTATAAGATAGACACACTCTTTACGGCCAACCTGATGGGGTAAAAAAAAAAAAAAAAAAAAAAAACTGTCTAGATCTCAGTAATACCACTATTGAAGTAGAATCTTCTATCTGTACGAAAGGCTTGGGTATGACACCTGTAAGCTACAATCTGTGCCATTAGTGTGAAAAGATATTCACTGCTTGGATAATAACATTTAACTGAGTCTAGGCACTAATGTGGGAACTATAATAGTGAAAGATTTTTCCCAAAGAGAAAGTCGGGGGTCTTAGGTGCCTGAACCACAATCAGACTACTCGTTCGTTCGTCCACCTGTTCGATCGATCGCAGTCTACAGACCAAATTAGGGACCAAATATTACTACAAAGGTGTCAAAGGAATCATCTTCAGTTGACGGAGCGCCCTCATCACACTGGTTGACACACTCACGCCAACCCAAAGGGCACAGTGACGAATGAAAAGTCAGACTCATATACAGCAAGCTTCATCATTACAGGACTGACATGCGATCAGTATAATCGGATAATACACTCATAATGCAGTAATTAATGCCAACTCATGATTTTAAGACAAAGTTAATTGCATCACGCGCTAAATATGCATCTATGTTTCTGCCTTCTTAGACGGTGTGGAAATGAAGCAAGAGAAGGTGTAAGGTAAACCATTATTTGGTAAAGGATCAACTTGCACCTTCATATCTCCCACTGAATACATACAGCCTAACAGAATGGCTGCAAAATCTGAGATCATTGCATTACAAATAATCTTCTGCTCATATAAGGGATCATACCAGACTTCATCTGAACCCTAGTGCAGCAACGCGCAGTTAGTATTATCTCTAACAAGAAGGTTGAATATACGAGTATTTCGTCAGATCAATTACATTGACGTAAAACGAATGGTCAGACTCATTTAGTCGGTTATATTTTCTTTTAAGACTATTTTAACTTGCAAGAGTAAATTCCTCAGGTTCCACTTCACCGTACTTAAAGCTAATGGCGCAGTGGTTTTCTAAATATGAACGTTGCTGCCATCGCAAGCAAGGAGAAAGCAATTAATTACTGGAGAGGCGAAATGCCCTAAGGAGCTGGTAGAACCACTCAAACTTCCATTAGAGTCGGAGTGAATCAGTGGTGAATGCATGCATCTTAAGTGCACTACATAGCCTTCATGAATGCTTCACTACACACAGGCACACATACATAATACTCCATCTTCTATATCCCACAGTTATAGACAGTTTTAAGAGGGAGTACGTGATGGAACGCACGGATTAGCCTGTATGATTGTACAGTAACAATTTGCTATTATCATATAAATGAACGACAAGGAAAATCAGCTTCAGCATTCCACGAAGCCATTTCTTAGGCTGGGTGGTAAAAATAACCATCCCTGTGCCTAGGGAAAAAGAATTTTGTGTCAGTATTCCCTGCACACTTAAAACTGAGAGGAGGACCCGGTACCCTATATATACCTGTTGTATACTTCCAGAAAGCTTCAAGTCGGACGTTTAGACCACAGTCATGAAAGAGTAGATCTGCATTGCCGTATGGACTTCAGTGAACAATGGAAGAAAGTGGAGGGAGTGAACAAACAGTATATAAAGAAGTATGGCTCAGTAGTACTGTGTAAAACTAATATGAAAGGAATCAACCTGGATGAATGAATGGGAAGTTGTAAAATGTGTAATATCAGGCATGAGCATTCGTGGGCACAACAAGCAGGGAGTTGGTTTGCTGCTGATCTATGAATGACAGAGAGGAATGAAGACCTAATGAACTGATTTGAGGTGCATGAATCTATATAATAATGATCCGATTTCTGTATGATTGTTTGTCTGTTACCGTAACACAGCAAAAAAGGCGCAACGTTGCGAAATTTTCGTTAGAGCAAGGTACCTTTAAAATGCTCTAACTTGAAGAATACAAAATAATCCAGTCCAATCGGGCTGCCGGTTCTCGCGTTGAGACTCATTCTTGGCCTTTTCTTTCAAATTTCGTATTTGTTTTTAGTGGAGGAGATAGATTCGTTCTTGGTCCGGGACTGAAATATCCAGCATGACAAGAGAGAAGAGTGACGTGTTTGTTGTATTATCACTTTCTTGCCTCTCCTTCCTCCCTCCTTATACTCATGAAATTGTATACTATAATGCTATACCATAATGTAGTACAATAGCAAACACTACCATCCTGCCAATGTCTGTCTGTCTGTCTCTGTCTCTGTCTCTGTCTGTCTCTGTCTGTCTGTCTGTCTGTCTCTCTCTCTCTCTCTCTCTCTCTCTCTTCTCAACGGGAGTCCCAGCAAGATAAAAAATAAGGGAAAATTCCTCTCTTCATTTCACTCACGGCATGAGTAATTCCAATTTCTTTAACCTTTCGACTGAAAATAAGAAACGACATCGAACGGAGGCTACTGAAGGTTGTCTTTAAGTGAGTGTTAAGTTTAAGGTGATGATGGTGAACTGGATGTTGAATGTTGCATGTACTGGACCTGTACATCTTGTACTGATAGAAGTATGGAGCGATATGACAGGTTATAAGACACTGGACGAGAGTGAGGAAACAAATATAGTGTGATTGTACTGGGAGGCCAGAATGGCAGAGGTGACGCTAACACTGGGAATGATGTAATGGGTCGTTTTGGACTGCTAGGGAACAAGGATTACTGACGGTGGCTAAAGGACTTGTGTCAAGAATGAAGGTTGTACATTATTGGCTCATATATCAAAAACACAAGAACAGATACATACAGTACAGATGTTGGAGAAAGACTAATGAGAATGTTGAATGTAGGTCAGACAATAATAATGTTTGTTGGGAGAAAGATGCTTGGGAGGGTCGGTGACATAAGAGAGGCGAGAAGACAATGCGGAGGATTATGTAATAAAGGTTTTTCTAATAAGATCATATTGAGGTGAGTTTACTGGATGAGGCACAAGAGAAGTACTCAGATAATTTGAGTATTTGATTTTGCTGCCCTTAGTTTATATATGTTGATCTCTGCAGTTACTAAATCGTTTTGTAATACAACTGTTCTTCCTGATTTTGACTCCATTGCTGTTACTATCGCAATTGTTTTATTTTCGGTGTTGTCATTTCTAGAATACTGTCTTCGATTTTACGGCTGCTGCTTTCATAACTGTACTTTGTTCTCATTACGCCCTCCCTCACGTTTTGTGCAGTTGTGTAGCAGGATAAAGATAAATGAAACAGGAAGATACAAAACTTTATAGTGCTGTTTTTGTTCCTCCATGCCCCTGTTCTTTATCCTGGTCATACAATCCCTATGCATTATAACAGTGGGAAATAATGCTGCTGCTTCTGCTGCTGCTGCTGATGATGATGATGATAATGATGATGGTTAATCACAGTATGCAGTTAGTGAGAGGGGTGAAGGGGTGAAGGGGAGTAGGTGTGTAGGAGTGAAGGCTGCGAATCACCAACATACTATCACCAACCCCTCTGCATTCCTCATTCCATAAAAGAAGAAAGGAATGGACCCTATTTTTTTTTATTATTTTTTTTTTTTATGCGCTCGCCTCTGGGCATAGGCTTCTCAGCCTTCAGGAAATATCTAAGCCTGTAACCTACTCCGTCGCAACTACGCATGTGTTCGGTTTATCAGGGGTTAAATAATTTTTTATGGCATTGCCTGACATCACTCCAGGTAACAAGAGACGACAAAACTAATTTCAAAAGCATAATATTTAGATCTTTGTAAAGTAGTTCAGCCCATCGTAGAGGACACACATATTCACGAAGAAAAGCATCAGGATTCCATTTCCATAATTTTGCTAAGGTATCTGGGATGTGCCACTGGAAGAACAACACAGCCCGTATTCAGTATGTCACTCTTCCTCTGGAATTCTGGTGACAACACGTAAGACTTTGCCAGCGTCATTTGAGATCATTTGAGTTGTTTAGTGGAACACTGACAATATAATGACTCCGACGACTATAAGACTTTTCTCCTGAGCTAAAATCGTCTGCCATTAGCTTGAATAAATTACAAACAGCTTCCTCAGCTCAAGGAATTAAAACTCTTGTTGCCTATTGTGTAACTGATGGAAGTTTTGAGTAGAGTAAATATTTATTTTTCCGTTCTTTCCGAATGTACCAGGTAAGTAGTTTTTTTATTTTTTTAAAATCATATAGTGCTACCGGAAGAGTAAAACAATCATATACATTTAACCTCTTCATTACATCTCGCCCAAACAGAAGGACCATTCACAATGTGTACTAACCTCGCCTTGCAATTGGTTTAAGAGCTGTAATCAAGGTGAAATAAAACGATTCGTTGCACTTCCTCCGCACCTATTAATTGTCCACTGTAGCTACACCATTACATTTTATCTTGTTGTATGGTTTTACATTCTCCATATTTTTCATAGATAACAATCAAAAAGATACTGAGGTGCAATGTGCTGAATAAATTAATTAAGAATAACTGCTGTGAAATTCACTATACCATAAAATACGACTCTAAGATTGAGCATTTGACCCTGTCATGTGAGATGAATGTTTCACTGATAGTTCTTCAGCTGAAGTTACTTCATCCATGCCTAACGCTTAAATATTCCACCAACTGTGGGTCACATTGGATCAGATGTGTTTATGTTGACTTTGTCCCATGACCCTGCCACCCTTACCTTTACCCTCTCGTTCTCAAAATACAATCACTCCATCCAAACACAAACTCTTGAACTAAGTTTAGGCCAAATCAATATAAAACTATTTGAGTTAAACGCCTAAAAATTTTACGTAGCCCTACGATCTCTAACTTTGACCAAATGTGTTCGATATCGAATCACTTCATCCTGCCTTTACCATCAGTCATTTAAACTTATCATATAGGAACTGGCTAAGTTAACAATGACCTTGACCTGTGACTTTTTTTTTCGGCCGAAATTAGATCACTCTTTTCTCCAAAAGTCTTCAGTTATTGTTTCAAATTCGGTGCAGTTCCATTCAGCATTTATCCTTAACCTTGCTAACGCATAGACAGGCAGACAGAAAGGCAGACTAAAGGTCAGCCAGATATACAAACAACTAGACTAACTAAACACAAAGTACCCTCGCGCTACGCGGGTCGGTGTAATAAAATCTATTGGTGGAAGGAGAAATAAACCAAAAGTCCATTAATATTCTGGAGTAAGATAGTCTAGCCAAGGAGCCCTACTCTACACAAAGAGTAATGTGTGAATAAATGTTACCATTTTTACTTGGAAATAACACTTGAAAACTTTTTCAAACCGAATTACTTCTCTTGGACTGAATCATTCGCAACATATTCCATAATCTTCCTCAGGTATGTGTTATCTTAATCTCGATGTTCTTTTCTACACACCGGACACTCCTGACTTTTCTTTGTTAAATGTTCCTCCGGCGTCTCTGCATTTCGGTGTTTTCTTCCAATGCTCCCCTTCATCAGAGTGCTTCTCGTCGAGACACGGTTTTTTTTTTTTTTTTTTTTTTTCCACCCATTACTATCCTTTGTTACAATTTTCTATATTCCACATCTATCTGTCAATTTATTTGTCTGCCTGTCTGTCTGTCAATCTGTCTACACACACACACACACACACACACACACACACACACACACACACACACGCACGCACGCACGCACGCGCGCACGCGCGCGCGCAAAGGATTATGGCATATTATCGATATAATCTGTTACATCTACATTTGCCTATTTGTTTGTCTAAATTTATCAATCTATCTATTAGTGTATCTGTCTATATTTATATCATTATCTGTCTGTCCATTTGTCTATCTATCTTTCATTATCAGCAGCAGCAACTGCAAATCACTGCGGAACAAAGGCCTCCCCCAACCTTCTTCACACATTCCTTGACTGAGCCAATCTCTGCCACGTTGTGCCTGCAAACTTCTCTATCACATCTCTCCAACTTCTGTTTGGCCTTTTCCTGCAATGCTTACAATTTTTCGGAGGCCGGTCAGTCAGCCTCTTGCTCCATCGGTTATTTCTTTTCTCACTACATGACCTGCCCACCTTCTTTTCTGTTCTTTTTTAACAACTATAACATCTTTGACTTTAGTCTGCTTTCTCATCCAAGTTGATCTTCTCCTGCCTCTTAAAGATATTCCCAACATTGACCTTCCCATTGCTTTCTGAAAGCGGATTAGTTGATTTTCCATGGATTTTGTCAGAGTCCAGGTCTCATAAGAGTACTTCATAGGTGGGATTAAACATTCCTTATATACTTTTCGTTTCACACAAACTTGCAAGCTCTTTTTCATGCTGTCTCTCAATTTACCGAAAGCTTTCCATCCAATTATAATTCGTCTTATTTCGCTATCATGGTCTTTCATTAGTTTTAGTATTTGCCCCGAGTAATTGTACTCCTCGACTTATTCAAGATTTTTTTTTTTTTTTTTTGGTTATTCTGCTGACGCTCTCTAGTGTTTTTGGATAAACATTAGTTATATTCTGGTTCATACTTAGCCCTGCTCTGAGACTTTCTCTATTTAGGTCATTTTACGTTTCTTCCAATGTCTCTTCTGTTTCTGCAATTAGGACAATGTCATCTGCAAATATTGAAAAGGAAAACATAGATGGAGAAAACCTCGATCTATGTTTACTTCTTTGTTCTGGCAGTCTAGCTTTCTGAAAACACTTTCTTTGGCATGCTTCAAGTAATTCTGTTGAAAATATATCTCCCTGACGCACACCATTTTCAACATTATTTGTTTTCAGAGTCTTTAACTGTAACATTTCTCTCTGTAATTATGTAAATTGTGTTTTCGAGCAGTTTTACAATGTTTTCATATTCTCCTTGTTCCCGCAATGAATTTATAAATTGTTATGTGCTCCACTAGGTCGAAAGTCTTTTCGTAATCAACAGAACCCAAACACAGTGGTTTATTATATTCTGTTGTTTTCTCAATTACCTGATTCAGTGTGTAGATGATCAGAAGTCGAATACCCGCTTCGGAATCCTGCCTGCTCACGAGATTGATTTTCTTCGAAATTTGTTGATATTATGTTCGTAAAGAATTTAGTGAAGAGTTTATCAATAACTGGTAATAAGCTAATGGGTCGATAGTTACGAAGCAAAATATCTATTGTATTACACCATGTTTTGGGAATTTTCTTCTTTTTTATAAACTGAGTAAATTAGTGGGCGAGCCTGTTTTGTTCTCTGCTCCTGCATCCAACAGTAAATTTGCTACTAGCCTACTCCACCTTTCCTGGGGCCTTGCCTCTATTCGTACTTTTAAGTGAAATGTTTACCTCCTCTGGTGTTACCGAAGGTGTTTTACTTGTGTCAACTGAAAAGTTAGCTATTGGTACTATTGTCTTTGATGTATACAGTTCATTTCAAAATTTCTGCTCTCTTCAATATCCTATTTCTACATTTAATGACTTCACCGTTTTTGTCTTTCAGTGATATAAGTTGTTGCCTTCCTACTGCCATTTTAGTCGGACCTGTTTCCGACTGCTTCCTTTCTTTATGGTTTCTTTGATCTGATCCAAGTTTCTCTCTCTGTTTTTCTTCTCTGTCTCTCTTGTTGATAAGCATATTTAAGCCTGCTCCACCTGCTTCACCCTTCTTGGTTCTTACTTTCATCTTTCTTGTTTTCATGGGCTCGAGGGTCATTTTGAACGCTTGTTGGCTTTACTTATACTAGCTTGTCCTACTACCTCCGCTGATTATCATAGCATTTTTGTTAGTCTATCATTCAGTTCATCAGTGTCACACTTTAGCATAATATATAGCCTGAAAACTTTCCGTATATATTTTACTGAAATGTTGCTTTTTTTTTTTCTTTCTTTTTTTTGGGGGGCATATCTTTTTATTTTTCACCAGCTACTTTCATTCACTTCTGAAATTGAATCTGTCTGTGCAACCCTCTAGTCTTTCCTCTCTTCCTATACTGTGTTTACATTATTGATAACTGTGTCATTTACGGTCATGTTATTCTTATCTGCTACAATGTAGTTGATTTCATTATTTGTTTCTCCATGTGGAGTACCCCAGGTCCATTTTCTCCCTGTTCTATTGTGAAAGAATGTGTTCCTTATTCTGATATTAACCATTTCAGCAAAATTTATCACTATTTCACCTTTGTCAATCCAATGAGTATATATATATATATATATATATCATGCATAGACAGATAGATAGAATCTATATCTATAGCTATATCTATCTATCTATCTCTGTATATCTATATCTATCTATCTATATATCTATCTGTCTATCTATCTATACACACACACACACACACACACCAGGTGACAGAGATAAATGTAGCCTAAACGTAATATAATAAGGTGATTAGCAAAGAAAGAGGAACAGGGGCTGGATCCCACTGTTATCTTGCGCGTCCCTGGGTGGCCGATAGGAGAAGACCTTCCAGATAATACAAGGCACCGTCTTGGACGCCCTGGACCATGGCACCCCCTGTAGATATATAAAAGTCTACCGAATATACTGAATATAGTGTCGCAAAAAAATGCATCTCACCAGAGTGTATGTAGCAGGGAGGTGGGATTATTTGCTACAATCCACTCAACCAAACATGAATTCTTCCGGTAATAATTTCTCTGGCGTTCCTGTTGGATCATCGTCTACTAAATGTCCAACCGCAAGCTTCCCGTGTTTACAGGCAGTGTGCCACCGAAGGTGAATAGGCACTTTCTCAGCCAAAATGAGACCGGGACATTAAACAAACTGAAATCCGTGAAGATCTACACTTAGAATGTATAAAGCCTTGTAGAAGAGTACAAACTTGATATCTTAATGGCTGAAATAGAAACCTTTAGTTGGAATATTGTAGGTTTGAGTGAGATCCCCAGAAAAGAAGAAGAATTTATTCAAATACAAGACAGCAACCACGTATTTTATTAGAAAGGAAAATAAAATGAGTTATTGGTGTAGGATTTCTAATTAATAGAAATCTTGACGAGAACACTGTTAAATTAAGCAGTTAATCTGTCAGAGTAGCATGGATGTAATTTCACTAAAGATACACCCTGAAAGTAATACAAGTACGGTACATGCACTGACTTCACAAAGCTCAGATGAAGAAAGAGAAACATTCTGTGACTACATGTCCCAGATTTTGGAATTAGAGAAGACCACATATGCTATAATCATGTGAGACTTTAATGTAAAAGTTGGTAAATAAAATAATGGAGGGGCATTTATGGGAAAATTGGGAGTGGAAGATGGGAATGGCAGAGGTGAAATGGTGGTAAATTTGGCTGATGTGTATAACATGAGAATAGTGAACACATTTTTTCTCAAAACGAAGAAGAAGAAAATGGGCATGGGTAAGTCCAAATGGAGAAATAAAGAATTAAACTGAATTCATTATAGCAGATAATAACACGATCATAATTGTCACACTTATCAACGATGTAAGTATAAGAATTGACAAGAGAATGATGGGTTGCACAGCCAGATTCAGTTTCAGAAGTGAATGAAAGTAGCTGGTTAAAAATAAAAAGATGTCCAATAAAAATAAGCAAAAACAAGGCAGCCTTTCAGTTAGAAATAACAGATTTGAGGTTCTATGTTATGCTTAGCGTGACATTGATGAGTTGAATGACAGACTAAAGAAAACGCAAAGAGAATCAGCGGAGGTAGTAGGGAAAGCTAATACATCAAAAGCCACCAAGTATTCAAAAATGATCATCGAGCTCATGAAAAGAAGAAAGAAGATGTAAGTTGAAATAAAGAAATGAGAAAGAGAAACAGTGGAATTAAATAAGCTTATCAACAACTGACAGGGAGAGGAAGAAAGAAAGAGGATCATGGATCAGCTTAAAGAAACCAACAATAAAGGAAAAAGTCTGGAACAAGTCCGATGTAAAATGACACCAAGAGAGCAACAAATTGTATCACTGAAAGACAAAAAGCGTGTGAAGTCAGTAAATGCAAAGATAGGATGGTAATGACAGCTGAAGAATTTGACAAAGAATTGAATATATCATAGATATTCATAAGTGAATTATCTGAGGTAACAACAGACAAAGTAAACATTTCTCTTAAACGTATGAAAAGAGAGAAGGTCACAGTAGTAGATGGAATAGTAGCAGATCACTGTCGGATGCAGGAGTAGAATTACAAAACAGGCTCACCCACTTATTTACTCAGTGTATAAAGAAAAAAAACAATTACCAAAACATGATGTAGTGCAATAGATATTTTGCTTCACAAAAAAGGTTACTCAAAAGATCTTAGTAAATATCGATCCATTAGCTTATTAGCAGTTAATTACATATTCTTCACTAAAGCCTTTCTGAACAGAATAACAACAAATTTGGGAGAAAACCAGCCTCGTGAGGAGGCAGAATTCCAAAGCGGGAATTCGACTACTCACAATAAATCAGGTAATTGATACAAGTACAGAATATACAATAACAAGCCGCTCTGCTAAGGCTTTTTTGATTACGAAAGGCTTTCGACCTAGTAGAAAACATAGCTATCACATATTCATAGTGGGATCAGGGAGTAAATGAGGACATTGTAAAACTGCGGGAAAACATAATCAAGAGGGAACTGTTGAAGTAAAATTACACAAAGACTCGGAAAAAAATAAAACTGAGAACGGCGTGCATCAGGAGGCTACAATTACATCAAAATTATATTCAGCAAGCCTAGATGGTATTTTCACAAAGCTATACTGGGAGAACAATGTAGTAAACACAGATGGAGAAAACTTAAACCATTTAAGATTAACAGATGACAGTCCTAATCTCAGAAACAGCAGAGACATTGCAAGAAACATTAAATAATCTAAACTGAGAAAGTCTTAGAGTAGAACTAAAGATGAACCGGAGTAAAACTGATGGTTAATCCAAATGCACCAAAGAGCGTCATCAGAATAAACGAAGAAATTCTTGAAGAAGTCGAGGAGTATAATTACTCGTGGCAAATACTAAAACTAACGAAAGACCATGATAACGAAATAAAAAGACGAATTATAATTGGATGGAAAGCTTTCGGTATATATAGAGTAGTAATGAAAAGGAGCTTGCCAGTTTGTGTGAAACGAAAATTATATGGGGAATGTATAATCCAAGCTATGGCGTACTGTTGTGGGGCCTGGAAATTAACAAAATCGATGGAAAATCAGCTAATCTGTTCTCAAAGAGCAATGGAAAGGACCATGTCGGGAATATCTTTAAAAGACAGGAAAAGATCAACTCGGGTGAGAGAGCAGACTGAAGTCATAGTCATTACAGAAGTTATAGAAGAACAGAAATGGAGGTGGGCAGGTCATGTAGGAATAAGAGATACCCGATGGCGCAAGAGGCTGACTGACTGGACTCCCAAGATATTGTGGGCATTGCAGAAAAAGGCCAGACAGGAGGTGAAGAGGTGAGAGAAAGAAGTTTGCAGGTAAAACGTGGCAGAGATTCACTCAGTCAAGGAATTCGTGGAAGAGGATGTGGAAGGATTTTCTTCTGCAGTGGACTTGCAATGGCTGATGATCTATCTTTCTATCTATTGCCAGACTCTTCAATCCTGTAAGGGGTGGTCACAAACAACTCGCCTTCATGTTGCTCTGTCCCACACCATTTCACTGCCCTTCTCCCAGCTTCCACATCCCTCTCCCACATACCTCTCCATTCCATTCCTCCATGTCATCCTCGGCCTCCCCCTCCCTGTCTTCCTTCCACCTCACTCACATACATTCTCCTCGTTAGTCTCTCGCTCTCCATCCTATCCATATGGCCAAACCTTATCAATGTATTTCTCCTAACACTTTCTATCGCATTCACATCCACACCACAATGCTCCTTCACTTCCTGATTTGTCAGTCTGTCTCTCCGTGTAAGTCCACATGCTCCTGTCAAATAACTCATTTTCATTGCACTCACTCGTGACTTGTATCCTTCCAACAAAGTCCAAGCTTCACTTCCATACGTTAGAGTTGGTATCACACTACTATTGTGCACCGACTTTTTTACTTCCAGGCTCTCTTCCCTATTTCTTATCATTGCTTTCAAAGATCGAGCAGTCTTTCTTCCTTGTTGTACCCTTTCAAGCACTTCATCCTCCAAACTTCCATCCTTACAAATCACACTACTCAAGTACTTAAATGCGCTCTCATTTTCTTCTTCATCATCCAGTCTCCCTGTACATTCAGTGACTTCATTTCTCTCGAAGACCGTAACTTTAATTTGCCCTATATTCACCATTAGAATTCGTTTCTTACACAGTCTCCCAAACTCATTTGCCAACCCTTGCAATTCCCCTTCATCTTCACTTAACAATACAGTATCATCTGCAAACAACAGTACACTAAGTTTCTAAACGCTGCCGTCTCTCATTAGGGCCTCTTCAACATTCACTGCCCTACCTTGTACCTCTTTTATAATCCCATCCATATACAGACTGAACAGCCATGGGAACATGACACATCCCTGTTTCAATCCAACATTCACTATCACTCAGTTCACTATCCACACGCACTGCAGACTTAGAACCCTCACACGTACTCTTCATGGCATTCAACAACTTCCCATTTTCTTCATATATTCTTAATATTTTCCACATTCCTTGTATGTCCAATCTGTCATAAGTTTTCTCCAAATCCATGAAGGCTACATGCAACTTCTTTCCCTTCTCTAGAATCTTTTTCACTAAAGACCAAACAATGAAAATCTGATCGACACATCTGCTCAACCTAAAACCTCCTTGTTCTTCCTCAGCTAATTCCTCTGTTATTTCCCTAACTTTGTCAATAAGTATCCAACCATAAGCTTTTCCTATTACACTCAGAAGACAAATGCCCCTATGATTACCACACTTTTTCCGTTTTTGTTTGTACAGGGGAAAAATGATACATGACTTTCAATCCTTCTGGACAGGCCAATCTGCACATCTTCGATTCCCATTCTACTAATCTTTCTCCCTCATGCTTCAGCATTTCACCACACACTTCATCAATTCCTGGGGCTTTCCTCATTTTGACTTCTTCATTGCTTCCACAATTACCATCCTACTAATCTCTTCCTCCCTTCTAACCTCCCGCCTTCTCCCAGCCATTTCTCAGCCACTTACTGTATACTAGCATACTTTCACACTTCCTTAAAGCGTTCACGCCATCTGCTCACTTTTTCTCCCTTCTCCACTAGCAGTCTGCCATTTTTGTTTTTCACCCCATTACTAACTTTCTTATCGCCCTTTCTAACTCTCTATACCCCTTTGTGGAGTATTTTCTTACCTTCCCTCAACTTTACACACAAATTCCTTCCAAATTCTTCATCCATGAAGGCTACTAGCTTTTTCACCTCTTTCTTCCTCTGTGCATATAACGCTCTTCCATTTCTCAACTTCCTCCATGCCTCTGCTTCCCATCCACTCACTGTATGCTTTCTTCTTTTGCGCCACAGCTCGTCGCAAAAGAAAAAAGCACACACCACCTCACATGCTGTACATATTTTTTCTGTCAAAATCTTGCACACACTTTCCACCTCCCTCATCTGCTCCAAATCATATTTACCCAGTCGTTCCTCCACTTCTCTCTCACATTCTGCCATCATTCCCTCCTCTTGCAACATCTCTACCCTCCTTGTATGGACAACTTCCTCTTGCCCTTCCCTCCCCGTATTCCTCAACGCACCTGAACCTTGACTTTCACCACCACCAGCTGATGGTCAGGAAGTCCACTTCCCCAACCTCTGTATTCCCTTTCATCCATTACATACTTTCTTATCCTGTCATCCTCACACACATAGTAAATCACTGCCGTCCGTGTATTCACTTCACCACCCACCGTGTCAAACTCAGCTTAACTTTGAGCCTGGAATCTGTTCGTTATTTCTAACTGAAAGGCTGCTTCACTTTCGCTTACTTTTATTGGGCATATCTTTTTGTTTCTAATCACCTTTCTTTCAGTTTTGAAATTCAATCTTTGATATATATATATATATATATATATATATATATATATATATATATATATATATATATATATATATATATGTGTGTGTGTGTGTGTGCGTGTGTGTGTGTGTGTGTGTGTGTGTGTGTATTGCTTGTCTGGCGTTTCTCATCCTTTTCTTCACATTTTTTTCCGTCCTTGACGCGCTTCATTCCATCTTTGTTTCTCTTCTTGTCTGTCTCCATCTTTGTTACTGATCCACGCCTTCCTTGTTCCATAAATTTGTCTTTTACTCTTTTCCTGCAGTGTTCCCTCCTATCGTCTTTTTTTTTTCTTTCACCTTTATATTTCTCTCCTTTTACGTCAGTCATTCTCCACATACTCTCTCTCTCTCTCTCTCTCTCTCTCTCTCTCTCTCTCTCTCTCTCTCTCACACACACACACACACACACACACACACACACACACACACACACACACACACACACACATTAACCCTCTTCCTTCTTCCATCTTGGCAGCATACTTTCTTTTGTTTTTATCTTTTTGCCGTTATTTTCTGATCTCTTATATCTTGCCCACATTATTTCATCTATCGCCTTTTTCGTCCCATAATCCCTCCTTTGTCAGGTCTTTAATTGTCTTTTTTATTTCCCTTCTTCTATGGTACTACTTTTCCCTTTCCATGTCAACTTCTTTTGCCCCTTTTCTTTTCTTTTTTTCTCGTTCTTTCTGTCACTGCTATTTTCTTCTTATATATTTTTTTTTCGTGTTTCTGTCTTACGTTGTGCGCTACTTTTTTTTTTTTCCTCTATTTCCTTTTATTCTCAACTGTTTCGATCTCATTTTTACTCTGTTATTATTTACATCAGTTTCCATTCCTTTTTTTGGTTTTCTCTTTCCTTTCATCTCTTTCTTCTGTCTGAGTCTTCTTTATTATTGGTCTGTCAAAAACTATCATTCTCTACGTTTCTTCATGTTCTTTTCTCACCGTTTCTTCGATCTCAATGTATCTTCCTCCTCTCTTCCTTCCTTTTCTCCCTCCTCCTCCTTTTGTTCTACTCTCATTTCTTTATGTCTCGTTCTTGCTGTCATTCATCATTTCTTCCGTTTCCCTCTTTCATTCTCAACATTCGTCACCCCTGCGCTGTCTCGTCCCCTGTGCATTTCTCATTCTCCTCTGTTCTTCTTGGTCTCTTTTGGCTTTTCCTTTCTTTCTCTAATCATCTACCCTCATTCATTTTTATCTCCGTTCATTCCTGTTTCCTCTCAGTACTTATTATTCTTGTCTTCTATGGTGATAGTTTTAATTATGTAAGTAGAGAGGATGGGGTGGGTTTAAAGAGTCCAAGTTATAAATCACTAACATATTTGCCATCATCCACATCCCTCATTACAACGCTTTCAGATAGGAGGTAGAATGGATCCTATGCAAATGTGGAATTTTACATCCAGTAAGGATAATCGTACTTTGCGCACACACACACACACACACACACACACACACACACACACACACACACACACACACACACACACACACACACACACTTCATCCCCCTATATATCCATTTTGTTGAGGACAGTAATCACATATGGTACTGACATGATCTCATTCCTGACTACTGGAAGCAAATAGTTAACGCTTTCAGGCTCTCGTAGCTCAATCGTATATGAATATTCTCGCCTGGGAATAGCTGAAGTAGAAATGTAAAACTCTCGCAACTAGGAAAGAGGGTAACAGTGACAGTATTAGCACCCAGGGTTTCTTATCATTTAATCGTAACTGAATACAATCGTCTGGCGTTTGCTAATTTTGTGTCTATCGTGCAGTAGGAGCAGCCTAGTCATGAGAGAAATCTCCAGGATTATTTTTTTTCCATTATATTTGTCAAGGAGTTTCGAGGTATCCCACTGGAAAACAAACAAGAGAGCAACCAAGATACCTTCCCTCTGGGGCTCTGGTAACAGTGTTTTTACCATTACAGTATGCATTATAAATATGACCAGTTCCAGTTCAGTACAGCTGCTAAGTACTGAAACTACTGCAAAATATGATTGCACTGTATCTCTATTATGTTTTCCCTCCTGCTATGATATTTAGTTATACTCACGTAATCCCGCCATAGAAGTAAGACGGTCACATAACCTAACTCTTCACTACCATAGATCTATTCCATGATCCTGAAATATTCGGCTTTAGTTATCAAAGACTTTATCTGCTAAAGAAGTCAATGGAGATATCTTCTTATTGCATCAGTAAGAGAGGGCTTCCCTAAGGTGAACGAGATCGTATTGTGGTGTGAACGGTATTAGCTGTAGCCCAAGGTTCATCTCAAACGTGATCCTAGAAGACTACAGGCGGAAGTTTCTCTCTTCCTGCAGTCCAACATCTTCCTCTAGGGGGGGAGGGGAGGAGGAGGAGAAGGAGGAAGCAGTGAGAAATTTGTATAATCGAGTGTTAAAAATGCATGGTTATATCCGTCTCAAAAAATCAGTATCAAATATGTACGAAGAATAAAATATTAAAGACATTCTCATACTGAAGTGATTTAATGTTCTGAGCAATGGTAGCCTAGCCTCGGGGCCCTAAACATCCTATGGGCAATGTGGGACTGAATGTCATCTCTACCTCCAGACGCAGCTTTACAATATTCTTGAACCAAAACTTCCTCTTGGTCTCCTCCGTCACTCATTTCGTATTCTTCCACTTTTCTGATAATCTCAACTTACTGTAACTTTCCCTCCTGCGTTCTGTGCCTCTCCCTCCTGTCTCCCATGCCTTTCTCTTGTGCCTCCCATGTCTATCCCTCCTGCTTCCCATGACTTTCCCTCCTCCTTCCCAATTTTCTGTCCTGCCTTCCGTACTTTTCCCTCCTGCCTCTCATGCCTTTCCCTCCTGTTTCCACTGACTTTCCTTCTTGCCTCGCATGACTTTCCCTCGTGCTTCCCATGACTTTCCTCCTGCCTCCCCTGACTTTTCCTCCTGCCTCCCAAGCATCTCCCTCCTGCCTCACATGACTTTCCCTCCCGCTTCCCATGACTTTCCCTCCTGTCTCAGAAGACTTTCCCTCCCGCTTCCAATGACTTTCCCTCCTGCCTCACATGACTTTCCCTCCTGCTTCCCAGGACTTCCCCCTCTGCCTTCCATGACTTCCCTTCTGCTTCCCAGGACTCTCCCTTCTGCGTTCCATGACTACAGACACTCCTCACATTTCCCCCTGACACTTCCTACTTATCCTCTCGACTCTGTCGACTTTTCCCTCAAAATCTCCATTTTTCGTCTGACTCTTGATTTTTCGTTTTGACTATCTTGATTTTCCCTTTTGACTATACTAAGCTTCCCTTCTAATTCCTGACCTTCCCTTGTAGGTCTCGTAACTTCTGCTTTTTCGATTCCCAATTCTCCTTCCTCTCACTCCTGCTATATTCCGAACCTGCTCTTTCTCAGTTTTCTTCCAACATATTCGTCAATCAATATTCTCCTGTCCCCTTATTTCTCCCTTCGTCTCTTTATTTTTTTAGTTATCTTCGTCATCTATTCATTTTTTTTTTACCTTTCAGTTTTCTTTACACTTTATCCTTTTTCTTTTTCTCTCAGCTCTTCATATTCGACCTTCTTCGCACATTTTTCTATATTCATCTTCTAAAATTTCTTTCACCACTCTCCCCAGTCAGCCTTTTCTTTTTCTTCTTCTTCTTCTCCTTCCAGTTCTCCTTCTTCTCGTTCTCAGTATTCTCCTTATGCTTCTTCACTATCTCCCTTTCGTCCACTTCTCGTTCACCTTCTTCTCGTTCTCCTTCTCTTTTTTTTTTCCCTTCTCATTCTTTTCCTTCTCATTCTCCTTTTTCTACTCTTTTTCTTCTCCTTTTCCTCTCTCTCTCTCTCTCTCTCTCTCTCTCTCTCTCTCTCTCTCTCTCTCTCTCTCTCTCACCCGTCTTATTCTTTCTTGTATATTTCCTTGTTTCTGTTATGTTTTATTCCAGCACTCTTCACCCGCCTTAACTGTAATTCATTTTTTTCTTAGTCGTATATTCTTTTGTTTCACTTATTCATCCTTGCTCTACCTTCTTCCCTCGCCTGTGCAGTCTGTATATTTCTCAGTTTTCTTGCAATATTTACTTTCATCCATCTTCTCCTCCCTAGGGCATTTGTTATGTTTTCCTTGGCATTTGCTTCACCACAAGAAAATAATGGACTTGAGCTCTTGTTTACGTCCATAAAAGTAAGACCTAATCAGGCAAATATAATTGTCTGTATTCTGTATCATGCATTTCAAGACAGTAGGAAAGATTCAAGTGTAATATTAATAATCTTCCAGTCAGTATGTATATCAACAGCATTTCATTGCGTTAGATCATACCTTCAGGATATCCTTGTTTTGCTACATCTCCTCCTCTGGTTTTACGAAGAGTACTTTCCCATTTTTTACATATCACACTTACCGATTATTAGCTTTCTGTATTATTGTGATTAATATTTAAGAGACTTAGATTCAGCGTGTTTCATTTGATAAATTTAACTCAAAAAGAGGTTATTAACATGCTACTAAGAAATCACTCAACAAACCCTTTACAAACCTTAGAGGCGTGTGTGTCTATGGCGTAACTGCGTCATGTCAACATAACGTTCAGGTGGACTACAACCAAAACAACACATAAAAAAGGCAGTGAGTTGGCCACTGGGATCCCTTAAGTTTACTTATTATAGTTTATTTGAGACATGCTCTGCCACTTCAATTTTTGTCTACTCGGAGCATTTTAGGATCAGAGAGTTCATTTCAGGGTCAGTTTGGGCTATTCAGATAATTTAATCTGTCTCGGGGCTTCACTTGTTCATATAGGCCCGTTCATTACATTCAGGTGAGTTCCGGTCGCTTATAGGCTCAGAGTTCAGTTTAGATACTTTTCAGACCATTCTGGTTATATCTGGGTAGTTCAGGTCCAGCTATGTCACTCACGTCCATATATACCCACTCATTTCATTTAGGAAGTTAATATCTTGACAGACTCTCAGGGCCTTTTCAGTTCTTTCGGGTTCGTTTAGGTACGCTCACAAAATTAATATCCAGTTGTATCGAATCAGGTCAACCCAGCTCTACTTACATTCATTTAAGTCAGTTTAGAACTATTCCAGTCTTTTTAGTTAAATCAGCCTCTTGCAGACCCAAATGGAGCTGACGAGGAGCCTTCACATAGTGACGCTGTGCACCCTGGGGGGAGCACCTGCGGCATCCACCCAGGAGCCAAACCTCGTCATATTTCTCATCATCTTGCCGTGGGAAGAGACCAGGTCTGACCTTGACAACTCGCTGTCTATCATATGGGGACGCTGGATCCCAGCAAGGTATATCTACTGAAATAAACCTTTGGGACTGCCCCACACACGTTGCTTACCTATGGCTGACTGGTCTGCTCTGCCAGACGGACCAGGGTTAAGCAAAATCACAAACAACAGGCCAAGGTAGATAATCTGAGGATTACTTCACTCAAGTTAAGTCTTTTCAGAAGACTTCAGGCTCACTGATTACTTCAGGTTCATTGAATCCGCTTCAACCAGTAACGATCGATTCAGGTAATGCCAGTGCATGTGTACGAAAAAATCAGTACATCAGGTACAATTACCTTATGAAAATAGATTTCTAGTCTTTCAGTACTGGCTGGTGTGAGCGTAGACAAATGGGCGGGATGAACTAGGGTGGCAGTGAGTGATGGGGCATACTTAGTTGTGTGCCGTACTTATTGAGGAGTTAGGGACCCTAAGTAGGTTGGTGAGGTGCAGGTCCGTGGTGAGGGCAGAAAATTGGATGAGGAGGACAGCAGGGGCTAAGAGGGGCGAAGATGATGGGCAATGGGAGTGGAGGGACCGAGTAAAGCCAATGAAAGTGGGCGTTCTTAGAGTATTGACGTTGAATGTATAAATAAATTTCTCTTGAAGGTTCCATGCAAGAGGGAAAAGAAAAGGGTGGGGTGGGTGGCGGTTAGTGAGTGGGACAGGCAGGGATGGTGGTGGGGATTCCCTGTAAGTATGGACATTGTACTGTACACTGCTTGGTCTACAGCAGTCGTAAAAATAAGGCAGAGAGTAAGATGCAGTCACATAGCATAGGTCAGGAAGTACTTAGGTAGCTGAGGTCAGGGAGCTAGGTAGCTGAGGTCAGGGAGCAGTAATATAGTATAAGGTAGACGTATTTTATTGATTTTTACAGTATGAAGTGGTCACATGTGAAAGTGTGTGGCGCGCTGGAGGATGGCTGAGCCTAAGGGAACAGGCTATTATGCATTTGAGAGCGCCTAGAGTCATATATATATATATTAAAATCAGAGTTTAATTAAACTTTGATTTTAATTTACAATAAATAATTTTAGTACATGCCTCCTGTTGTGTGCATGCTGTTGATTTTCTAATAAAAGGCTTCAGTGTGCATATATATATATATATATATATATATATATTAACACATTACACGTGCGTACATATTTTGAAAGATTTTTGACGCTCTTGCCGGGAATTGAACCCGGAACCTCTAGACAGAAGTTAGGCACCGTTATCACTACACCACGCCATGACAAAAACCAAACCACCTGATATCCATGAAGAACCTAGTAAATCCATCATGGAAAGATATGTTTTAACCCGAACCCATATGATGACACGTTTCAGAGTCATCAGGTTTTTTGTTTAGCCCCATGCAACTCAGCAAGTGTCACAGCAGTTTTAATCTATCCCAGCCTATACGTGTGCCTTCCTTTCTGTTGAAGAAACACACAATATACGCGTGTGCATATGTCGAAAGTGTTTGGCGTTTTTGCCTGGAGTCGAATCTGGGACCTCTACACAGAAGCCAGGCACCGTTATCATGGGCCTGGCTTCTATCTAGAGATTCCAGGTTCGATTCCCAGCTACGGCGTTAAAAACTTTCTTTCTCTCTCTCCTTCTCTCTCTCTCTGTATATATACAGTATATATATATATATATATATATATATATATATATATATATATATATATATATATATATATATATTAGATAATTTGAAAAATTTGGTAAAAATTTAAACTTTTGTATATTCATGGAAGTACATCTCGCCCTCCTTACACATCTGAAAATCATGCATGACTATTTTGGAGAAAATCGGAGTACATATAGAGGTCACTCAAAATTAACGCTTTCTGATTTTACTGGAGCATTTTTTTTTTTTTTTTAAGAAATAAGAAACTTAATTCTTTTTGTAACCAAACTAAAAACTGTATTCAGAAAATTCTTCATTAAGTTTAACCATTTTCGCCCGCTTCATCTTAATCTTCTTTGGAACTGCCTGTGGACGCTCACGAGCCGCATTGATAAGAAACTTTTTCGTTCTCTTTAGTTGTGATCTACGAGTTGAAATGTTTGATTAGGGCAGTGCCTCGCTCAGCAGCGTCATTAACCACCCTCGAGGACTTCACTCGTTTCATTGCCAACTGGTAGTGTCAATCTGCCTTCTAGTCTCATGGATCTTTCTTCAAAAACATTGGCTTTAACCAGGAATCAAACAGCGACTTCATTGGGCTGATCGGTTTTTCAGAAACGATTTCTACCAAGGGCTAGTTCAGCCTGACCCTCTTGCACTTGAACTTTTTCAAGCTCCTCCAGCAATTCTTCCTTGTCAGGTTCTTCACCATGTCACGCTTCACTGAAACATCCAGGAGCTCGTCAGAAAAGGAAAAGCCCACAATCTCATCGATCAGGTACCAAAGGTGGCACCTTGCTGCTTTTTTGGTCGCCTTGGCAACTGCCGGTCTAGGTAGCTCCCCAAAACTGAAAAAAAAAAAAAAAAAAAGGAGGTCATTTCGTGGTGCCCAATAAGGCATCATCACCTCATTCCATGCTTCAGTGTACACCAACGAGATGAAGAGAGCGATCTGACACATGCCCCGTGCCTCTCTCTACATCGTAGATGGGAACTGGCTACCGAACATCACAACTTTCAATGCATAAATCCCTTTTGCCATCCACTGAGCCCGATGCATGGTGCCCAGGAAGTGTAAAGTTGGCCGGTCAAGTTGCCCCCTCAGAAAGATGTACGCCAGCTGAAATAGTTCCTTGTAGTCTTCGTGAGAATGACTTCCAGTAATATGGGTTGCCTTCAAATATATCAGCATAGACTACTGAAGGGCGATGTCGGTGGCAAAGTGGTCCACAAAACTTTCAGTGGTATTCACAGTCTTGTACGAGGACTGATTGATATAGGTCCCATGTGTCTGGAACCACTTGAATAATCCTATATTTTGTCCATGGGAAGATCCATGGCACACCTCAAAGACGTCCTTCAGAATTACTTTATGAACAAGATGTCGACAAGCCAACCGAACAATTGATCTTCTGAGACTTGCTCAAACAGAGTGCAAGCACCTTCATTCCAGTATTTGCTGCAATAGAATCGAAGCTCAGTGCAACAATCTTGTCTTGAAGATTGGGCCTCCTGAACCTCTCTGAGCACTACCCGAGAAATTTCATCTTCAGTTCCATTCAGTACCACTGGGACACTTAGAAGATCAACAATTTCTTTCCTGGAAACCAGTGTGGCAATCCGGTCTTGAAAACTCTTGCCTTGACAGATATCTCGGAGCAACTTTGAATCCCAGTGAAGTGTCAGGGGGATATGCTTCGTTCTGATTGAGGAGAAGATTCCGGTTGCTGTCTCTTCTCTCTTTTTGCATCGCGCCCAACAGACTTTAAGAGAGAGAAATCACAAGCTTCTCGACATTGTGACCAAGATTTTGAGTAGCAGCAGCATGAGAACTTGTTGCCTGGCGCACCAAATAATTGTCCCGGTCCCATATTGCTGCCAAGTTCTTGTCTCAAACAGCTTATCGATTGAAGCACTTTTTGGCTGGTGGATGGAAGGGAGGTTTGGCTGGAATCCGAGCATGGAGCTTATTATAATTCAAGGAAGAACCTGATGTAGAGCTTGATTCCTCCAAAAGGACTGTCTTCTCCAGCTCATTCCTTTCCTCTATGTCTTTCCATTTTTGTTCTAAGGCGTCTGAGCCACGTTTCGCTTTCTGTCCCTGACCATGGCTGTTGGAATGTCGATTCCAGCCATTGATGACGAGGTTCTGTCCTTTCACTGACTTCTCAGAAAAAATTTTGTCTTCAACTGGAATATTCATACCCAGTGGCTTTGAGTGTGCCACGTCAAAGATCTCATCTAAATCCGACTTGAAGAGATCTCACTTCATCTCTTCTTTTTCACTGTCTTGGCCCTTATCCTTCTTCAGCTTAATGTACTCCATATACAGTTTCTTGAGCTTTTTGGTCAGGCTTCATCGGATTTTGGAATGTTGGTTCTCTTCCAAAACTTTCAAGATGGTATCCTTTCCAGCTTCGTTAATTGACTTCTCTTCGACATGATGGAGCATTAACACTTTAACACATCCTCTGCAGGGTAGGTGGCTCCCCGTTGTGCTTGCATCCAGCTGTGGCTTTCTGATCAGCTTGACCGAGGCTGGGCTTCTGATTACCATGTTATCCCCGTGAAAGCAAGTTCGAGAGGAGAAATATAATAATGAAGCAGATCAAGTTGCTGCAGGTTACCATCAGAATATTATCCACCAAAAAAAAAAAAAAAAAAAGTACACAGGGACGCCCGTTACAAAAATGGCATATTTTCAATGTATTCTTAAGTTTCAGTTTTTAGCAACCCCTAAGTATACATCGATTTCTATGAAGCTTTGCCAAAAATATTTTCTCTTGAAGTGGAACTAGGAAGAGGAGTAATTGTTCAGATTTTTGACAAATGATTTTTTTGTAACACCCTAATACATAGATAGATAGGTAGGTAGATAGACTGATACATAGATAAATAGATAGATACACCATGGGAGCACACCAAACTGCTGGGTCATTAAGGCCAGGCAATCTCCCATCGTGCAGCAGATAGTAAATGGTATCACGCATCCTCACGTCACCGCTTGGGCACTAACACCACACGGTCTGTTGTGTTATAGTTTCGATGTTAATAAGACATTACTTAGTCCAGATTAAGAGGCAATTACATACCTGGATTAAATATGTGTGGCTGAGTGGCGATGGTACTGGAGTAATAAATATGTAATCAGAAGTTCGTATTTGTGAGCGTGAAGGAAAAGCAGTAATGGCATTTAAAAGTTAGAATCCTATGACTGGCTCTTGGTTTAATGAATTTGTGTTGCGTCACCTACAATAAAAAAAAAATACTAAAGAAGACAAACCTATGAGTGCTAATCTAGATCATTATTCGGTTCATTGCTCTCCCACAGAGCTTAGAGTTGCCAATAAATTGTTCCCGGTGTGGTTTTCCACCGATAAATGCGAAAGTCGAGCAGCAGATAAGCGAAAAAGATTGTGTGTAAACAATGTGGTGGGCAGCAACTTCATCTGCTGGCTCAAAACGAAAATTCAAGCTTGTGTGTGACACTTCCTCAGGGCTCTGTCCTATCTCCAACTCTCTTACTTTTATTCACCAATGACCTTCTAAGCTGTACATCTAACCCTATCCACTCATACGCTGATGACTCCACCCTTCACCTTTCCATTCGATTCCCGCAACGTCCATCTCAGCAGTTACTTCAACAAACAAGGGATGAGGCTATGGCACACCTAATGTCTGACTTGGCTCATATCTCTAACTGGGGTAAAAATAATCTTGTTGTTTTTAATGCATCAAAGACTCAGTTTTTGCACCTATCAACCCGACAAAATCTTCCACAGGTATACTCACTAATATTTGATAATATTCATCTTTATCCTGCATCATCCTTGAACATGCTTGGGGTTTTATTTACTCGGGACTTGTCTTGGAAAGATCATATTACATCTCTTGTAAAATCTGCTTCCAAGAGATTGGGTGTGCTAAGCCGACTCCGTTCCTTCTTTACCCCTGCACAATTGTTGACTCTATACAGGAGTTTTATCCGCCCCAGTGTAGAGTACAAATCTCATGTGTGGGGAGGCTCCCAACATACAGCTCTTCTCAATACGATGGAGTCAAAAGCTTTTCACCTCATTAACTCTCCTCCTCTTACTGACTCCCTTCAACCTTTGTCTCTTCGCCCCACTGTTGCATCTTTATCTCTTTTCTATCGCTACTTCAATGATCACTGCTCCTCTGAACTGTCTGCATGCATTCCTCCACCCCTACGACAGGCGCGTATCACCCGTCTAGCAGCAAACTCTCATCCCTTTTCTGTCTAACTCTCTAATGCAAGAGTTAACCGTTACTCCCAGTCCTTCATTTATGCAACAGGTCAACTCTGGAACTGTCTCCCTCTGTCTGTATTTCCTACATCCTATGATCTCCAATTTTTCAAACGCAGTGTGTCCAGGCATCTGGAAATGATCGGATCTTGAATTTGGCTCTCTCTTATATTTTGTTTTTCTCTTGGAAGGAATAGTTTTGCAGGCTCGTTGCCTTTGGTTCCTTCTTCCTCACATAAAAAAAAAAAAAAAACTTGGAGCCAGTTGATCCAAATATGTATCTGTCATTCTTACCAGTCACAGGAGATTTAGCAAATTTAGGGAAGACTTTTCAAATAGTAGGGGTGGGACACAGCTTTGATTAACCCATTCCCCACTGGGTATTGTTGTTAAGCTGAAGAAAATTGCCAGGCAGTAGAGAGATGGAGGTGAAAATCCGTCATCTAATTAAAGAGGTAAACACTGTGACGTGGTGCCACAGTCCAGAAGTCAAGATGCATATAGGAAAAAAAAAGAAAAGAAATGTTCATTCCAGAAGCATAGGTGAAAGAGAAGAGATGGGTGAAAGAGGTGAGAGTGGAGCAGATGCGGATATTCATGTGTGGTGGTGCCTCTCCAGGGACGGTCAGCTCTCACGGGATATGAGGCAGAGAGTGTTCCTGACTCAGCCCATTTTGGCCAGGCTAATCCGAAGGCAGAAGAGATCCATGGAAAGAGAGAGAGAGAGAGAGAGAAGAAGAAGAAAGGAAGGATAAAAGAGGTAAGAAGGGAAGGGGTTAGATACGGAAGGAAAGAGAATGACCTTTAGGTGCCGTGGAGGAAAGCAGAGAGAAAAGTTACACAAGAAGGAACGCTCATACAATGTAACATACGCGCCATACAGTTAGTCTAAAGAACGACCATTTGACTTTGCCCTGTGACCTTCACCTTTGACCGATTCGTTCTCAATACTTCATCTTTGCCTGACCTTCTGCCCTTTAGCCAAATAGAGTTAATCTTGCCCTATGGCCTAGACCTCTGAATTATTGTTATTATAATCCTATATTTATGTTTGCCTGAACTTCAACCCCTCCACCAAGCTTAGTCTAACTTGAATGAAAACTAAGCTGTAGGGGTGAACTGGTGCCCTTGTCCTATGACCTTGACCTTTGACTGATTGTTCTCAAAAGTGAAATAATTTCACCTTTGACGTACCTCAACCCTTCCACCAAGTTTGGCTAAAATCGAATCAAAGCTGATTAAACTGATCTTGCCATGTCACCTTGGCCTTTGACCTATTGTCCTAAAAACTGTAGGTCATATCCTGAAAAGACCCTTAATCTTTCCACAAAGTTTGATATAAATCGGATCTTGAGTTAAATTAACACACACACACACACACACACACACACACACACACACACACCGCTCGCTGGCTCAGTGATAACGTTCTCGCCTGCCATCTGGTAGACTGGAGTTCGCGCCTCGCTCGGGTTGCGAAAAGTTTCACTGTCGAAGCGGCTGGTTACTGTCCCCCTTGGGCAAAGAGAAGAGTGTGGAGGTGTATGCGTGTGTAAAGGTCACAAGCCTTGCCCTTAGATCAGACTATATGAGCTCACGGCTCTCTTTCGGAAGGGTAAAAACTGATGATCACGGCCTCATCACGTGATCCTGACCGACCCTGTGAATTACACACTGCTCTAACCCACTAACACCCACTCTAGGTCTGCGAAACGCATGTGTAATGGATGAGAGTGTGATAATGGGAAGGATGAAGGAAGGTGTCACAAGAAGCAGAGTAATGCAGAAAGTACAGAGATTACTTGAGAATATAATGAAAATATGTACTGTAATGAAAGCACAAGCAGCTGCGCGCAAAATAAAACCGGCACCCCTGTTTCCGTTCACGATCAAAGGTGTAACAAAAAGGGGAATAAGGATGGAAAGGAATGAAGGATATAAACAAGAATGATGAAAGGGACCGAATCACAAAACTGAGGGGGGGATGAAGAATAACGACAAGAAGAGTGAGTGATGGGAGGGTTGGGAAGGGAATGGAGAGACTGGAAGGAATTACAGAAGATATGATAAAAACTGACAAAGAGGAGGTAGACAGGAGGTAGACGGGAAGAGAAGGATATGGGGGGGTAGGAAGGCAAAAGCAGGACTTACAGAGATGGGATGATGAAGAACAGGGGAACTGGGAAATACAGGAATGGACTGAGATAGGTAACAGAAGGAAAAGGAAAACAGAAACAAGAACAGGGAGATAGAGGAAGGGAGGAAGGAAAATGGAGACGGGAAGGAAGGGGAAAGACACAAAGCGACTAGAAAAGAAGGAATAAAGCCTGACAACAAAAGAAGAAATAGGTGAAATAAAGAGGGAGACAAGAGAAGCAAGGCGAAGATAGGGAAATTAGTAAGAAGACATAATGAAGAGAGAGAAGGAATGATGTGGAACAATGGAAGCAGGAAACATGTACGGAAGGAAGAAGGTAACAGAAGGAAGAAGATGAGAATGAAGGATGGTCTGAAGGATAAAAGGAAGGAAGGATGGAAAAGAGTGAAGACGATAGAAAAGGAGGGAGACTCCAAGGCATTAGGAAAGAATGGATAAACTCTGGGAAGGAGAGAGGAAAAAAAGAGAAGAAAACGTAAAGAAAGTTAAGGAGAAGACCGTTCAGGAAGGAGAGAAACATGGCGGAGACGGGGAAAAATATGGAGAATAGGCGAAGTAAGAAATTAAAGAAGGGAAACTGGGAATCAACAGGAGGAAAGGAAGTAGGGAAGACAGGGGAGATATCGGAGAGACAGGTGTGAATGATGGTGGTAGGGAGTGACTAAGTGATAAATGTAAGGGATGAGAAAGGAAGTGTAAGAGTATATAACATAAGCAAGTGACGAGTACTGAAGAGAACGGGATAATATGATGAAGGCCTAGGCAGCTTCAGAGATAAAATTAAGGAAGCAGAGAGGTAAAAGAAGAAGACGCAAAGGTAGATGCAGTGAGGACAAAATTAATGTTAATGGGATAGGCACAGAAAGAATGATGGATAAAAGGAAGACACAGTAATCGAGGGGAAAAAAGGGGGGGGAGGGAAATATGTGTGAAAGATAGAAAATAAGAGATAAATGGAAAAAATAGAGGCAAGGAAGAGAATACGATAGTAAAAAGAGAAGATGCATGACGGAGAAAAGACCAGAAAAATAACAACAAAGAAAGATGATTAAATAAAGGAAAGAAAAATCGAAGTACAGAGAAAGAGAGAGAGAGAGAGAGAGAGAGAGAGAGAGAGAGAGAGAGAGAGAGAGAGAGAGCCATGAAACATTAGAGGAAGGAAGAAAGGAGACGATAAAAAGAAAAAGAAGAATGTAGGTGAGAAAAGAAAGATACAGAGAAGGGAGGTGTGAATGATGGAGATGGAGGGAGAATGAAAGATGAAAGGAAGCAAAGAGAGAGAGAAAGACCAGGAAAGAATATGAAAGAAAACGGAACTTATGCAGGTGAAGGAGAAGAGAGAAAAAAGAGAAAAGAGGAAGGAAATGGGCAAGGAGGGGAAAAAGAAGGAAGGAACAGAAGAAGAGACGAGACGCGATAGAGGGAGAAAATAAAGAATGAATAATGAAGAATAACAGGAAGACAAAGGCAAAGCAGAGAAGCCAAAAAGAAGGAAGAAAGGAAAGGACACACATGGAAGGATGGGATAACAAAGTATAGAGAACACTGGGGAAACAATAGAAAGGGATAGTAGGCAGTGAAGAAAAGGCAAATTAAATAATGAAAAAAAAATTAAATACTCGTATATGGGGGGGAAAAGGAAAGAAAAAAAGCAGTGTAGATTGTGTGAATGAGTGGAGGAAGGAGGGAAAAAAAGAAAGGAAGGAATGATGGAAGGAAAGTAAAAAAGAGGAAAGAAAAGAAGAACAGTAGGATGAGAGAAAGAGAGAACTGAAGAAATCAAAGCGGAAAGGAGAGAACGAAGCAATGATACAAGGAGAAAGACATGAGAGTTAGCAGTATTTAATGGAGGTTGAGGAATTACGAGAAAACGGAAGAGAGAGAGAGAGAGAGAGAGAGAGAGAGAGAGAGAGAGAGAATGTGAGAAGGAAATGAAAAAAAAAATGAGAAGGAAATAGAGAATACTGGCGGAAGAGTGAATATATATATATATATATATATATATATATATATATATAACAAGAAGGGAGAAGGTGTATAAAAACGGCAAAGGCAAAAAGAGAAGAAGCAAAGACGGCAGGATGAAGAAGGTCATGGGTGGGAAAAAATCTGAGACGTAAAAGACGACAAAACGATGGGACGGAGGCGCCAAGTAAAAATACTGAACGGAGATACAGAGACGAAAGAATGTATTACAGACAAAGAAAAACAAAGGTGAATGGTTAAGAGTGTAAATATGTGAAGATAAACAAAATAAAAGGATTTTTAATGAATGCAGAAATGAGGGAACAGTATGAGGAGAAAAAAAAAATAATGATAAGTGTTGCAAGAGCGTATTGCAAGAAAATTAAGAAAACTAGAGATGGTGGAACTATTCTTCATAAAGGTTTTAAAAGACAAATACTTTATATATATATATATATATATATATATATATATATATATATATATATATATATATATATATATATATATATATACGGATAATATTCGTGAACTAAACATAAAGTAATCTTTTCCAAAATCAGTTATACAAACAGGTAATTAAGGATCGATGTACGGTGCAGAAACCGAATGGTCGTATTATACATAAATCTTGGGTTAAATTTTGCATAATCTAATAATGTTTAAGATGAAAAACAGTCTACCATATGTAATTAAAAATATGTATTTATTTGCTCTGCATGGACTATATATATATTTTTTTTCCATAACTCCATTGGTTTACAACGAAGACTAGAAAGCACTCAGACAAGGGTATATCTCCGCCAATGTTATTACCATTGAAAAGGAACCAGATCCGGATCCGGATCCATCCCAAAATTTAATAAATTCTATCTTGACCCATGGCCTACCCTTCCATTAAATTTCATTGAAATTCATTGAGAACTTTTGGAGACATCTCCTGGGCAAACGGACCGACAGACAAACAGACAAACTTCGTTGGCGGAGGTACAAATGAAGTTGAGGCGTGCATAATTGAAAGTGAAGAACGTGTTCAAGAGGGGAAGAAGTGTGCAGTGCCACTATCATCATATTAATGCATATTATAAAATGATCCGTCTTAATCCATAATATGCTTCTACTCAGCGTAGGAACTTTGGACCCTCATGCCATACTATGGAGGGCCACGCACTGGATCTGATGTTTGTGTTCAGTGGTGCACTCGAGATTCCAAGGGGTTCCTACGCCACTGTAGGTGGCTTTTTGTAGGTAACAAAATTTACTGAATGAATGTATCACATGCAGAAAGAATTTTAACTCTACTTGACATAGGACAGCGCCGTATATACCTCCATGGAAAGAGGGGGGGCCACAGGGTTGAATCCAAGATTTCTTTAAGGGGGGGGGGCGAAGCGATCCTCTACAGCTGGGGGGTCTGGGGGGGGAGGCGCTGTAAGCCCCCCTCCAAGGAATTTTTTGAAAATCAAGCATTTTTAGGAGCATTTTGAGGCCTCAGGAGGGACATATTGCACTAATATGATATTCAATGGCAAAACAATAGAAAGAAGCAATATGTATCTTGGCTAAAACAAAAATGAGCTGTTTGAAAAATATTTAATTAGGATATTCTACAGTACCTAGTATGTATTAAAAAAAAATGCTAGATCATAATATACAATTGTTGATTCCTTTATTCCCGGAAATTGCAATGTTCCTTTTTATATGAAACATTTAAAAAATAAAACTAAAACTCGCATTAATGTGTGTGTGTGTGTGTGTGTGTGTGTGTGTGTGTGTGTGTGTGTGTGTGTGTGTGAGAGAGAGAGAGAGAGAGAGAGAGAGTACTGTATATGAAACATTAAGCAAATTAAACTACAACTCGCATTAATGAAGTTGAGAGAGAGAGAGAGAGAGAGAGAGAGAGAGAGAGAGAGAGAGAGAGAGAGAGAGAGAGAGAGAGAGAGAGAGAGAGAGATTACTAGAGTCATGTGAGAGTGATCATCTGAAATCAAGCGGCCTATTTTTACGGCTGAATTCGTTGATTACTTCATCATAGTTCAACTCAGTATCATTATGTACAAAAATAAGGCTAATCCAAGCAGATATGTAGGATTACTGGGACAAAAAAATGGGGGGAGGGGGCGTGGCCGAGTGGCTCTCCCCCTCCTCCCCCCACATATACGCCACTGACATAGTCAAGTTATTAACTTCTGCTTAACGTGACGGTCGGCCGCGCTGGGTCGGGCTGGGCTGCTCATATCCAAACTTCACTGAGAGGAAACATCGTTTGTTCGATTCGCTTTCCCGCTCATAATAATGGATGACTGGGAGGAGACTAACAATCGAATGTACCCTGAATAAAGCTGAGAAATGAGAAAACGAAAGGAAAATGTTTACCAAAGAAAACAAATACTAACAGCGAAGGAGAGTAATTGACGGAGAAACAGAAAAATTAAGTCTAAAGAAAAAAAAAAACTGTCAAAGAAAATACGGGTTATGCAGATGAAAAGCTAATACTGAAGGAAGATAAAGAATGAAATGAGAGAGAGAAAAGACTGAAGGAGAATTGTGGAAGAAAACTGGTTACTGAAGGACGAAATTTAGAACATTTACGTTACAGCATATGCAGATGACAACAGAATGTATATAGAACAAAATAATAGCCATGTGAATAACTGCGAGGGAAGAAAAAGGAAGAACGGCTGGTACAGAATATAAATCAAGAAAAATTATTAAAGAAATATGAGAAGTGGAAAGACAGAATTGACATGGAAAAAAACACAGAAAAGAATCAGATATGAGAGAGAGAGAGAGAGAGAGAGAGAGAGAGAGAGAGAGAATGAACGAAATTTCTGTAAGAAAAAAAAAAAAAACGAAGTGTGAAACAAACAATCTTATGATCTGTGAGCCAGTGACAGCGAAAGAAAGAGAAGAACGAAAAATAAGGAAAGAGTAAAGAAGATTTGATTATCGACTACCGTAAGAAAAGACTGCTGAGGAAGAAGACTGAAGGTAAGGTAAAGTTTGAAATGTAAAAGGACTTGGAGAATGAAGAATCGGGAAATCAAAGAGTCTGAGGAGAACTGAATGATAGTTCGAAAGGAAATTCCAGAGAGTAAGAGGTCAAAGTCAAGAGAGTGAGAAAGCAGAACAAATTTAAGAAACAGGAAGATTATGATTCATATAAATGATAATTCAGTGCCGAGAGTCCAATTAGTATGGAAGCAACTCGCTTCTCCATGGACGAAGATGGAGATCCCCGGACCCTTCGCAGTACGATTAAAGAAACAGCACTGCTGAAAATATGGGTGTGAACAGAGTTTGGTCCCAGTTACATTGCTTCATGTTTAGGTTAGATCCACTGGGTTGGGTCTAGGTGATGTATCTCTTCTTATTTTGGATATTCGTTACCTTCTATAACGAAATAAGTAATTGAAACCTATTCCAATGGACCTAACCTAGCCGTAAAACTTTGTATCTTTAATATTACACAGTTCATTTTTTGACAAGGTACGACAAGGTGAGTTATTTTTTACGCCATAGAGGAGACCTTGGGAAGTGAAAATGTTAAGGATATGCAACCATCCTTCATCCCTAGTGATCATTAAGTGATCGTAAACTCTCAAGCCGCACCACAGAGTTGGGACACAAAACAAAGGAACACTTTAAAGAGTGAAAAGTGTTGAAGTGGTCAAGCTTATTATGCCTGTTAATCTTGGCTTCCAACGGTGTGGGTAGGTAAGCTGAAATCTCCGGTAATTATTGTGGTCCCCCAGTTTTGATGTTACATGTGGCTCTCCCCCCAATTTTTTCAGCAATGTGGTGGCAGAATTTTAGCAAGTTGCTTTGGTAACGCCTATAACATTTCCAGAAGGTACCAGTGCTATCTGTATGTCCACTGTAACTTTAATAGCTTCCGAGCTAACTGATGTATTACCCGCGAGAGTAGCTTTGAGGGGACAACATTGATGGGGAATTTTGACTTAGTCACTTAAGTAATAATTATTAATTTTCAAGAATTTTCCAACGATGTGTGTATGCCCCACTGTAACTATAATATTTCACAAGATAAATGAGTTTTGGTACCGTGCTCTACCACCCCGTTAAACGACTGTCAGTATTATTATATTTTGCAGGCCTTTCTGTATTCGGTAGGTTTAATAAATTGAGGCGCCCCCTGCTGAAGTGATGCAAGTGACACCTCGGTCGAAATTTAGTTTTCACTTGCATCGAGTAGTACGGTAATAGCTCTATGTCAAGTGTCCCAAAGTGATTCAGTGAAGTGGTGTGGTCATAAGGTCCATAACCCTACACAAAACCAAGAATTTTTGGAGGAAATGCAGCATGACTTTACTTTCCGATATGTAGTAAGGCAAGAGCCCGGGAGTAGTGCCCGACCAATCAGCACACTAACATCATGGTGCCCGCCAGCCACTGGGAGCGCAGCTAGGCCGTCAGTGGCTCCCGCCTTATATCAACTATATCAACTGGTTTAACTTTTTTTTTTCTTCTTTCTTCTTTCTTTTTTGTGTGTGGTTTTCTGACCTGTACGGCTCGTTAAGCTAGTGTTAAGAAAAAAAAGTAATATTATTATGAAAGTCATTATTTTTTTTAGTAACAATCAAGTTGTGTGTACGTGTCTACATAAAAGAAAAATATTATTTTGAGAAGTCCTTACGAGTGTTACATTACCTACTGTTTTTTTTTTTTTTTTTACAAGAAAATATTATTCAGCGTTGACCCCTTGTGCCAAAGGGGGTTCTACGGCTATGATTAAGTGAAGTACCCAAGAGAAAGCCTTAGTTATTTTTTTTTATTTTTTGTGTCCGACTCTGGGCATAGGCTTTACAGCCTGCTTTCAAGGCCCAGTAGCTCTCCTACGTACCGCACACCTCTATATGTCACCACTTCGGCGCTGACACCCACCGTCCGTATTGAATACATGCTAGGGTCGTCTCATACAGGACTAGTGTATTGGTATTAGCGGGGGTATTTTTACGACATGTCGGCGGGTCTTCTGGTAGATCAGTAAAGTCTGATTTTTATGAAATTCAAATCCTTAAACTGTTCCCTGCCCCAGCTGGATTTGAACCCAGGTCCGTTAGGACTACAAGCCACCTCTCTACCGATGTTGAGTGAGATCGTATGGAGGTACCTAAAATATAAGGTACAAAAGCGCCAAGTGCTTCAAGGGGTCATGTATTATCAGTAAATTAATAATAACTCGAGAAAACAGCGTATGAGAGTTGGAAATGAGGTCAGCGCCACCGATTTGCTCCTTGCTTCACTTCCGCTCTAGAGGTGAAGTGAGGCAAGGGCAAGTTGGAGTGAGCCAGCCCGCCAACTTTCCAACGCTGTTTTCGGCGTTGTTATCGGATCACCAGCGATAAGCAAAGGCTGTTGCTGTTTGCTTACTTGTTGGTTTTTGCAGTGGAATGATCGGAAAGAAAGAGGAAGAAAAGAGGGAGAGGACAATAAGAAAAGATGGAGAAAGTCTTGGGGGGAGCTGAGGCGAGGGGGGAAGGAAGGATATACGAGTGGGTAAAGGTTGGAAAGACAACGACAATAAAAAAAAGTAGAAAGAGGCAGTGGGAGTTAGGAATGAAAGGTACAAAGGAAAAAAGAAATAGCTATTACTGAAGAAACATCAGGAGAATAATGATGCCTCGCACCCCTTGACAAATTTATGAAAATATAATCCAGGTGCTTCCTTAATGATCATGTTAGTCCCCGTGGGCATCAATCATTTATTTTACCTCCGCTAAGGAGGTTATGTTTTCACCCCTGTCCGTTTGTTTGTTTGTTGGTTGGTTGGTTTGTGAGCAAGATTACACAAAAACTACGGGACGGATTTCCACGAAACTTGGTAGAAGAATGGGCCTTAGCCCAGAATAGACTCCATTAAATTTTGGTGCGGATCCAGATAAAGGTGCGGATCCGGGATTTTTTTTTTTTTTTTTACTTTCTTTAATATTGCGAGATAGGGTGTTTTCCGACACTTTAGTAAATTTTTCAGTGAATATCGCATGGATCTTGATAAATATATATATATATATATATATATATATATATATATATATATATATATATATATATATATATAGCATATTTAGGATGTTGGTATCTACGAATGTGTATAGTTTGGCGCGGATCCATGTAAAATTCCGGATCTAGCAGATTTAAATATACTTTTACAGGGGGGTAGTCTTCATCCAGCTGCCGTATAGTAACAAACAGGGCTACAAACTTACAGGGCTGTCCTTTTTTTTTTTTTTTTTTAATAATAGAACAGAGGAAGGAAAAACAAAATGAATAAAAAAAAATAATCCATACACCAGATTACTGGTGTCATCTGTTCATAAAATATCTGTAACAATTAGACTTGAACAGCTGTAGGTTGAAGTTTGGAGGGAAACAACTCTGGGGAAGCGAGTTCCAAAGAGATGCAGTTCGGGGAATGAAAGAATTCTAATAGAAGTTCTGCAAAATGGCTGAGTGACATTCCAGTCATGAGCGCTACCAGATGCCCGTGTAGCACGAGGGAAGGCATGGAGAGGTGGCACCATGGTCGCAACTTCGTCTGAGCATTTGCCATAAAAATATCTGTAAAATAATGCAAGGGAGGCAACATTCCTTCTTACCTGTAGGGGAGATAATTTAATTGTAATGACAGGGTTGTTAATAATTCTAACAGCTTTGTTCTGAATTTTGTCTAGTTGTTTTATTGCAACCTCTCCACATCCATTCCACAAGGGTGAGCAATATTCAAGCTGAGAGCGCACATAACTCTTATAAATTATAGCTAACTGCTCGTCAGTGAAGAAGTTACGGACTCTGTACATTAATTCAAGTTACTTTGAGACAGTTTTAGCAAGTGATCTAACATGAGAGGTCCAGCTAAGGGCATTGTTAAGTGAGACGCCGAGAGTTTCAATACTTTTGTACATGGGAATATTAATAGTACTGAAGGTAATATACGAATCTGGCAATATCTGTCTATTAGTAAATCCTATATATTTAGTTTTACTAGCATTAAATGAGACAAAGTTGTTTTGTCCCCATTCACTGATCGTAGATAGGTCTTGATTTATGGAGATGGCTGCACTGAGTTGAGAGGTAGATATATTAGACTTTGTAAATGGGTGTCTGAGTGTGAATGAACTATGTAGTGTTGAATCATCTGCATATGAGTGGATGGGATTGTGGGTGACAGATAAGAGATCATTAACATGAACCAGGAACAGGGTTGGCGCCAGAACTGATCCCTGCAGCACGCTGGCGTTAATTGAGTGGTAATTGGAATATACATCATCTACTTTTACTCTTATCTTCCTGTCACTGAGATATGAGGAGATCAAAGGAACAAGAGACGTTAGTCTATAGCAAGGGAGTTTGGACCAAAGGGAATGGTGCCATACTCTATCGAAAGCTTTACAAATATCAAGGGCTACTGCATGAGTTTCTCCATGTAGGTCAATTGATTGATGGATGTTATGAGTTAGCAGACTGAGTATGTCAATGGTGGATCTTTCGTGGCGAAAACCATATTGTCTATCACTAATTAAGTTACTGGATTGAAGATGTTTAACAATATGCTTATTAATTAAAGTTTCAAAAACCTTACCAAGAGAAAATGTGACAGCTATTGGTCTGTAATCAGAGGGGGTCAGAGGAACTTTCTTTCTTCGGAATTGGGTGGATATTGGCTTCTTTCCATGAATTTGGGAATGAAGAAGTATATAAGCATAGTCTAAATAATTTAGCAAGAACAGAGGCAAGTTCAGGGGAATGCTTATTCAAAACAATTGGCGAAATTCCATCTGGGCCTGGAGCTTTGTTGGTAGGCAAATTGTCTAGGATGGATTTTACGTATCTTGTCTGTATTTTAGATGGAACAATTTCGGGAGAATCAAGTTTCAGTACTGGGACATTCTGGCTGGCCTCGTTTATGGTAGAATTTCTTGCAAATGTACTGGCAAAAATATCTGCTTTCACACGTGGGTCATTTGTAATGTTGCCATCTGAAGATTTCAGTGCGGGAACGGATGATGATTTGTTAAAGTTATTATTGAAAGAAGTAAGAGTTGACCAGAATATTCTATTGTCACTAGGGTTGTTAAGTAGTTTTGATGCTTGCCTTTGAAGAAAGTTTGATTTAGCTAGATTTATTACATCTTTTGCATGATTTCTAGCAATTTTGAATTGAGAGAGTGATCCAGATGTTTTTTTTATTTTAAGTAAGAGTTATATGCTAATGACTTTTGGGCTGTTGTTCTAGCACAGTTGCCATCAAACCATTTTGGAGAGTTTGATCTTTTAGTGAACTGTTGATTGGTATGAATAAATCCATACCAGCTAGTATTAAGTCACAAATGTGGGACTCGGAAGAATTGGGATTACTAGAGAAGAAAGAATGTCATGGAATGTCAGCAAGATAATTTCTAAATCCATCCCAGTTTGCCCTATCAAAGTGCCATCGGGCCACCCTGACAGGTTCAGAACAGGGAGGTGTGGGGGGGTTAACTGATGAGGCTTTGATGACATTGTGGTCAGAGGATCCAAGTGGTGACAGTACCTCTATCCTGTATTGATCTGGATTATTTGTCAAGAATAAATCCAAGAGATGGGCATTATGATCAGGATTATCAGGTATTCTGGTTGGTTGCTTTACCAGATGGGTGAGATTAAACGATTCTGCAAACTGCTTGCACTTTAGACCAGCGTCATCAGTCCTGGCAGAATGCAATAACTATTCAACATTATGTATGTTAAAATCACCCAAAATGGTAATTTCAGTGCTACGGGCAAGGTTAAGGTTACTCAACAGTGTGGATATGGATGCAAATACACTGGGTTCCGAAGAATCACTGGGGGAGCGATAGACTACACAGATATATTTGGCAATATTTTGACAATTTAGCTTACACAATGAGTAATAAAAACTGGATGAAGTGCAATTTCAACTTGTGTCAACTGCACATTGGGATATGATATAACAACAGGTGCTGCCCTTGTTACAGAAGTTTGTAAGGAGATGGTAACCGAAAAAACAAAATGGGGATATATCAGTAGAGGGTGAGATTTGTGGCTCTGTGAGGAAAAGGGCCAGAGGGGATACATATTGAAGGAAAAAATGAACTGAGTTTAAATTTGTGCTAAGGCCGCGTATGTTGGTGAAGAATAAGGCCGCACTTTCACTTCTCCGCTGACGAGCATCATTGGAAATTGCAAGAGTCGCTGCCGGCACAGTCGCTTGATGGCAACCGGGAAGACCCTGTGCCGCCAGCCATACCCTACCGGTGGTGGCAATCCGAGGTACCACCTCATTTGCTAGTAAAACTGCAGCAGCCATTGCTGAAGAGAGTGAATAGAAAGTGTGATATGTTATGCGTGTGTAGTGTGGTGTACTGTAGACAGTTGAAGGTAGAGGTATTATGAGAACATGCTGGCCTACTCTGTATAAATGAATGCACTGAAAATGTTCAGCAATGGGTGATGGTCAGGATCAAGTCCTGAGGGCTGGTGAAATGGGAGCTCCAGCTCTCCCTATCACCAGCTTGCCATCCACCTCGGGAGTACTGCCCTGTTCGACTGGTGCTACAGTCGATATATGCACTGTTTTGTTGGTTGTTACAGTGCATTAAAAAATTTCGATTAAGAGTTATGGGTAGTTTAAAACTATGGTGTAATATCTTATAGGGTCATGAGTTTGATATTGGATTAGACTTGACTTAATTAAAAGGAACTGCATGTTGGGCCTTGGCAGAGGTATGCGCTCTACTCAGTGCCATTCTAATTTCTACTATGGATTGCTATATTTTTGAGAACATTAACTGATTAATATTGTTGCACCTAACACAGGATGACCGAATCATTAATAACTGTTATGTTGTAACCATTAACCCTCTCATGGCTGGTAGCACCCTCCGTTAGTTTTCTGTGGCAGGTGACGCTATATATCAATCAATCATTTCCTGTGGCACCCCGCTGGATGCATAGGGCCTCGATGAACTCTCCTCACCAATATTTGTCTCTTGCCATCTCCTTAAGGTCCCACCAACACTCCTTTCCTGCTTCTCTTTTCATTGTCCTCAACAAGGTTTCCCTCGGCCTACCTCGGCCTCTTCTTCCTCTAGCAGTCCGCTCTGGCACATCCAGTATTAAACTGCTTTTTTTTCTATATACGTGCCCCAGCCACTTCCTGGGAGACAGTCTCACATATTCATTAACTGGTTCCACTCTTGTAATATCCCTTACTCTTTTATTTGTAACTCTGTCTTGCCACTTTACCCCAAGTATCCTTCTCAGTTTTTTATTCTCAAATCCTAATATTTTCTGATCTGTTGCAATTGTACTGTACCATGACTCATGCCCATAAATTAAAATTGGTCTAATCATGGACTTGTAAATTTTTTCTTTAGCATCTACGGAAAGCATATTATTATTCCAAACAGATTTCAACATTCCAACAGCTCTCCAAGCCTGTCTAATCCTCTCCTCAATTTCATTGTTTAATGATCCATTAGATGATATAACCGTTCCCAGATATTTAAAATTTTCTTCACTCTTCACCACATTATTCCCAGTTACACAATCGATTTGGTTCTCCACGTTCCTATGAATAATTTCAGTCTTTCCACAATTCATTACCAATCCCACTTTTTCTCCTTCCTTCACCAGACAATCAAGCACCCTCTGAATCTCGCAAATACTGCCGCAAATCAGTACAATATCATCAGCACAGTCCAAATCCATTAGCCTCTCATTTTCTTTCCAGTTAATTCCTGCACCTGTTCTCCTTACAACCTTTCTCATAACATAACCCATAACCAAAACAAACAGCAAAGGCGAAAGAACTCCTCGTTGAATCACTCCTGACCTAACTTCAAATGGATCACTCAAAGAACCACACACCATTACCTTACAAAAAGTACCTTCATGCAGGCTACTAATAATATTTACAAACTTTTCTGGTATACCATAAAATCTCATGATTTTCGAAATAGCTCCCCATGAAACACTATCAAACGCCTTTTTAAGATCCACAAAACACATACTAAAGTGGCATTTTCATCTCACTGGCTTGTTGCATTAGATGCCTTACAATAAAAATCTGATGATTACAACCTCGACCCTTTCTAAATCCCGTTTGTTCTTCTCTTAAAATTTTATCAGTTACTGGTTCTATTCTGTTCAACAAGATTTTGGAAAAAACTTTTGCAACTACAGGTGTCAAAGTTATCCCCCTCCAATTTCCACACAGACTTAAATCTCCCCTTTTTTTGGTATTTTTATAATCACTCCATTTTTCCACTCTTCTGGAATTGTACCATTATTCCATGCCACATTAAAAAGTTTCAAAAACGCATTCATCAACTCATCATTTTCCACCTTAAGCATTTCAGGAAATATTCCATTCTCTCCTGGGGCCTTAAAGTTCTTTAATTCCTTTATAGATTTTGTTTCCTCTTCCAAGGTTATATCCTCTGTTTCTGTCTGCAGATCTCTCGGCTGGCAAAATGTCCTCTTCAGCTGGGATTGGTCTATTTAGAACAGATTCAAAATGGTCTTTCCACCTTCCTTTTATATCCAAATCTTTAGTCAACAAGTTACCATTTCTATCTCGTACAGGCATTTCCTTCCTTCTCTTTTCAGTCCCAGTTAACTCCTTTATGGCCTGATACGCTGCTCTTGTGCTCTGACCGTCATTTTTACCTAACTTAATTTTTGTCTCTGTTGTCTTTTCGTCATATAGTCTCCTCTTATCACGTCTAACGAGTCTTTTTACTTCAGAATGTAAACTCCAGTACTTTGCCCTAAGTACTTCAACTACCTGGTCATCAACATTTTGTTCTTCACTTCTTAGCTTAGCCTCTTTCCTTTTCTGAATTGCATTCCATGTTTCATCTGACATCCACTTTTTCCTTCTCTCTTTTTCCTTTTTCTTAATAGTAACCTTAGCACTCTTATGCAAAACCTCTTTTGCCTCTCTCCACATTTGATTAATATCATTGTTTTCAGATTCCATCAACGTCTGCAGGATATATATACCGATTATTTAGGGAAAGATCAGGTAAAGCCCATTTTCCTCCCCCCAAAAAAAAGAACTATAATGAACCTGGCACGCAATGCAAGAGTTGATGTGTGTGTGTGTGTGTGTGTGTGTGTGTGTGTGTGTGTGTGTGTGTGTGTGTGTGTGTGTGTGTGTGTGTGTGTGTGTGTGTGTGTGTGTGTGTGATTATTCTTATAGTGTGTAAGAAATATTTTATATACATACTATATTTGCATAGGCTTCACTCCCCCCATTATGTATATTTTAAAAAAAAAAAAAAGTTTATGGATAACGCTATGATAGGCTATAGATTTGTCTTTTTGCTGCATATTTCCCGAAGCTCAGTGGCAGGATATTGCAATACTTGTGTTCTATATCCTTCTCACGGCATAGTTTCGCTACCAGCACCACATGACAGTGTTAATATCTTGATACAGCTGAATATTCAAAACAGAGGGATGGTAATTTTAGGCCGAGTTAAAATGAACAGCGTATTATGAATGTACTGTAGTTTTTTATCTGTATTATGACCAGCCCTCTGTCCTTCGTGCATACAGTGCCTTATCATCGTAGGAAAAGGAATAATAGCGACTTGAAGGAAAGAAAGAAGGAAGGAAGGATAAAAGAGGACAAGGGAGAGACTTGCGCAAGATAGAAAGGATGAGGTGAAAAATACAAGGAGAAAATTAGGAAATACAATAAAACTGGTAAAGATAGAGAAATACAAAATAGGCAAAGCGAGGTAGGGAAATAAAGAAAGGAAAAAGAAATCAATGAAAGTAAATGGAAAACAGACAAAATATAACAAAGAATAGATAGGGGTTGAAAGATAATTTGGATTTACAGATGTGTGAAAGAGAGACAAAAGTAGTGAAGGAGAGAATCAGAAGGAATGAGGGGCAATGAACAAAGAGATAACGAAAATGATGAGAGAGGAAGTAAAGGGGAAAAGAAAGAAAGCAACTAAGGAGGGAGACATGAGAAGACAGAGAAGAAATAAGGATGATTAAGGAGAAAGACAAAATGTAGGAAAAGAGAGAGAGGTTGGCAAATCAATAGTAAAGATGAGGAAAGAAAAACAAGAACAAAACGATGTGTGAATGAAGAATAAGTCCCCCAAAAGGAAAAAAAGATATGAGTAATAATAATTTAAAAAAAATAGACACGAGAAAATGACACTGAGGGGAGGAGATGAAAGGGGCTCGGATAAAGACGGTAACGAACTGGGAAGGAAAACCACACAAGAAAGAAATTATACGAAGAGAGGAAACGATATAATAGCAGGGAGGGTGAAAGAAATGAAGATGACTCTGAAGACTGGAGAAAGAGGAAGATGAAAGGAGAGCCATAAATAAAGTGAGGGAAAGAATGAAAGAAACAAGCGGAAGGAGGAAGTAGGAGAAGAATGCCAGAAAAGAAATAGGAGGAACAAGGAAGGCGATGACCTGTAAATGACTGACAAAGAAAAAAGGAGACAAAACAAAAGAAGCAGACGCGGAACGGGAAAGCAGGTCAAGGGATGGAAAAAAAAAAAAGACACATTAGAAGGAAAGAAAGAGAAATGGGGTAGTGGGGAAGCGTCAGGAAAAAAAAATATATACAGGATGAAAAGTGAATATAGAAAACATGCTAAAGACCTTAAATAAAAGATGATTGATAGAAAGAGGAAGACACAGATCAAGGAAAGTAAAGAAAATCGAGATTTGAGAACTTAACACACACACACACACACACACACACACACACACACACACATATATATATATATATATATATATATATATATATATATATATATATATATATATATATATATATATATATATATATATATATATATATATTGAGATAATTGTTTAGGAGAATACTCCAGTTATATATAAAAATATAATTATAAGACAAAAAGACAGCCTGTGAGAGTCGAATATCAAAGAAAATATTTCGTAGATGAATGGATAAGGAAGAATGATGGACAACAGATAAAAAAAAGATGATTAACTGGGAATGACGACAGATAAAGGGGGTGTACTACACAGTATAAAGATGAACAACAGACGAAAAAAGTGTAGAGTAGCAAGAACACGAATGACCATAGGATCCTAAGGGTCATGACCCCCCAGAGTTGGATAGATAGAGAGATAGATAGATTGATTGATTGACTGACTGATTGACAGTTACCGTATTTACTTTTGTAAATCGTTGTTTTGTATTATTCTTCCCAACCAGTTCATCTACCAAACATTTTCCATGAAGATCTATACGAACAATGTAAGAAGCCATGCAGAAGATTACAAATTAAATACCATAACGACTGAATGATAAAGCATTAGGTGGGATTCTGTAGGTCTGAGGGAAATCCACAGAAAAAAAAAATCATTTAGTTCCAAGACAGCAACCACTTATTTCACTACAGAGGAAGGCAAAATAAAAGAGTTAATAGTGTATGATTTCTAATAAAAAGAAATTTGGCAGAGAACATTGTTAAATTCAGCAGTGTATCTGACAGAATAGCATGGACTGTAATTAGAATAGGCAAAAGTTGCACCTTGAAAGTAATACAAGTATATGCGCCGACTTCTCAAGGCTCATATTAGGAAACAGAGACATTCTATGACTACATCTCTCAGATTATGGAAGAAGAAATGACCACATGTACTATTCTTACGGGACACTGCAATGCAAAAGTTGGTAAATCGAAAAATGGAGAAGTATGAATAGAAAAATTCGGAATGGGAGAGAAGAATAAAAGGTGAAATTGTGGTAAATCAATACTTTCTTTTTTCACAAAAGAACAGGGAGGAAATGGACCTGAAGAAGTTTAAACGGGGAAACAAAGAATTGAACTTACTTCATTATGGCAGATAATAACACGCTGACAAATGCCACAGGTATCAACAAAGTAAATATAGGAAGTGACCATAGAATGGTGCTTTGCAAAGCCAGACTCAGTTACAGAAGTGTAAGAATGATGATGATTTAAAAAAAATATATATATATATGTCCAATTAAAGTAAACGAAAACAAAACAGCCTTTCAGTTAGAAATAACGAACAGTTTTCAGAGTCAAAGTTATGCTGAGTGCGACATTGATGAATTGAATGATAGGCTAACAAAAGTGTTAAGAGAATCACCAGAGGTACTGTAGTAGGGAACGCTAAAACAAAAGCCAACAAATATTAAGAAATTACCCTCGACCTTATGAAAAGATGGGCGTGAAAATAAAAACAGAGAAAGATGAAATAGAAAAAGCTGAATTACAGAAGCTTATTAACGATCAGGGAGAAGAAAAAAGAGAGAGAAACCTGAATCACATCAAGGAACCCATCAACAATGTAAAATGTCTGGAACAGGTCCAAAATAAAATGGCACTAAGAAAGCAACAAATTATATCGCTGAAAGACAAAGACGGTGAAGTCTTTGAATGCAGAATTAGTTTGAAGAGATTTGAAGAATTTTACAAAGAACTGTATGCATCAAAGACAATAGTACCAACAGCAAACTTTTGTGCTGACCCAAGTTAAATACAAGAGTTAACACCAGACGAAGTAAACACTTCACTTATAAGTATGAAAAGAAGGAAGGCCCCAGAAGTTGGAATAGTAGCAGATTTACTGTCCGATGCCAGAGTAGAAGTATAAAATAGGCTTGCCCACTTATTTACTCAATTTGTAAAGAAAAAGAAAATTTTCAAAACATGATGTAATGCAATAGTTACTTTGCTTTACAAAAAAAGGTGTCTCAAAAGATCTTAGTAACTATCGACCCACTAGCTTCTTACCAGTTATATACAAACTCTTTACTAAACTATTTACGAAGAGAATGAAAAAAAAAAAAAAAAGGAAGAAAACCAGCCTCGTGAACATGCAGGATTCCGAAGCGGGTATTCGACTACTGATCATCTATATACAATGAATCACCTAATTGACAAAATTACAGAATTATAAGCAAATAAATTATAAATACTGTGCGTGGGATTTGTTTATTACGAAAAGGCTTTTGACTCAGTGGAGCACATAGCAATAATAAATTCATTACGGTAAAAAAGAGTTAATGAGAATAATGTAAAAATGCTTACAAACATTTATCAAGAGGGAACTGCTACAGTTAGATTCCTTTATGACTCGGAAAAAATTAAGACTGTGAAGGGTGTGCGTCAGGGTGGTACAACTTCACCAAAAATATTTACAGCTTACCTAGAAGGCATTTTCAGAAAGCTAGACTGGGAAAACAAAGGAGTAAACATAGATGGAGAAACCCTAAGCCATTTAAGATTTGCAGATGACACTGTCCTTATCTCAGAAACAGCAGAGACATAGCAAGAAATGTTAAATAACTTAAATAGAGACAGCCCCAAAGTAGGGCTAAAGATGAACCAGAGTAAAACTAGAGAAATTATTTAATCCAAATACCCCAAAGACCGTCATCGGAATAAGCAAAGAAATTCTTGAAGAAGTCGAGGAGTACAATTACTTGGGACAAACACTGAAAGTGAAGAAAGTCCATGACAGCGAAATAATAAGACGCATTACAATTGGATGGAGAGCTTTCAGTAAACATACAGATCATGAAAAGAAGCTTGCCAATATCCATGAAATGAAAAGTATATAACGAATATATAACCCCCGCTATGGCGTACGGTTGTGAAACATAGAAACTGACAAAATGAATGGAAAATCGACAAATCCGTTGTCAAAAAAACAATGGAATGGCCGATGTTGGGAATATCTTTAAAAGACAGGAAAAGATCAACTTGGGTGGAAGAGCAGACTAAAGAGCGAAATGAAGGTAGGCAGGCCATGTAGCAAGAATGAGGGATAGCCGATGGAGCAAGAGGCTGACTGACTGGACACCAAGAGATTGTAAGCGTAGCAGAACAAGACCAGACAGGAGGTGTAGAGATGAGATAGAGAATTTTGCAGGGAAAATGTGGCAAAGATTGGCACAGTCAAGGAATTTGTGGAGAAGGTTAGGGGAGGCCTTTGTTCAGCAGTGGACTTACAATGGCTGATGATATATATATATATATATATATATATATATATATATATATATATATATATATATATATATATATATATATTGTCACATAGCCTATGATTTCATCATCCTTTGTGTAATTTTAACGCACAGTATGCTGCATGTTTGATCACGAGCGTGTTCTGCCTCATCCCCCCCTTCTACCGTTATAGTAGAGTAAGTCGTCCTTTCTGTTGTTCAGAGCAGGATTTTCAGCTCTTTGTCCCCATGGCTTCATTTGTGCGTCCTTCTTACAAGTTGTATCAAGCTCTGCTGGCCCCTATATAATGAGCTCAGTCTCTGCATCATTGCCACTTAGATCTGCTCCTCATTTTGTTCACATCTCTGTCCTCCCCTGTACAGTTATTATTATTGTGAGTTTCTCAGGAAGCCTCCAACCATCTAGCAGCTGTGTAATTTGAGTATGAGTGTTGTTGCATTTTGTTCTTGTACTGTGTAGCATAAGTTTAATTTGTAGGCCTAGTGAAGTTTCTGTAATTTATGTAAAGGTTCTTTACGTCAGTCAATTATTAATAATACTTTGTATCTGTAATAATTTATCTTGCATTAACTGAGCAGTGCCCGGTGTATTTTCATTTTATCAGGGCTGACTTAGATCAATTTACTCTTGCTAATTTCGTGTTCATAGAGGCTATTGCAGTTATCCATATATTTAACCTGTTTTTTGCCATTACATTATCCTTATGAGTCCTGAATGTTTTGTTGTTAGTTTGAGCATTAAACTTTAACTTGTAATTTTACCTAACTCTTTTGTTTTGAACCTGGAACTTTACGGGACAGTAGTGACTCTTAGTATTCTCACTTAAAGTGTACATTATCTTTCTCTGTTCCGTAACATAAATTTGGCGACCTCTTATCAGGATATTCAGGATATTATCATAAGGATATTGCTTGATATTTTGTGACTGTTACTTATTCATGATGTCTACTATTACTACACTTGATGAAGCCAAGGATTTTTTGTCAAATGTGCAAACAGTGTGTGATGTAGAAAACAGAACAAAGAATGAACTTAAGCTTGTTGCTCAACAATTGGGAATTGCTGTTCGCTCTCATCATTCTAAAGATCAAATTGTTGATATGATTAATGAAAGCTTGTTTACTGTAACTCCTCCAAATGAACAAACGCAGATTGAATTAGCTAAGTTACAGCTAGCCCTGCAGGAGGCTCGTGTTAATGAGGCAAATGCTCGTATTCAAGAGGCACAGGTACAGGCTCAGGCACAAATTGAACTTGCCAGGATTCAGGCAGACCATGAGTATCGCATGAAACAAGGTGGAACTGGATCATCTAGCTCTGATGATTTTGATGTGGCTAAAAATGTTAAACTTGTCCCTCCTTTTAATGAATCTGATTTAACAAAGTACTTTCAGTTGTTTGAGAGGGTAGCTACAGGTTTTAGTTGGCCCAAGGAGTATTGGCCAGTACTCCTTCAAACTGTTCTCACCGGTAAAGCTCAAGTAACTTATGCATCTTTGCCTCAGGATCAATCTGATAATTATGATGTAGTTAAGAGCTTGATTCTTAAGGCCTATGAGCTTGTTCCTGAAGCCTATAGAGTAAAATTTAGGACAACTTACAAGCAAGATAGGCAATCCCATGTTGAGTATGCAAAAATCAAAGAAGATCTGTTAGAGCAGTGGTTAAATTCTAAGAATGTGGATTCTGATTTTGACAAATTTAAGCAGATGATTTTGCTGGAGGATTTCAAGAGGTGTATTTATAAAGATGTAAGCCTATATCTTGATGAGAAAGGGATAGATAATTTGTCTGATGCTGCAGTTTTAGCTGATGAATATGTTCTCACTCACAAGAGATATTCTAAAGAAAAAGGGAAAGCTGAGTGTAAATATGTTGCCTCTACTCAGAGTACAGGTAACAGGAAAGAGAATAAAGATGATGTTTCTCAGGAAGTAAATACCAGCTTCACCTCTAGATTTCAGAAAAGTAAATGTACTTATTGTAGTAAGCTTGGTCATACTACGGAGAAATGTTTCAGGAGACAGCGTGATGTGAACAAAAAGGAGTCTTTAAATATTCAGTCAATTGGTCTAGTGTCCACTCTTGAGAGTTCCCAGAATTCTTTAACTGAGTTAACTGAACCTGCTTTCAGGGGTAACTTAAATTCTCATGATGGAGCTCCTCTTTTGAGCAGTAACGTGGGTGACACTCTCAAGAGTTCATGTGCTAATTTCCTGTCTGATGGTTTTGTCAGTCCTCTGGACAGTAATGACAGGAAATCAGTTAAAATATATCGTGACACAGGTGCTTGCCAATCCCTTATGCTGACCAGTGTTCTAGGCTCTAATGTTAATTCCTCTGATGAAACTGTAATCTTACAAGGTGTAGGGAATAATTACTTCTCTGTCCCTCTGTGCAGAGTGAATTTAGAGTCTGGTTTTGTTTATGGTTCCGTTATGGTTGGGTTGGTTGAGACACTCCCAATGTCAGGTGTAACTTTCTTACTTGGAAATGATATTGGTGGAAGTCAAGTGTGTCCAGCTCCTCAGTTGTCTAGTGAGCCAGTGGCTGCGTCCCAGGATTGTGATGTCCCTGATGTGTTCCCTGCATGTGCTGTCACTAGGGCTAAGTCTAAAGTTACTGGTGATTTAGAGGATAATGATGATGATGATGTTATCCTAGCTGACACTTTTCTTGCTAATTTGGACCACTCACCAGATGAGGCAGTACCCCGTAGTGTTGATAATTTGTCTCGTCAAGAGTTGGTTGAGTTGCAGGTTGCTGACCCTGAGTTGAAAGGTCTTGCTAACTCTGCTTGCAGTGAGGAAGAGTCAACTGGTGCTTCTACTTGTTATTATATAAAGTCAGGAGTACTTATGAGGAAGTGAAGACCCCCAACAGCATCAGCCGACTGTGAATGGGAGGTTGTACATCAAGTTGTCATCCCTCGTGTTTGTAGGCAGGATATCATTAGAGTGGCTCATGATTCCAGTTTGGCAGGACACCTTGGAGTGAGGAAGACTGCGGCACGCATTTTGAAACACTTCTACTGGCCAGGTATCTTCAGGGATGTTTCCTGGTATTGTAAGTCTTGTCACACCTGTCAAGTTGTGGGGAAGTGTAATCAGACCGAAAAGGTTGCACCTTTAGTTCCCATTCCTCCTTTTAAGGCGCCTTTCACCCGTGTGTTGGTGGATATTGTGGGCCCTCTTCCTAAGACTTCTTCAGGATTTTCTTATGTGTTGACCCTGATTGATATGGCTACTCGTTATCCTGAAGCCATTCCACTTAGAAATATCTCAGCAAAGAACGTGGTTAAGGAAATGCTAGGGTTCTTCACAAAGTTTGGTCTGCCCAAGGAGGTACAGTCAGACCGGGCAAGTAATTTCATGTCAAATGTTTTCAAGCAGTCTCTGAAAGAGTTGGGCATCACCCAGATCACGTCTTCAGCTTACCATCCCCAGACCCAAGGAGCGTTGGAGAGATATCATCAAACACTCAAATCGATGCTCAAGAAATACTGTTTGGAACATCAGAAAGACTGGGATAAAGGTCTTCCATTCGTTGTGTTTGCCGCAAGAGAATCTCCAAATGAATCACTGGGCTTCTCACCTTTTGAACTACTGTTTGGCCATGAAGTAAGAGGACCCCTTAAGCTACTCAAGGAATGCTGGCTGTCGGAGGAAGATGACGTCAACCTGCTGGAGTATGTGATGAAGTTCAAAGAACGGCTGTCCACTGCTTTACAGCTGGTGAGAGAGAATTTAGGAGCTTCTCAGGAGAAGATGAAGACTTGGTATGATAAGAAGTCCAGGTTACGCCACTTTCAGCCAGGAGATCAGGTTTTGATTCTGCTACCGGTTCATGGGCAACCTCTTCAAGCCAAGTTTAGTGGTCCTTATTTCGTGGAGAAGAAACTCAGTGATGTCAACTATGTCATCGCCACACCAGATCGTAGAAAGAACAAGCAACTATGTCACATCAACATGCTAAAGTTATATCACAGGCGGGACGAAAATAATCCAGTCTGCACTGTAGCTGTTCCACCCGAGTCTGCAAGTGAAGCTCTCCCATGCAGTATGAGCCTGAGTGATAGTTTGGGGAAGAATCCTGATATCATGAATGATCTCCAGACTAAGCTTTCTCATCTACCTCCCGAGGAAAGGCAGGAGTTTTCGGCATTACTGCAGGAGTACCCGCAAGTGTTCCGTGCTACTCCAGGAAGAACCACTGTGTTGATGCATGATGTCGATGTTGGAGACGCAAAGCCAATTAAATTGCCTCCTTACCGTGTGAACCCAGTGAAAGTTCCTCTCATCCAGAAGGAGCTTGGCTACCTGTTGGACCACAAGATGATTGAGCCCTGTCAGAGCGAGTGGAGTTCTCCTGTCACTCTAGTCCCTAAGCCAGGTGGGTCACAGCGGCTTTGCATCGACTACAGACGTGTTAATCAGATAACCAAAACAGACACTTACCCTCTCCCTCGCGTGGAAGATTGCATAGACAAGATCGGAAAGGCTAGGTACATAAGTAGGTTTGATTTGTTAAAGGGATACTGGCAAGTACCTATGACTGAACGTGCTAGGGAGATCTCATGTTTTGTAACATTAGGAAAGACTTTTGCATGTTCTGTAATGCCATATACAGATTGTTTTAGAGTAATAAGAAATTTCCTTTGTAAATTTCTTTTTTCTTTGTGGGGAGGTGTTACATAGCCTATTATTTCATCATCCTTTGTGTAATTTTAACGCACAGTATGCTGCATGTTTGATCACGAGCGTATTCTGCCTCAGTCCCCCCCTTCTACCGTTATAGTAGAGTAAGTCGTCCTTTCTGTTGTTCAGAGCAGGATTTTCAGCTCTTTGTCCCCATGGCTTCATTTGTGCGTCCTTCTTACAAGTTGTATCAAGCTCTGCTGGCCCCTATATAATGAGCTCAGTCTCTGCATCATTGCCACTTAGATCTGCTCCTCATTTTGTTCACATCTCTGTCCTCCCCTGTACAGTTATTATTATTGTGAGTTTCTCAGGAAGCCTCCAACCATCTAGCAGCTGTGTAATTTGAGTATGAGTGTTGTTGCATTTTGTTCTTGTACTGTGTAGCATAAGTTTAATTTGTAGGCCTAGTGAAGTTTCTGCAATTTATGTAAAGGTTCTTTACGTCAGTCAATTGTTAATAATAGTTTGTATCTGTAATAATTTATCTTGCATTAACTGAGCAGTGCCCGGTGTATTTTCATTTTATCAGGGCTGACTTAGATCAATTTACTCTTGCTAATTTCGTGTTCATAGAGGCTATTGCAGTTATCCATATATTTAACCTGTTTTTTGCCATTACATTATCCTTATGAGTCCTGAATGTTTTGTTGTTAGTTTGAGCATTAAACTTTAACTTGTAATTTTACCTAACTCTTTTGTTTTGAACCTGGAACTTTACGGGACAGTAGTGACTCTTAGTATTCTCACTTAAAGTGTACATTATCTTTCTCTGTTCCGTAACAATATATATATATATATATATATATATATATATATATATATATATGTGTGTGTGTGTGTGTGTGTGTGTGTGTGTGTGTGTGTAATAGTTATAAAAACTACCTTGACAATGGAGTAAATGCAAGAAATACAAATGGAAAAGTAAGATTATGTGACGAAGTTAACTACGTAAGAGAAATGCAGACGAAAATAGTAATATAATTATGGCGAAGAAAGAACATGAATGTCTGAGACTGGATAAGATGGATGACGGTCGGTACTGGAATGAATCAGATAACTCTGGAGTTAGGAATAAGGTAGGACTGGTAATGAGAAAATCGGGAAATCGAAAAACCAAAAGAAAAAGCCGAGAAAATATGAAAGAAAAATCAGGAAAGCAAAGGGAGAATTCAGTGGATTCAATATGAAAGTCAAGGAGTAGAAGGAAAAGTCAGGAGAGTACAAGAAAACGCCAGATTTAAAAGGAAAAATCAGTAGAGTCAGACGAAAAAGTTAAGCGAGTCAGAAGGGACAGACAAATTGCAGGATTCTTATAACCCACTCGGTGTCATGGAATGGCTAATGCAGTTATTTCTAAGCTAAAGCAAAACTTTTTTTTTTCTGTGTGTGTACAGTATGTGTGTGTGTGTGTGTGTGTGTGTGTGTGTGTGTGTGTGTGTGTGTGTGTGTGTGTGTGTGTGTGTGTGAGGATAATTCGAGATTTTCAAGAGTTACCCAAGACAGTTTTGTACTATACGACCATTAGACTTTCCCTCAGCTAAAGAAAATCATCCTGTGGTAGTCCGAAAAAATGCATGGAGGACGAAGCATTTGAAAAGGAATTCAGTAAAGTTTTCAATGTAAAGAACAGGGTTAAATCACTTGGCTTACAGAAAGGCATGGAGTTCACTGACACATGAAATAACGTTTACTCGCACCGAACATTATTTTTGAATGATGAACTACTCGTACACCTGAACGCCATTGGTTATGCCTGTCTCGGCTGTGCTCAGTGACGCAGTACGTTTTTTTTTTTTTTTTTTTTTGGGGGGTGGGGGGGAGTAATAATCACCACGAGATGTCAACACACCAATTGACATGGCGACAACCGATGAACACAGAGATGAAGTAAGCTCCTCACATCAGAAAGGTAAACACATTAAAGCTATTCTCGTAAAGAAGTGCAGTCGGCAAAATAAAATTTCTGAGTTACGGGCTCCTATCGTTACTGATGACTATAGTGTAATCTGGTGCAACACAACCGTAGTTGAATACCCAACGAAACGTGGAGTTTAATCTACCAGGTTATGTTTTCAGCAGTGAATGAAAGGACTGAGCTGGGAGGTTGTATTCAGGTATTCTCGAATATTAAAAAAGGCCTTCATCCAGTCGCAGTTACAGAGCCAGCAATTGAAATCATTGGTAGTATGTACCTGCAGCTCAGAAATTAAACCCGAAGTAAACGATGCATACAAGTAGATTACTTTATTGTCCACCTGGATAGCCATGTGACATCGACAATGAAATGTACAATCACACTCCTGATAACTCTTGTATCCAAAATGCTGTAACCTTTATTTATCTTAATTTTCCAGTTCCTAAATGAGAAGAAGTACTATCCTCACACACAGGGCTAGACCTGTATACAAACTTGCGGGAAAGTTCATTGCATCAGTACATAAATTATCTAACATGTGGGGCGAATATCTTAACTCTTGTATTGGCAACATCAGATATTTTAGTAAGTATATCGTGGTAAGAGGAAATTTTTTTACCAACAATCACCGTACAGTCACATTTTACGTTAAATTCAGTAAAGGTAATGTCAAGGCCAGTTAGGTGAAAGTGTTTGACTATAAGAATGCTGATTTTCAAAAGCTGAAAGTACCTATAGGCACAAGTAACTGGCACCCTACTGTTGAAATGTCAGATATTAATGATGCTTAGGAATTTTTCACAGTAAATCTTAACAAACAAAACACTGACGTTGCGTATTCCACTCCACAGCAGAAGGCCTGCCAAAAATATTAAGCCAAAATGGTAAGCACTGCTATTAATATTAAACACTGGTTTGTATTTTAAAAATGTACACAAAATTTTACTGCTAAAAATAATCAAAGTGATAAAAAACAAATACGTATATGATGCTCTTCGCAGGAAAGTTAAAAAAATAAATGAATAAAGGAAAGTATGCATAATGGCGTTCATATTACTAGTAAGAAAAAATCAAACCCAAAATGATTTTTTCGTTACATCAGAAGAAAGGTGATAATATGACCAACAACAGGCCCTCAAGTCACAGATAATGGACAGCATACTTACGATGGCATTGAAATAACGAGAATTCTGAACACTTTCTTTGCATCAGTATTTACAGCAGAAAATACAAGTAAAATTCTTGCAGTCAGCCCATTTTCTAATGAAGAAGGTAATCTAATTATGATATTACACTTAGGGGCAGAGATGTACAGTACAGGCCGCAATTATAAAACTTAAGGTGAAAAAAAACACTGGGGCCAGACAAATTACTCCAGACATTATAAAGGAAGTAAAGAATGAAATATCAAAACCTTTACCTGAACATTTCGACATATCACTAACGAGTGGTAACGTGCCATATTAGTGGAAGCCAGCAAAAGTAACCCCGATAAACAAGAAAGACAACGAAGCACAGACGGAAAATTATCGTCCAATTAGCTTAATATCAGTGATTTACCAATTGTTAGAAATTGCTATCAGAAATAAGTTGCCAAACACTTACAAACCAGAAAACCTTATCAAAGCCTCACAACATTATACGCGGAATAAATGGTTATGCCTAATTAATCTCTTGGATTCCTTCGACAATGTGACCAGGATGTATGACAAGACTATATCCTCTGACACAGTCTGCCTTAAATTAAATTTTTTTTCTGTATGCATATTGCCAGACGCCTTAATCCCGTTAAGGGTGGCCACAAACAATTGGCCTCCATGTCGCCCTGTCCCCCGCGATTTCTCTGCCCTCTCCCCACTTCACACACCCCTCTCTCATATGCCTCTCCACTCCAGTCCTCCATTTCATCCTCGGCTTCTCCTTCCCTCTCCCTCCCTCCTCCTCACGCAAATACACTCTCCTCGTTAGTCTTTCGCTCTCCATCCTCTCCTCGTGGCCAATCCACCTCAGTGTATTTCTCCAAACGCTTTCTATCACATCCACATCCATACCACAGCTCTCCTTCACTTCCTCATCTGTGTGTCAGTCTCTTAAAGGTATTCCTGCTTTTCTATCATTTTTCTATGACCCACAGGGTAATTATGCTAATCATAACGTATCTGATAACAGTCTTTCCATTCCTTTGTACTCCTTTGACTGATGGTTCAGTGTGAGAGGAGAATACTGGTTCAGAAATATTAAGAACAGTTTGGAGGTAGAAAAGGTTAAAATTCAGTCCATGTTATCCCTGTGACGTGTAGAGGCCAGAGGGTTGATTTCTGTAAAAAAGAACATTAAACTCCTTCAGTGTCTTGATGTCCTTTCGTTCGTATGTTTCCTACCGTCAGCTCGTAATGAAGGGCTTATAAACTATGTACTGTATACCGATTCCTTCAGCCAAGGACGTCTTCCTTGTTTTTAACAGAGACGATCTTTTTTCAGCAAAGACACCCCTCTGAAGAGGTTAAAGTTACCTGACCGTCGGACGCCCTTGTTAGCATGACATATAAAAAGTGGCCTCTCAGAGCCTCAAGGAAAGCATAAAAGTGCTAATATGAATGAGGCAGCCTTTACAGTACATATTTTATTACATGACCTTAAGTAATCGCAGCAGAACTACTAAATACAACGACCTCCTCTAGAATATCTTTCAGAAAAAGGAAGAAAAATAACAGAAAACAGTGAAATGAACTCATGGCGCTCCCTCTCGTGATCATGGCTGTCTACCTCCTTAGCAAATAATAGCAAGGATCCAAGTTACTCACAACCTCTCACGCCTCTTCTTTCCTGCCTTATGTCATGATCATGATCATGATCATCACCAACATCATCTATCCTATTTTTCACTAACACAAGGTGAGGGGAGGGCTAGGATTCGGTAACTGGGACTGAGAGGAATGAAGCTAGTACTATTTCATGATTTGCAGTTCATCCTGCGTCCAGCGACGCACTAGATTTCGCATACCTTAACTTAGCACAGACTTTCGCTTTGCTGCAGCTAAATTCTCATAGTTCCATAGAAGAATGGACAATAACATGTTTTTTCATCCTTAACATCACACTTCTCGTGACTTGCACGGAATTCTAGTTCATATTTTTTTATTACTGTTCAGAGTTCACGAAGGAAGGATGGCAAAATTTGGCCAAGTAGAGGAGTACATTACTAAGCGCGAAAGTGGGAATGAGATATGAAAGCAACAGTCATAAAAACAAAGGCAGTGTATCAGACACAACATCAAAACCAAGAACAAAACAAATACAATAGCAACAGCAAGGAAAGCAGCAACAGCAAGTAACAAAGGCAATGCACAGCAACGTACACAGAGAAAGCAGGAACAACAGATGTGCTGACTCTTTAACAGCGTTGGCGTCAGCCTGGTTTATTCTTGCTGCCTCCAGCCAATTTCCTTTATTTTAGGAAACACCTCTCGTACTAACGAGGGAAGAAAAGTTATACCTAACCCCTCTAGTTCAAAAAATGCCTCTCCATAGCAGAATAACATTGTTTTAAGATAGCAAAAAGGAAAAAAAAATCGAAATCAAGGGTCATTAAAATAAGCAACAAGGATTTCCGGACTATTTTAATCAGGTTAGCGGGGGTATCTTTTACACAGTAGGTTAATAGAATGCTGTAACAACCCCTCCAAATCACACAGTTTCTGTTTGCTCAAATGTTGTATTCTTGCTGTCTTCAGAAGATATTACGCAAGCAAGGAAGGACCTGTACATAATAAAGGCTATTTGTAACCTCTCCGAAAAGAAAGTCTCAGGCTAATAACAGTGAGATTAAATATAAATGTAAGTTATTTTGTTGAAGAGGCTAATAAGAACACAAGAAGAGGATGGCAACTGGGAAATGAAAATAGTGGAAATCAATGAGACGATGAAAAGAATGATAATGAAATGAGATGAGGTAAGAAACCGAGGGAAGGAAGGAAGACATGCAAGATTAATTAGTACAGAAAGGGAGAGCAGGTAAATCCGAAGAAAAAAGGAATAAAAGAAGAGAGAGAGAGAGAGAGAGAGAGAGAGAGCGTGGATCAAGGCAGCTCGTGAGAGGGGATAACACTGGAAAATAAAGAAGGCGAGAGAGGAGGGGGAAGACCGGTAAAGATGGGTGAGAGACTGCCGGGATATGAACGGATAAGGATGAGGAAATACGAAAAAGACAAAAACGAAGATAGAAAACACGAGAAAAGAGAAAAAAACTGAGCCAATGGGAGGCGGAGAATATCGTATACTGTAATAGTGCTAACTCGAATTAAGAGAGAGAAAAAAAAAAGGTAAATGTGGAAAATATACAACATATATATTTAAAAAAATAGGAAAAAATAAAATGTTGAGGAAGTGGGAGAAAATCATGAGAGAACAGCACAAACAATGACAAAACAGGAGAAAATCAGAGAACCTGTTACATTCCAAGGAGTAAAAAAACGCAGAAAAAAAAAAAAAAAAAAAAAAAAAAGCAGAGGGAAAGAAAACCTCAGATGAAGAGGATAAAATTTCAAGGGAATACCAATAAGGAAAAAAAAAACGAAAAAGGTTAAGAACAAGGAGGGGGCAGCACGGTAAAGTTAAGACTGCCAGGATATGAACGGATATGCAACGGAGGATAAAAATATAAAAGAAATTTGTAGAGCAGTATAATATAAAACCACCGGATTGTACGTTTATACCGCTATAGAATAGTTAAGAGAACGAGCAATCGCAAGAAAACCCAAAAAACAAAAAATAGTATAAACAACCGCCGCATGAGTCAACCAAACTCTATCTATTGCCAGACGCCTCAATCCCGTAAGGGGTGGCCACAAACAAATCGCCTCCATCTCGCCCTGTCCAACGCCACTTCACTGCCTTGCTCATAGCTCACATACCGCTCTCTCTTATACTTCTCCACTCCATCCCTCCATCTCATCACAGCCAAACTACGCAATTAAATTAGTAAATTGTGATGAAGTCTCAGGGAAATGGGATGAGTGGTAGAACAGTATTATAACGGCAATGCAATGGTGATAAGTATGAAGGAAAGAAAAGAAGATATGTAACAAACTGCAGAGTACGATTAAAAAAAAGAAAAACGCACAGCAACTAAAATGATAATGAACTAGAAACTCGCTGGACTGAACGGAAAAAAAAAGAAAAAAGGCAGAACAGAGTAGAACTTGCTGGCGAACAGGGTAGAATGAGCAGGAGAACTGCTAAATGGAGGAAGCAATAAATGATAACAAGAGAACTTTTTACCAATCGCAGGGGAACAGCCAAAATAATAATAATAATAACTAACAGAAGAAACATCGCGAAATAATGCAATAAAAACTGCAGGAGAGGTCAAAGGAAGAGGAATAACAGGAATCCGCAGAGGAAAGAAAAACAAACGTAAAGGAACGGCTAAAAGATGACGAAATAAGAGAAAACTGCGAGAAAAATATCATGAACTCAAAATAAAAACGAAAGAGAAGCATGAAAAATTGGTATTATATTAGGATAATACCGCAGGATATTATGAAAAAACACGAGATATCAGAAAACCATGAAAAATATTAGGATAACCCACAGAACAACATAAAACTAAAGCATAAAGATAATGGTAGCACACACAGACAGAGACACAGACACACACACACACACACACACACACACACACACACACACACACACACACACACACACACACACACACACACCAAGAAGAGATCCCAAAATTAGATGGAAACTGCCTAGTGGGGAAGAGAAGACATGAGACTATAACAAACCTCAGGGTAAGGGGGTAAGGGGACGATCCTTAGGTGAATATAAAAAGGATGAAAAGATTGGTGATAACTGCAGAATATCTATAAGGATGAGAGAATGGGGAAAACGCAGGAGCACAGGAGAACAAACACAGTGGAAGAGAGCTGACCGCCGGAAGCAACGATAGAAATTACAGAATACGAGAAAACCACACGAGGATGGTTAAAAGGACGAAGAGATAGGAGAAAATTGCATAAGTGTAAGTTCAAGCCCTCAGAAGACTTGGTAATTCATCATCCAATCCTACGTTGCCCCATTAGGAGCGCAGAAGCCCGGGGCTAGGCAAGTTGGTCCTGACATTAAGATGAGAGTGACCAGCCTCACTCATCCCTGAATGGCATTACGTGAGCAATAAACCCCAACCACCCCTTGGATATAAACCTTCACCGGCTCAATCCGATTGGAGCTCCGTAATTACCCACTAAACGACCAGGTGCCAAAATTTGGTTATATGGTTACCACCTAGCGTAGTAAATGGTTTCCTGGTGTACAGGAAACCATTTGGCTTGTCACTCAGTGTAGAATCACCCACAAGCAGAAGGAAGAGGAAAGATTGAAGGAAAGAAAGACAGAAGAGGGGGAGTGTAAAGTCACCCGTAAGCAGAAGGATGAGGAAAGACTGAAGGAAAGAGTGCGTGGATGGTGTGCGCCCTCACCTACCACAGAGAAGACACTTCAACAAAATAGCAGGAAATAACTAGCTAGAGCAATGGTCAAATAGCAGAATACCTATAAGGGGTCGAGAACAGGAAAAAAAAAATCAGAAAAAAAATCAAAAGGAAATAAGAGCAGCAACAAGACCAACTTGAGAAAGAGGGAAAAGAGGTCGGTAAATTACTGAGAGGATACGAGGATATAGGATACAAGATTAAATCCTAAAAAATACTAAACGAATTAATTAAAACAAGGAGACAGCGAGGCAGAGAAAAGAAAGGTAAAGTAATTAGTCTGATTAAGAGGACAGGTACAGGTAAGCCACATGAAATGAGATAATAGGATAAACTCAGCTGAAAATACCTAATAAAATCAAGAACTGCAACGAAATGACTGTGAGAGAAAAGGTGAAATAAAAGATTAAGAAACTGGCGAAAGGCTGACAGTATTACCTATGGGTGGAAGAATGCTGTAATAAACCTCAGACATAAACACAAATATAATGAAGACCGACACAAGGTTGCTGACAGACTGTAGGAGGAATATGTACAGCTAAGCAACTCGGGATGAGAGAGAGAGAGGAAAAAAAAGAGGTTACACAATAATAACTAAAAGAATGATGACTAAGAGAAGAAATAATAGAACATATAAGTAATGATGCACGACATTTGGGAAAGATTGAGATTATATGAACGGATAAGCAACGTATGTAATATAAATATAAAACCACATATATAATATTTAAAAGAATAAGCGTTACTACAACACCGATGAAAATACAATACGTTACAGGGAGTAAAGAGAAACTGCATGAAAATATGAAATGAATGAATCGAATGATACAAAGATAACATTTGTGAAAAACTGAGACTATGAACGGACTGTCAAAGCAACGTGAGGCGAGGACTTGGGAAATTCTACGGAATGATAAAAATAAGGAAAAATACGGACACAAACTGAAAAATAGAAAGGGTTTGAAATTGAAAAAAAAAAGAAAAAGAAAAAAAAGAAGAAGGTTGTGACCGCTGACACTTCCCGGGGACTTGAGCGGATAGGAGGCAGGATGAAATCGATAAAGAAGTATTAAAGGATTTCTACATAACTGCGCACAAAATATTAAAAGAGGAAGAACAGGAAAAGAATATTGTAAAACTAAAATTATGGACAAGTAATCTTTTTAAAATGAAGAAACTGGATAAAGGCGCAAGGAAAATGCCAAAAGAATAAAGAATAACCTGGAAAAGAATGTGATAAAGAGACTGACATAAAGAAACAAGATCCTGGTGAAAGACTGAGAGGATATGAGTGGATAGGAAATAGGATAAAGTTGCAGAAGAAATAACCACGAGAAAGAGAGAGAGAGAGAGGGAGGGAGGGGGAGAGAGAGAGAGAGAGAGAGAGAGAGAGAGAGAGAGAGAGAGAGAGAGAGAGAGGGGGAGAGAGAGAGAGGGTAGGGGGATTTTGGTAAAAGGGGAAGATATGAACAAACAAGCAGCCTTAGATGTAAATAAAGGTTCAGACATAATAAAATACCTAATAGAAAGATGCAGAACCCCAGGAAGAGCGTCAAAACATGAGATAAGAAACAAAATATGGATGAGTATTGGGTAAGAGGATGCAAGTGGATGGGACGCATTGGGAATATAAATTGGCTGTAGAAATAGTAAACGTCTTTAAAGCAGTGGTTGCTGAGTGGTTAGCATCACTGACTGCTGTTGTCTCATGATCTCCAGGTTTCGAATCCTAGCGCGGGTGTTCTTCTACCCCTTAGTATTTGGTAGGTAAACTGAATACCTAGGATACACCTAGGGAAGGCAACTTTGGTACCCTAGTTAATGATGCAGTGCCCTTGTCTCTTGTGATACTGAATAAGTAACCAGCCACAGACTCAAAAGCCTATGTTACAAAGGCCTATGTTACACCATGGTTTAATGCCTCAGGGCCTCTGCCCTCACCTCTACCTTTAGAGAACCAGACTAATTAAAGGTGAAGTGGACATGAAATTACAGGCAGTGTATGACAAGAAAACAGGAAAAAGCGGCAGGGAAGATGCCAGAACAATAAAGAACAGAAACGAATACAGTGTAAGAATGATGAAATGAACAAAATACGAGTGGGAGGCTTGAGAGTACAGAAGCTGACAGCAAAAAAGTGCCGAAGAATTGACAACAAAATGAGAAAAAGTAAAGACAGAGCACGAGAAACAGCATGAAAGTATTAAACAAAACAGAAGAAAACTAAACGGAAGCAGACAATAACAGTCAAACGATTACTGTTAAAGAAATATTTGATGCATCTCGAATTACGGAGAATAATAAAAGACAACACAAGTGCCTCTCCAATTATGCTCGTAGATCATGGTATAATACTGCTGGACAGGAAAAGTAATAGAGAGACCAAGGGAAGATGAAGCAGGAAAAAAAAACTGCAATGAAGGAGGAAGGAAATGGAGTAGGAAGAAGACTAAGGGAACGGAAGGGGTGATCCCCTTCAAATGAGGAACAGGAGCCTGGCTCCTGCTCTGTCCTTGTGTGTGTGTGTGTGTGTGTGTGTGTGTGTGTGTGTGTGTGTGTGTGTGTGTGTGTGTGTGTGTGTGTGTGTGTGTGTGAGTTTTTGAGAAGAAGAAGGAACCAAAGGCCGCGAGCCCGTAATTATTGTTCCTTCCACGAGAAAAACAAAATACAAGAGAGAGCCAAATTCAAGATCCGATCATTTCGAGATGCCTGGACACACTGCGTTTGAAAGACTGGAGATCATAGGAAGCAGGAAACACAGACAGAGGGAGACAGTTCCAGAGATGACCTGTTGCATAAATGAAGGGCTGGGAGTAACGGTTAACTCTTGCATTAGAGAGTTGGACAGAAAAGGGGTGAGAGTTTGCTGCTAGACGGGTGCTAAGCTCCCGTCGTAGAGGTGGAGGAATGCATGCAGACAGTTCAGAAGAGCAGAGACCATTGAAGTAGCGATAGAAAAGACATAAAGATGCAACAGTGCGGCGAAGAGACAGAGGTTGAAGGGAGTCAGTAAGAGGAGGAGAGTTAATGAGACGAAAAGCCTCGCCACCCTCTTAAGAAGAGCTGTATGTGGAGAGCCTCCCCATACATGAGAGTTGTACTCCACACGGGGGCGGATAAAACCCCTGTATAGACTCAACAATTGTGCAGGGGTAAAGAAGGAACGGAGTCGGCTTAGAACACCTAATCTCTTGGAAGCAGATTTTACAAGAGATGTAATATGATCTTTCCAAGATAAGTCCCGAGTAAATGGAACCCCAAGCATGCTCAAGGATGATGCAGGATTAAGGTGAATGTTATTAAATATTAGTGGGTATACCTGTGGAAGATTTTCTCTGGTTGATAGGTGTAAAAACTGAGTCTTTGATGCATTAAAAACAACAAGATTATTTTTACCCCAGTCAGAGATACGAGCCAAGTCAGACATTAGGTGTGCCATAGCCTCATCCCTTGTTTGTTGAAGTAACTGCTGAGATGGACGTTGTGGGAACCGAATGGAAAGATGCAGGATGGAGTCATCAGCGTATGAGTGGATAGGGTTAGATGTACAGCTTAGAAGGTCATTGATGAATAAAAGGAAGAGAGTTAGTGATACGACAGAGCCCTGAGGAACACCACTGTTGATAGATCTAGGAGAAGAACGATGGCCGTCTGCAACAGCGGCTATAGAACGACCAGAAAGGAAGCTGTAGATGAAGGCACAGACAGAAGGATTGAAACCGTAAGAGGACAGTTTGGAAATTAAAAATTTATGCCAGACTCGATCGAAAACCTTTGAGATGTCAAGTGCAATGTCAAAGCTTTCGCCAAAGTCCCGAAAGGAGGATGACCAGGAGTCTGAAAGGTGGGTGAGAAGATCGCCAGTGGAGCGTCCCTGACGGAACCCATACTGACGATCAGAAAGAAGGTTGTGATAGGAAAGATGCTTTAAAATTTTTCTATTAAGAATTAATTCTACAATTTTTGAGATACAGGATGTTAAAGCAATTGGACGATAGTTAGAGGATTGGGAATGATCACCCTTCTTTGGAACTGGCTGAATGAGAGCAAACTTCCAGCAAGAAGGAAAGGTACAAGTTTATGGACAAAGGTGTGTACTTACAAACCTGTTTCAGCAGTGCATGAGTCAGATGGAGATATCAATTACCGTACATTTATCTATGTTCAGGTAAAACTAGAACATATGTTTTTACGATAGCTGCCAGGAATGTAGAATGTGAGTGCCTAAGCCTACTAATACCAAGTCGGATCACTTCCATCTAAAACGGGTCCAAGCTGGCACAGGGGGCGGAGCATCGGGTGACTTCAGCTGGCACGAAACCCAAGTTCAGTTGATGCTTGACTGTGGTGGTGAGTGGATGTATGTTGCACGCTCCAGATCATGACACATTTTCAATCCGAACTGAGGGAAGGGACTGAAATGTGTGAGGAAAGGTATGGGGGTGTGAGGGAAGACGTAGAGGTATGAGGGAACCTACTGCTATGTTATACGGTTAAACGAGTCTGCACTTCTTCCCCTTCTTCGTTTTCCCTTATTATAAATGTTTAATTTGAGCCTGCCCTTTTATACATTTTCTGTTACTTAAGCCAACTGACGTCACACACAAGCCACGCCTCCCTGCGCCCTTAGGGAAAGTGAACCGACTTGGTATTAGTAGACTTAGGTGAGTGCCTTCATATATTTAGGTGGTGTGATGAGCAAGAGTGGGAGTTTGTAGGATGAAGAGCATGAATGAGTACTACAGGGGAGAAAGGCTGCTTGTTCCCTGAGTGTAGCAATAACGTGTAAAGAAAACAATCAATCTCTCTATCTACAGTATCTATCAATAGCCAGACTCCTTAATCTCATAAGGGCTGGCCACAGACAAATCGTTTTCTTGTCGCCCTATCCCCTTCCATATCGCTGCTCTCTTCCCCATTTAGACCCCCTTTTCTCATGTACCACTCCACTCCATCCCTCCATCTCATTCTCAGCCTCCCCTTCCCCTTACCCCCTACATATCAAATCACATACATTCCCCTACCTAGTCTCTCACTCTTCATCCTCTTCACATGGCCAAACCACCTCACTGTATTTCTCCTAATACTTTTTATCACATCCATATCCACACCATAACGCTCCTCTACGCAACGTGTAATGTGTTTTATTGTATGATTTTGATTTTTATTATGATGCATATACTTATAAGCTCTTGTATGATACAGTTGCACAATGCACAGATACTTGCTGCGAAATCTCCTTTTGTGAACAGATTACAGTATTTGCAAGCTCAGCAATAAGCTCCTGTCACATGCTAACATGTAATCACCTCTTGGTTCTCTTCCAGTGGTTTAGTAACAGTTCAGAAGTAAACTAGTCACCAAGGGAGTAGGACGTACTGTACCTATGATCAGTATATTGTAAAGACGTCGCTGGTGGAGTTTCACAACCAGAGTTCCTGTGATTGTCTGTCAACACACAACTCCTACTGCACTTAATCTGACTGAGCATCTACATTTTTTTTTTTTTTTTTAATGTATCCGACTCCGGGCATAGGTTTCACAGCCTGCTCTCAAGGCCCAGTAGTCCTCCTTCATACCAAACACCTCTCTACATGTCACAACTTCGGCGCTAACACACACCGTCCATATTGAATACATGCTAGGGCTGTCTCATACAGGACTGGTGTACTGGTATTAGCGGGGGTACTTTTATGACATGTCGGCGGGTCATCTGGTAGATCAGGAAAGTCTGCTTTGAAATTCAAATCCTTAAACTGTTCCCTGCCCCAGCCGGGATTCGAACCTGGGTCCATCAGGACTGCAGGCCGCCTCTCTACCGATTCAGCCACCGTATCAGTCTAGAACCCTGCTTCTCTTCCTGCAGGGTGCCAAATTTATTACTGCTTTTTTCAAGTTTAATGCAGTTATCCCGTCAGCCCGCCTCACCCAGAGGGGCATGAGAAGTGTGACGTTTGAAATGACGAGACTGTTGCGTCGACCCGGAATGGAGACCACTGCACCTGCCTGCTTGCCTGATGCATTTGGCTTCGACTTTACCCTCAGTGATCCGTGTCCATCCTTTCACCCTGACCACAGGGTGTTTTCCTTATTATCTAGTTATTATGACAGCGGTATAACCAGTTGTTAAACAGGGTATTAATGTAATTTTATTTTTCATCACTATAATCTGCCAATATTTTTTCCAATCATATAACCATCTTATGATAATCTATTTATATTCTCAATTCTTGGTCGTGACCCAGTTTATAAATATTAACTCTTTGCCCACAATACTATTGACTGAGCTAATTGCCATTCTCCTTCTGTGAGCACACTGATTACATTTTTATCCTTTTAAATTGAATTCCTCATGTACTGCTCTGATTTAGCTTGTATATCTCCTTATTAACGAATATACTTTTATTTTTAGTATAGTAGCCACCTACTTCACATACTATTATATCATTTTCACATTTTCCACATATATTATCAATGGTATTTTAGTATTTTAATTATCTTTTAGTAATCTCTACATAAACAGCATGTCAAGAGACATCTTGTCTGTCCCAGGGGGGAACTGTAACTTGTATCAGTGTGTGGCCTTGATTTGTATGATGTACAGTATATGCTTAAATATTTAGCTATAGCATGGTACAGTTGCAACAATTTTTTCATTCATTCATTGCCAGACGCCATGTATCCCAGACGGGGTGGCCAAGGGCTTAGAGTTAATTGTTTTACAGGGAGGGGCACTAATCCTCCACCAACCATAATTACTGTGAGAGTTCCTGTTCTGAACAGATCAGAGTATTTCAAAGTTCAGCAGGAAGTGCATGATCACCCTTTGGTTTTCTCCCAGCGGCTTACTAACAGTTCAGAAATAAACTAGATACCAAGGGAGTAGCATGAACTGTACCTGTGATCAATAAATTGACAAAACGTTGCTGGATGAGTTATACAACCCGAGTTCCTCAATTTGTCTGTCATTGCTCAACTCCTAGTACACTTAACCTGGCTGAGCATCTACAGTACATTTGTCAGTCTGTGTCTCCATGTAACTCCACAAACTCCTCTCAAATAACTCATTTCCACTGCTCTATCCTTTAGATTTGTGTCCTTCCAACAAGGTCCAAGCTTTGCGTCCCAACGTTAGAGTGGGGATCACAATACTGACATGCAGTGACATTCTTATTTCCATGCTCACTTCCCTATCTCTTATCACTGCTTTCAGTGAACCAGCATCTTACTCATCGCACGACGCAAGTACTTAAATACACTTTCATTTCCCATTTCCTCATTATTCAGCCTCATTGAGCATTCACATACTTCATTTTTCTCAAAGACCACAACTTTACTCTTCCCAACATCCACCCTTAAATTCTGTTAATTACACACTTTCCCAAACTTATTCACCAAGTATTGCAGTTCCCTTTTGTCTTCACTTCACAGTACAATATCAGTTGCAAACAACAGAGCAGGAATTTTCCAAATGCTGCCCACTCTCATTAGGTCCAATCTAACATCCACTGCCTTGGCTTCTATCTCTTTTATAACTCCATCCATATACAGAAAACAACCATGGAGACATGATACATCCGTTTCAGTCGGACATTCAGATAGAAAAATCACCCATTTCACCATCCACACTGACTATTGCCCAAGCGCCCTCATTCGTATTTTTCACGCCATTCAGCAGCTTCCCATTAACTTCATACATTTTTAATATTTTCAACATTCCTTCTATATCCACTCTGTCACATGCTTTCTCCAGATCCATGAAGACAGCATATAACGTCCTTCCCTTCTCTAGAAAGATTTCCACTAAACACCTTAGGATGAATATCTGATCTGCACAGCCTCTTCCCTTCCTGAAACCTCCCCTTTCTTCTCGAACAAATTCCTCTGTCATTTCCCTTACTCTGCAAACAAGCATCCTACCATATACTATTCCCATTACACTATTAAGACAAATGCCTCTGCGATTACCACACATTTTTCTCCTTTTTCTTTCTACAGGAGAATAATAATACCTGACTCAATCCACTGGGACTCTACCTTCATCCCAGGCCAGTCTGCACATCTTCCATATCCAGTCTACTACTGTGCCTCCCCTGTGCTTCGGCATTTCACCAAACATTCCATCATTTCCTGGGGATTTCCCTATTTTCGATTTTCTTCATTGCTTCCACTGCATCCATCCTGCTGATCTATTCCTTGCTTCTCATCCCCCTTGTTGATTTCATTCTCTCTGTAGAATAGTTCCTTAAAGCGTTCTCTCCTTCTGATCACTTTTTCTCCCTTTTCCACTAGCAATCTGCCATTCCACATATACTAGCGTTACTTTCGTTCTCTTTGTTTATCAATTCCTTAAATTGTTGGCACCATCTTTATCTTTCACTCCCCTTTTACCATCTTTATCATCCTATCTTACTCTCTTAACATTCTTTCAAAAAATTTCCTTACACTTTGCACTCAGATTCATCCCAAGCTTCTCATCCACTCACTTTCTCTTAATAATTTTTTCACCTCTCTCCTCTTCTCTGTATATAGCTCTCTATTTCAACTCTCAGCTTCCTCCATGCCTGTTTCCCATCCACTCACTGTATGCTTTCTTCGTTTGCGCTACAGCTTGTCTCGCCTCTTCTTTCCACATTGCGGTTCCTTGCATCCCCTTTTCGTCTTCTCTTCACCCAATACACAACCTCACATGCTGCACAGATTTCTTCTTTGAAAACCTTGCACATACCTTCCATCTCCCTCATCTGCTCCAGATCATATTTAACCAATTGCCCCTCCATTTCTCTTTTATATTGTGCCTTTTTTTCTTCCTCCTGCAACCTTTCTACCCTCTTTGTATGGACTGCTTCCTTCTGGTCTTTTCTCCCTTTATTCATCCAGCGCATTTACGCAGTACCATGACTCTTACCACTTGTAAGTGGCGGTTAAAGAGTCCACATCCATAACATTTGTATGTTCTCGCATCTAGCACAAGTCGTCTCATTCTCTCTTCCACACACACGTACTCAATCATTGCCTGCCGTTCATTCAGCTCACCACCCACCAGCCTCATCACTGATCATGTATACCCGTGGATTATTTTGTGCATAAAGAGGGTCAATCCCCTCTCCGCACAAATGTTCACCAGAGAACTATCATTCTCATCCACTTTCACATTCCGTACTTTTCCATTCTTATCTCCAATGAAAAACACTCTCACTTCTCTCAGACTTTTCAGTGCATGCATTTGTATTTGCCGAGTACTCTTCCTTCAGCCAGCTTGCACCTGTCTTCCGTGGGCGCATATACTGTACACATACAAATGCTCACTCTTTTGTTCAAACTTTCAGTCTTACCCACACAATCTGTGAGACGACTGATACATACTCTCTTTTATTCTCCTATCTCTTGTTCACTACAATACAAACACCCTTCTTTGCTTCCTCATTCTCGTCTACTCCCGCACATATACCATACTCCACTTTCTCATATTCTCACCTATCATATGGTCTCAGTCACTCCACATATGTTCACTTTTACTACCTCAAGCACCTGCTCTCACATTCCATGTTGCCATTCTCATTGTGTCCCTTTCCCAATCCTTGATTGTCACCTGTAGATCCGTCCGGGTCCGGAGCATTTTGTTCGTCTTTTTTGTTAGTTGTTTTTAGGGGAGGGGCACTAACCCTCCGCGATCCCACTTTTTGACACGTAGGGAACATATATGGGTTTGTTATATGGTGAACACCCATTGTATCAAATGATTTCCTGGCTTACAGGAAATCATTTGGCTTGTTCTTCAACGTAAAGTCACCCTGGAGTACCCGTGCATTGAGCGGGTGGATGGTGGGCGCCTGTATGAAAGAAAAAAAGTTGCTGCCGACGGTATTGTGATCTTCACTCTAACATATGAAAATGAAGCTTGGACACTGTTCAAGGACACAAGAGTGAAAGTAGTGGAAATGAGTTACTTGAGGGGAGCATGTGAGTTACGTGGACAGACATACAGACATACACGTAGCCACTGGGGGCGGCAGGGGGGAGGGGCAGTTTGCCCCCCCTGGGAAATTTGGGGGAAATGCTGAAAGGGATTTTTGGCATAGTTCTTGTATGACAGTATACTTTTTTCTTAATTTTACCACTAGTATATTAAACAACATTATCTGTTTTCTAAAATAGATATGTGGGAACAATAACTTCCTTTGAAATTGAAAACTAGACTAAATATTATAAAGCCCCTGAGAAAAAAATGACCAGTTATAACTTAACAATTTCCCGTCACCTTAGATTATGTGGTTAATATTAGAGCTCTAATGATGTTTTGCGCTTGAATCCTGATGAGGTGTAAAATGGCCTTGCTGTCCCCTCAGCCACATCCTCTCACCCTGTAGCCAGTTGCAAAACAACACTGCACAATTATTGTTACAAACAGCTGAGACAAGCAGAATTTTGGAAGACCGCATGAAGCCATTTTGATCACCTCAGACTACATTTTAGAAGGTAAGCAGATATAAATATATGTGCCAGGGGCCTCGTTTGAGTGGGAGACAGGGGGACGTGTCCCCCCCACTTTTTGGAGCTTGGGGAACAGAGTATCTTTTGTTCCTCCCCACTTTTCTAGGTGAGAATTTTCAGAATGAATAGCTTTACGCCGTTTTTTTTTTTTTTCTTAATGGAATGATGTGAAAATCATTCCCTGCTGAGCAGGAAAGGTCGAGTTGTCACTGAGTCAAGGATTAAGAGAGGAGTCAAGGATTAAGAGAAGTTAATCCCACCAGATGTATTTACTTAGGTCGGTCTTGACGTATGCACCACCCCTGATGCTTGAGCCAATGAGAATCAAACTAAAAAAATAAGTAGTGGAAAACAGAATTTAGGCTACCACCACATAAGTAGTACAAAACAATACCAGACTGGGGGAGGGTGCGGCAGCGAATTGTAATTTACACATATGTGCAAGGTGGAGAGAGAGAGAGAAGGGGGGGGGAATAATCCCCCAGCTAGTCCTCATCAGATCATATAGCCCTACTAGCGTCACAGGAGCGCTACCCCTTCCATCACAGCAGCCACTGGGTGGGGCGCGAATTCGCAACCTCACGATTACGAGCCCGACACCCTACCACTGAGCTACCGCGCTCCCACAGAGAGAGAGAGAGAGAGAGAGAGAGAGAGAGAACCGCAGAGGAAAACAGAAAAATAGCGATATTATCACGAATGTGGGAAAGTGTGTGTTCGGGACACACGCCAGATCGCGAGTTTTCATTGGCCTATCCATTCCGCCATTTTTCTTCCAGCAGCCAATCAAAATACAGGTTTACTTCCGAATATAAACAGGGAGTATGGACGCCATTGCCTCTCGTATGGTGGGTGCTGTGCCGATACGTGGTATATTTCATCATAATTTCGTAGGTTATGACACAAAATAGCTGTATTTCCTTAGATGTAGTGAGAGAAAAAGACACCAGGTAAATGATGCGCTAAGAGCATAGTGTGACAGTGCTTTTTTTCAGTACTAAAAGTGCACAAGAAATTTGTGGTACCGAGAAAAAAAAAAGTTTTAAGGTGGAATGGACGGAAGTTAGCATGCATATATCGATAATAATACCATCTACGAGACTGACCATGATCAGATGACCAATGATACTAGTGACAAGATGTCTTTGCTGTGGCAAATCCAGTGCCTTCTAAATTATTGCTGGTGTTTCCTTTGGCTCTCTAATGAGACCTCCGGTAGCATTATGTACTGTTTTTACATACTCTCCTTTGAAAGGATTATTAGCTATTTACTTATATAATGTTGCTCCAAGAAAGCTGTGAATATGTGGGGAAAAGATAGTTTCTTTTTAAGATAGCGCAACAAATGCGACAGTAATAATGTAAATTTATTTCTGATGACAAAACATCAAATCTAGGAGAATTTGGGGTGACAGATATTTGGGGGAAATATTCCAAGTGTTTGCCCCTCCAGGCAAAAATCCTGGATACGCCACTGCTTACAGACAAATGAGAAAATGAAGAAGCGATGTGATGTTGCTGCTGATATGTTTAGAAAACATTAAACATACACTGAAATGATCTGTTCATGTGGAGAGAATGGAGACAGAAAAGCTGACTAGGGCACTGTATATGCGTGAAGCGTCGGGAGTAAATGGAAGATGATTGTTGATGAGATGAAAGGATCGGATGGAGAGATATATAAGAATGGGGGATGTGAGCTGGAGAAAGGGCAGCCTGATGCCAGATAATAGGGTGGTATGGAGGAGATTATTTTAAGGCCACCCATTCCAGGATTAAGATTTCTGGCTGTAGACAGTTAAATGAAGAGTGAAAGATGTGTACAGTTATGTCAGTTTGCGTTCATATATGTGGTGTGCACAGGATGGCATATACCCATACGAGTTTATATATATATATATATATATATATATATATATATATATATATATATATATATATATATATATATGCCTCTGTGGTACAGTGGTAAAGTGTGCGTATCGCACGCTGGTGAACGCGGGTTCACCTCCCGCGAGAGTTGTAAAAACTTCGGGAAGCGTTCGCCAAGCCACTTGCTACTTTGGCGGGCATAAGGGGTGCTGTGGTTGAACCAGTGTAGCATACTAGTATGCTTGCACCCAGTTAGTTTAAGGCGGGCCGATTACACTTGGTTCACAGACTACACACACATCCAAAGCCACTACGATACTACAATCACACACACAAGCACTTCTCACCCTACACAGTCTCTACCAGACAGCCTAAGCCACTGGGTAGAGATACATTGGCAGTATCGTCCCTGCTTCGGTAGGGATAGGCCGGTCCTGCAGTGGACCTCAACGGCTGATGATGATGATATATATATATATATATATATATATATATATATATATATATATATATGAGAGAGAGAGAGCACATTTCTGTCTTTTATATTTTTTTATTGATCTGAGTTATATATATATATATATATATATATATATATATATATATATATATATATATATATATATATATATATATATATATATATATTGTGTTTGTCGTTTTGTGTCTGTTTATTACTTCACAGTGGTACAGGGCAACACATATTGCTCTCAATAGATGATTCTGTTCAAAGCACTATCGTACTACTGCTTGTAACATTACAGGTTTTCTAGAACCATGATATGAACACTCACAGGTTCGTATGAATTATGCTTAGCTGAATAAGTTCGTCTGGCGTCAGCTGCAATTTCTCCCGACCATGACAATGAATTGAAGATCCACGTAATAATAGTGAGGCTTCATTGACATGCTTGTAGATGAATAAAATCACTTGACGTTAGATGGCAATTCATGCATAGAATAATAGAACTATACTGATTCGTTGTTGTTGATGATTCCTCAGTTCGAGGAGACCGGGCCTTGCTGTAGCCCGGTTGGTGGTGGTTGTCTTGAATAAAGGTTAGGGGGAAGACAGGGCCTGGGGAATGCCCAGCACACACGCCCTGTCTCCTGGCTGAGTTGCGGTGTGTGTGACCATACTGAGAATAAGAGGGTTAATGAAATGAAGTGAGTGCGTTTATGTGAGGCGAAGTGGTTGTTTATGCTAGACGACATGCCATTAGTTCTCCTGTACCTGATTTTTTTTCTTATTTCATTTTCCATATTCTTGTTTCTTTTTCTTCTTAACTTGTGCCACTACTGAACGAGAGTATCTGGTGGTTCTGGAGTCAACTGTAGGAATTCCATCACGTATGTGTGTGGTGTAGCGGGTCTTCCTTATGAAAACCTGCTTATGCGTTTCAGGATGTTTTGTACCTCAGGTGGTCGTAAAACTGTTTTAGTTGCCAGACCCTGCTAGCGGTAGGGACCGGCCTACTAACGCATTAGTCTCCGAGTGACTTGTTGTCACCAGGAGAGAACTGAGCCTGACTAAAGCCCCTAGGGCAGCTCGAGCAATTCTTTTTGTGACGACCTGGATGCTAGACGATGTTTCCCTGAGATCTGGATCATATTCACGCAGATTCTTAAATTGTGATACTTTTAATACCTTAAGATCCTCTTAAAATATTAAAATATTTTTTCTTCCTTTTTATGTCCTAAGCCCCCAAGGACTGGCAATAAACAGCTTGATATACATCTGTTATGTATAGGTTTCAGAGTATTAATAGCTCAAGCTTCTGTAAAACTTTTACAGGTGAGTGATATAAATCAACTTTTGATGTATTTCATAAAATCAGAACCGTATGTTCTCGTAATACTACTGCAGCTGATCAGTAAACACCAAGTTTGTATATACTACAATATATTCGTATTACATGTTATCACAAAACTGGTAGTGTTGACTGACAAAAACTTGCATCACATATCTCAGTGAAGTGACTCGCTAGGAAGTATCACTTTATGCTCCTGAATTAGGGGAGTAACACACACACACACACACACACACACACACACACACATTTAATACACGGGACAGTACGAGCTTAACTCATTCCTGTTGAGATTCAATTAGGTAAGAACACACACACACACACACACACACACACACACACACACACACACACACACACACACACAACTTATAGGTATGAAGAACAGCAGTTTTGAAATATGTTTGTTAATGGTAAAAGTTCTTGTATATATTCAAGTTTAATTCATAACATTCTGTTTCCAAGTAATCATTGGGTACTCACGTATTCCAAACATATTTATCTGTCTATCCATCTATCAATCTATTATATATAGACAAATAGACAGATAGGTAGATAAAGATATATAGATAGATTGGTGGATAAAGATAGATAGCTAGATAGATAGGTAGATAAATATAGCTAAGTGGCTCGATAGATATATAGATAGATATAGGTATAGATATATAAGCTACGTATTCTTTATTTACTGAGTCTGTGAGGGAGGAGCACTATGCACAGAGAATATGAAGGCTCACAATATGCGTCATGTATCAAAACTGCCAATGCTAAAAGTAATTTGTCTTCGTGACGAGGAAGCTGGCTCATTTCACTGACGAATCAACATCACCTCCACTCTCAACAAAATAGGAATAGTTCTGTTCAAGGCATTTTCACCTTTGATATTGTATGAAGTATTTTATTTATCCAGATTAGTGCCAGTAACGGTACAGCCTCGCACCACACGCCAGTAGGCTACAAGAGATGCAGTATCCAACTAATAACAAGCAGGGTATAATAAAATATTAATAAAAATGCAGCTGATGCAGTATGATTAATTTTAATATAACAAAAATCCACCTATCTTGTTTCTTTTTATAATTGACAGCAGGTGTTAATGAACAAAACTTAATTCAGTTTTAGCAAAAAGCATTATCGTCCTAAAAATATAGAGCATCAGGACCAGTGTACAAGTGCTAGCGTACATTATTTTGCAACACCATTTAAACTGCAGTCAGAAAATAGTTCTTATTTTATGTAACCGACTCTGGACATAGACTAGGTACTCCGATATCTGAAGCCCAACAGTCTCGGGATCACCAGATGACATGACACTGGCACTGACCACTATGACACTAATACAATACATTCATACAGAAAATATGCTCGGCATCCATGATTCATGACTGATGTGATAATTTTGATGAGGGCTTTATAAATAACTTTTTGACGGATCTTGTGGAAAGCTAACTGCCTTTGAAAACTGAATCTTGCCACATACACCATCCAAACTCGCTTGTGAAGTTTGCTTAGCTTTTATTGAACAAAAGAAAAATGTAAATATTACTGGGATATGATAGGTCTTAGAGAGGTCAAGAGATCAGGTGAGGCACTCACAGAGCTGTCTGATGGTCACAAACTGTACAACAGAGGTAAACATGAAAAGATGGGACATGGTGTAGGACTTTTGGTCAATAAATACTTCAGTGGCAACACGGGGCAATTCTATGGAATAAATGAAAAAGTAGCAGTCCCGATAATACAACTAAACAAAAGACACAAAAGTAGGCAAGAAAATGGTATGTGAGATTCCAGCAGTGCATTTTTGAATGGGTATTCAGGGTGCAGGAGGTGAAATGCTTGTGGAATTTTCTTAATAGGAAGACCTAGGGTGATGAAAAAGCTCTTTTCGAAAGAAACAGAGTAGGATGCGTACTTGGAATGGACCTAATGGTAAAAAAAAAGGAATATATTTCGCCTTCTCTTACAAAGCACATATCAGTAAAATGAAAACCTCAACCGCAATGAACAGAGCGAATGCAGGATGTAATCATGGAATAGTGAGAAATCAAGTAACATTTCATCTCAAAAGAGACAGAGAAAGAATAATCTGAAGGAAACAGCCAAACCCTGTAGCAGTAAAAGAGAAGGCAGCAGAATTTAGCTTGCTAAATCAGAATAAATACTCACATTTGATGGATGAAATAAGTACGGACAAATCAAATGTATGAACACTAAACGAGAATAGCAAACGAAATAGTTCCTGAAGTAGGAGGTAGAGAACCTCAAAATGTATATTAATAATTACAAAAATGCAGTACAGATGAGTATGTTTGATGCTGAAACCAACGATTCTTTGTGGGTCGTATCTTTCACAAAGAGTAATAAGGTCATTCTTTTCGGTTTAGTTGGCAGACCACACAAGTAAGACGAGGAAAACGACAAATTATTGTACAGCGATATAAAAACAGAAATAGAACACACAGATGGCATTATTTGGGAGAACCTCAATAATCCAAAATTGACTGGAAGTATTTGTGTGCAGCCAAGAGGGAACCAGGATATTAGAGGTGTTAGACGATGAATTTTTACCTACAGTGAAACCAACCGGTCTATAAGTGGTACACTTCGGGGATTTTTATTTCTCTCTCTCTTTTCCAAGGAAAGTTCGAATATGTGCTCTTGGAGAACTGTGAGCGATTTTCTTATCAAATACAAAGCTGCTCAGCTTGAAATTTTTAGTTGATTTAGCATGTCAGTAGTTGAGTCAGCTGATGCATAAACTGACTTTAACGATTTTCAATTTCTGTTATAAGGAGGCATTTCCTTTGAAATACAAAGCTGTTCAACTTGAAAAATTTAGTTGATCTGACATACCAGCTGATGCATCTGCTGATGTACAGTTTCGCCGCACGTCTATGAAGAGTCTCTTTTCGTTAGGTCAAGCAGTGAATACACCGACGAGTGGTGATAAAATCGACCTTGCCTAGTAAGAGAGAGTGACCTAATAAATTTGTGTAATGGTGAAAATTTTTGTAACAGCGATCATATTAGATCTGAGGCTAGCATGAACTGAATGACCAGGATAAACAGCGTTTTACTTAATAGCGTTGAAAAAGCTAACTTCGACAATATGGGAAAGGAAATTTACAATTTTAACTACAAGTTAATAACGTCAAAGAAATGTGGGAAACATTCACAGATCAACTGATGTCTATCAGAGGATGAAATATACCGAAAAATACTCGAAGAAATGGCCACGTTGGCATACTGGCCTGGATGTCGAATAATACTAAAGATATCATGGGTCGGAAGAGAAGAGCATATAAGAAAGTATAAACTTACAGAAAATTACAATGACGGTACCGAATACAGTATCTTTAATTACAGTGGCAATGTACGGAAATTATTCGGAAAACTAAAAGTCACTATGGGGCAAAACTTTCTCGTGGAGCAAAATCAAACTTTCAGTTATTTTTTTCATCATGTGAGAAGTAAGACAAATGTAAAAGATAGCATAAGCTCACTACAGTACTCGGAAAGTGATCTCAATCATTATAACCGAAAGATAGCAATAGTACCGAACGACTCTTTTCACAGTGTTTTCAGAAAAGATAATAGCATAAAATTTCCATCCTACAATCGGTTTTCTCAGGAAATGATGATCAGTTATCAACAACGAAGTGACAGGACACGGAGTGTTAAATTATCTCCAGAAAATCAATCCGAATAAGTCAACTGGCACAGAAAAGATATCTTGCATACGACGTGAATCTTACAGTTAGCCTTTCCTATTACTAAAATGTTCAATAAATTATTGATTGAATGCCGAGTACCTAATGAATAGAAACTCGCTAATATATTACCTATCTCTTAAAAGGGCGGTGAAAAACGCGCCACAAATTAGGCTACTGACCAATAAGCCTAATTTCAGTGCTGCGCCAAATTTTGTAAAAAGGATTTAAAACTGCCGTGTTTCCTGATAAGCATAATCTTATAACAGATAATCAGCGCGGGTTGCGTTACTCTAGGTCATACCTCACAAATCTGATTTTTTTCAAGCGTATTCAATAACTGGAATGCAAAAGTTACCATCGAATGTCATCTACTTAGATTTCCGGAAAGCGTTTTTAAGGTCGCCAGCCTAAGACTACTAGAAAAACTAGAAGCCCACGGCTTTTCTAACAAATTATGTTCATGGAGTGGTGGTTGGTTTACGAATCGCTAGCAGCATGTAGTGATAACTGGCGAACCATCAGAATGAGTAAAAGTAACAACTGGACTTACTGAAGGGTCAGTTCTAGGACCAGTTCTATTCGCTGTATATAGCAATGATCTAGAAAATGAACTCGTTTCTAAGGTAGGGAAGTTTGCTAATGACACGAAAATTGGAGGCAAAGTAATTACAAACGTATATTTTGAATCTATACAAAACGACCTGGAAAAGTTAATAAACTAGAGTGAAAATGGCAGATTAATACTGATAAATGTAATGCATTGCACTTCGGCCACAAATGCATTAAATATGAATATCGCATGTTCAATGCCCCGCTGACGAAAGCAAAGGACGAGAAAGATATAGGAGTTATTATCAGTGACCTCAAAAGCTCCAATGAATAGCAGCCAGCAGCAAAGCCACCAAATGTTCGGCTTCATAGGAATGAATCTTTGATCATAAAGCGCCCAATGCAAAGTCTAAGCTTTATTCGTCATTAGTTAGACCAAACATTGAATACTGTGTGCAGCAATGGTCACCAAATCTTATTATGAACGAAGACAGACTCGAAAGTGTGCAACGCAGAGCCACGAAAAGGATCCCATCGCTGCGATATTTACCTTACATGTTCGACAAAAAAAAAAGAAGCATATGCTAAAAAAAAAAAGCGAGGACGTATGGGACTTCATATAAAATTATTAAAAATTCTTAACAAATGTGACGATGTTAGATATGATAATTTATTCGAAATACAGAATGATACTGTGAACTGAAACATTGCAATGAAAGCAAAAAACAAGAGATGCAACACTATTGTACGGAAAACTATTTTAATTTTTGCGTAAAATAGGCTACCATCATCAGCAGTTAGTTAAAAAACTATTGGTAAGTTTAAAATTCGGCTAGACAAATATCTTGAGATCATAGGTTATAACAAATTGAGTCTTGTTTATTTCCAAGTTGAAGTGTATGGTGACGACCGGGAGACGTTTGCTAAATAATGAGGACATTCGACGATTGTGTAGGCTCTTTCTTTTACTGGTCTACAGATCTGTAGAATAGATATTGCATAGTGCACAGTACTTCATCTTCTGCCTTTGCTATGAAAATCCCATATTGACTCATTCTAACATGTATGTTTTTTTTTCTTTTTTTCGCTGTCATTATTTGAGAGGAGCATGTGGAGTCACATGGAGAGACAGACTGACAAATGAGGATGTGAAGGAGCGTTGTGTTCTGGATGTGGATGTGATAGGAAGCGTTAGGAGAAACACAGTGAGGTGGTTTGGCGATGTGGAGAGGATGGAGAGTGAGAGACTGACGAGGAGAGTGTATGTGGGTGAGATGGAGCGGGAGAGAGGGAGGGGGAGGCCAAGTATGAGATGGAGGGATAGAATGGAGAGGTATATGAGGGAGGGGGGGTGTGAGCTGGGAGCAGGGCAGTGAAATGGCGGGGGAAAGGGCGACATGGAGGCGATTTGTTTGTGGCAACCCCGTATAGGATTAAGGCGTCTGGCAATAGATAGATAGATAGATTTTCCTTCCGGCTTTACCGAATGGTGAAGTGGGTTGAGCCATGCCTTCCTTTCTTCGATCCTTTTCTCGTACACGTTGGGTAGATCTTAGTGGTACCAGCATTTTTCCCATCATATAACTTTGTCATGGGTCAACAGGACTCCTGTTGTCTGTAGGCTACTTCCTATGTACTCCAAAGACAGCAACAGCAAACTCTCAGAGTATACAAAGGGAGCTTCTAAAGAAAAGGACAGTGATGGAGGTAAACTAAAGAAAACTATTAACAGGAAGGAAAATACAGACAGTGGAAAATTCTACTATCCATCAACCTATAGTTAGACGCCTTAATCCAGTGAGGAGTGGCCACGAACAAATTAATTGCCTCCACGTCGCCCTGTCTCCTGTCATTTCGCTGCCTTCCCCCAAGCTTCAACCCCCGTCTCTCACATACCTCTCTACTCCACCCTTCCATCACATCGTCGTTCTCCCCCTCCCTCTGTCCCCATGGACCTAACCCATATACACTCTCCTAGTTACTCTCTCATTCTTCATCCTCTCCACATGACCAAACTACATAAATGTATTTCTCTTAATGCTTTTTATCGCATCCACATCCACACCAAAACGCTCTTTTACTTCCTTATGTATTAGTCACTCTCTCCGTTTAATTCCATAAGCTCCTCTCAGATAACTAATACTTACTGCTTCGCTTCTACATAGTAGAGTGGGGATCCCAGTGCTGTTGTGCAGGGACTTTTTACTTTCGTGCTTGTTTCCCTATATCTTATCTCTACTTTCAATAACCCAGTAACCATGCTTCCCAGCTTTACCCTGTCAAGCACTTCATCCTCCAAACTTTCGCGCTTACTCATCACACGATCCAAGTATTTAACTACACTCATATTTTCCATTTCTTCACTGTCCAGCCCCACTGTGCATTCAATGACTTGGTTTCTCTCGAATACCAGAACTTCACTCTTCCCTACATTCAACTTTAGATTCCGTTTTTTACATACTCGGCCAAACTCATCCACCAAGTCTTGCAGTTCCCTTTTGTCTTCACATAACACTACAGTATCATCTGCAATCAACAGAAAAAGATTCCAGACACTGCCCCCTCTCATTAGGGCCACTCCAACATCCACTCCCCTGTTTTGTATCTCTTTTATAACTCCATCCATATACAAATTAAATAACCCTGGAGACATGACACATCCCTATTTCAATCCAACATGCAGATAGAAAAATTCATTCAGTTCACCACCCACAGTTACTGCTACAGTAGTGCCCTCATACAAATTCTTCACGACATTAAACAGCTTCCCATTTGCTCGACATACTTTAAATATTTTCCTCATTCCTTCTCTATCCACTCTGTCATATGATTTCTCCAAGTCCATGAAGGCGGCATACAACTTCTCTTCCTTCTCTAGAAACATTTCCACTAAACACCTTAGGATGAATATCTTATTTACACAACTCTTCCCTTCCTGAAACCTCCCCTTTCATCTCCAACTAATTCCTCTTTAATTTTCCTAACTCTACCAATAAGTATCATGCTATCCCGCCAGGCGCAGGAATCTATGAACAGTGGTGTTCCTCAGGGCTCTGTCTTATCACCAACTCTCTTCCTTTTATTCATCAATGACCTTCTAAGCTGTACATCTAACCCTAACCACACGTATCCTGATGATTCTATCCTTCACCTTTCCATTCGGTTCCAGCAACGTCCATCTCAGAAGTTACTTCAACAAACAAGGGATGAGGCTATGGCACACCTAATGTCTGACTTGGCTCGTATCTCTGACTGGGGTAAAAATAATCTTGTTGTTTTTAATGCATCAAATTCTCAGTTTTTACACCCATCAACCCGACACAATCTTCCACAGGAGTACCCACTAATGTTTAACAATATCCATCTTAATACTGCATCATAGTTAAACATGCTTGGGGTTTCATTCACTCGGGACTTATCTTGGAAAGATCATATTGCATCTCTTGTAAAATCTGCTTCCAAGAAATTAGATGTGCTAAGCCGACTCCGTTCCTTCTTTACCTATGCACAGTTGTTGACATTATGCACGGGTTTTATTCGCCCCTGTGTAGAGTACAACTCTCATGTGTGAGGAGGCTCCCCACATACAGCTCTTCTCAATCGGGTGGAGTCAAAGGCTTTTCTTCTCATTAACTCTCCTCCTCTTACTGGCTCCCTTCAACCTCTGTCTCTTCGCTGTACTGTTGCATCCTTATCTCTTTTCCATCGCTACTTCAATGGTCACTGCTTCTCTGAACTGTACGCCTGCATCCCTCCACATCTGTGATGGGTGTGTAGCACCCGGCTAGCAGAAGCAAACTCTCCTCCCTTTTATGTCCAACTCTCTAATGCAAGAGTTAACCGTTACTCCCAGTTCTTCAATAATGCAACAGGTCAACTCTGGAACTGTCTCCCTCTGTCTGTATTTACTACTTCCTGTGATCTCCAGTCTTTCAAATGCAGTGTGTCCAGGCCTCTCGAAATGAACGGATCTTGAATTTGGCTCTCTTTTGCATGTTTTTTTTTTTTCTTGGAAAGAACTGTTTGTGGGCTCTTGGCCTTTAGTTCCTTATTTCATGCATAAAAAAAAAAAAATGTACTTTTCTCTTACACTATGGAGACCAATGCCTCTGTGATTACCACACACTTGTTTTTTTCCTAGTCCTTTATACAGGGGAATAATTGTATCTGACTTCCATTCCTTTGGGACTCTTACCTTCCTCACAGGCCAATCTGCACATCTTTCTATCCAGTCTACTTTAATCTCTACCCCGTGCTTTAGCATTCATCACACACTACATCAATTCTTGGGAATTTCTCCATTTTGACTTTCGACATTGCTTCCATTATTTCCATCCTACCGATGTCTTCATCTCTTATCTCCCTCCTTCTCCCAGCGTTTCCCCAGCCACTTATGCTAGATTTACTTCATTATCTATCTCTGCCCCAGAGGTGCTCGGGGACGGGGTTTGTTTTCACTCGATTTGTCTGTTTGTTTGTTTATATCTTTTGGTCTGTCAGTCTGTTAACAACTTTATGCGAAAACTGCAGCAGTAATTTTGATTAAAATTACAGGGATGATGGGCTACGACCTTCTGATCACATGACAAAATTTTGGGCCAAATTGGGCCCAGGCCCAGGCTGTAGGGCCAAAAAATGTAATCAAAAAAAAAAAATAATAATATGGGTCAAAAATAGTTTGTTCGCCATATCTATCTACCTATCTATTGCCAGACGCCTCAATCCCGTTTGGGGTGGCCACAAACAAATCGCCTCCAAGTCGCCCTGTCCCCCGCCATTTCACTGCCCCGCTCCCAACTCACACCCTCCTCTCTCATATACCTCTCCACCCCATCCCTCCATCTCATCCTCGGCCTCCCCCTCCCTCTTCCCCCCTCCACCTCACTCACATACACTCTCTTCGTCAGTCATTCACCCTCCATCCTCTCCACATGGCCAAACCACCTCAGTGTGTTCCTTATAACGCTTCCTATCACATCCACATCCACACCACAACGCTCCTTTATATCCTCATTCGTCAGCCTGTCTCTCCATGTGACTCCACAGGCTCCTCTTCAATAGCTAATTTCCACTGCTCTCACTCTTGACTTGTGTCCTTCCAACAACGTCCAAGCTTCACTTCCATACGTTAGAGTTGGTATCATAATACTGTCATGTAATAACTTTTTCACTTCCATGCTCACTTCCCTGTTTCTTATCACTGCTTTCAAAGAACCAGCAACCTTTCTTCCCTGCTGTACCCTTTCAAGCACTTCACCCTCCAAACCTCCATCCTTACTCATCACACTACCCAAGTACTTAAACGTACTCACATTTTCCAATTCCTCACCATCCAACCTCGCTGTCCATTCACTGACTTCACCTCTCTCAAATTCGTCATATCGACATGAAACCAAAACCTAAAGGTGCATCTTTTAAATCTGCATCCTATAACATGCCTCATTACATTAGAGAAGTCACTCCCCACTTAGCGGTAAGGGGGTCATTTTTAGGTGGGTCATGCCTAAAATTTCAAATGGGCATAAAATCGTCAATTTCATCCGATTTACTCCATATCTGATGAGTGGCATCTTTGACTAGATATCCAGTTGTGTTTATATGTCAGTTCTAAAATGTTTGCCGGGGACGGGTTTGCCGTACTTTGGCACCGCTTCTTTTTCTTTATGTTTAACAATTTCTTAAAGTGTTATCTCCTTGTGCTCACTTTTTCTTTTTACTCCACAAGCAATCTGCCATTTTGATCTTTCAGTCCCCTATTACCTTCTTTATCACCCTGTCTTGCTCACTTAACCTCCTTCCACAACATTATTTACTTTCCTTTTACTTTAAACTCAAATTCCTTCGAAACTCCTCATCCACTGTCTTCTTCCTCTCTCTTACTAATTTTTTTTTATCTCTCTTCTCTTCTCTACATTTTTTTTTTTTTTTTTTTTTTTTTTTAAATAACAGAACGGAGGAAGGAAAAACAAATGGAGAAAAAAAATAATCCATACACCAGATTACTGGTGTCCTCTGTTCATAAAATGTCTGTAACAGTTAGACTTGAACAGTTGTAGGTTGAAATTTGGAGGAAAACAACTCTGGGGAAGCGAGTTCCAGAGAGATGCAGTTCGGGGAATGAAAGAATTCAGATAGGCAGAAGTTCTGCAATATGGTTGAGTGACATTCCAGTCATGAGCGCTACCAGATGCCCGTGTAGCACGAGGGAAGGCATGGAGAGGTGGCACCATGGACGCAACTTCATCTGAGCATTTGCCAAAAAAATATCTGTAAAATAATGCAAGGGAGGCAACATTCCTTCTTACTTGCAGGGGAGGTAGTTTATATGTAATGGCAGGGTTGTTAATGATTCTAACAGCTTTATTCTGAATTTTGTCTAGTTGTCTTAATGCAACCTCTCCACAACCATTCCACAAGGGTGAGCAATATTCAAGCTGAGAGCGCACATGACTCTTATAAATTATAGCTAACTGCTCATCGGCGAAGAAGTTACGGACTCTGTACAATAATCCAAGTTTCTTTGAGGCGGTTTTAGCAAGTGATCTGACATGAGAGGTCCAGCTGAGGGCACTGTTAAGTGAGACACCAAGAATTTCAATACTTTTGGAGATGGGAACATTAGTAGCACTGAAGGTAATGTACGAATCTGGCAATATCTGTCTATTAGTAAACTGTATATATTTAGTTTTACTAGCATTAAAAGAGACAAGGTTGTTTTGTCCCCATTCACTGATTGTAGATAGATCTTGATTTATGGAGATGGCTGTATTGAGCTGAGAGGTAGAGATATTAGACTTTGTAAATGGATGTCTGAGTGTGAATGAACTATGTAGTGTTGAGTCATCTGCATATGAGTGAATGGGATTGTGAGTGACAGATAAGAGATCATTAATATGAACCAGAAATAGGGTTGGCGCCAGAACTGATCCCTGCGGCACGCCGGCGTTAATTGAGTGGAAATTCGAATATACATCATCTACTTTTACTCTTATTTTCCTGTCACTAAGATAAGAAGAAATCAAAGGAACAAAAGACGTTAGTCCATAGCAAGGGAGTTTGGACAGCAGGGAACGGTGCCATACTCTGTCGAAAGCTTTAGAGATATCAAGAGCTACTGCATGAGTTTCTCCAAAAAGATCAATTGATTGATGGATGGTATGAGTTAAGAGATTGAGTATGTCAATGGTGGATCTTTCGTGGCGAAAACCGTATTGTCTATCATTAATTATGTTGTTGGATTCAAGATGTTTAACAATATGCTTATTAATTAAAGTTTCAAATACCTTACCAAGAGAAGATGTGATAGCTATTGGTCTGTAATTGGAGGGGTCAGACGAACTTCCTTTCTTCGGAACTGGGTGGATATTGGCTTCTTTCCATGAATTTGGGAATAAAGAAGTACGTATGCATAGTCTGAATAATTTAGCTAGGACAGAGGCAAGTTCAGGGAACACTTTTCAAAACAATTGGCGAATTCCATCTGGACCTGGAGCTTTGTTGGTAGGTAAATTGTCTAGGATGGATTTTACAAATCTTGTCTGTATTTTAAGTGGGGCAATTTCGGGAGAATCAAGTTCCAGTACTGAGACATTCTGGCTGGTATCATCTATTGTAGAGTTTCTTGCAAAGGTACTAGCAAAGATATCTGCTTTCCCACGTGGGTCATTTGTAATATTGCCATCTGAAGATTTTAGTGGGGGAATGGAAGATGACTTGTTAAAGTTATTATTGAAAGAATTAAGAGTTGACCAGAATAATCTATTGTCATTAGGGTTGTTAAGTAGTTTTGATGCTTGCTTTTTGAAGAAAGTTTGATTTAGATAGATTTAATACAGCTTTTGCATGATTTCTAGCAATTTTAAATTGGGAGAGTGATTCAGGTGTTTTTGATTTTAAGTAAGAGTTATATGCTAATGACTTTTGGGCTGTTGCTCTGGCACAATTGCCATCAAACCATTTTGGAGAGTTTGATCTTTTAGTGAATTGTTGACTTGGTATGAATAAATCCATACCAGCTAGTATTAAGTCACAAATGTGGGACTGGGTAGAATTGGGATCACTAGAGAAGAAAGACTGCCATGGAACATCAGCAAGATAATTTCTAAATCCATCCCAGTCTGCCCTGTCAAAGTGCCATCGGGTCACCCTGACAGGTTCGGAATGGGGAGGTGTAGGAGGGTTAACTAATGAGGCTTTGATGAGATTGTGGTCAGAGGATCCAAGTGGTGACAGTACCTCTATCCTGTATTGATCTGGATTATTTGTCAAGAATAAATCCAAGAGATGGGCATTATGATCAGGATTATCAGGTATTCTGGTTGGTTGCTTTACCAACTGGGTGAGATTAAACGATTCCGCAAACAGCTCGTGATTCTAGACCAGCGTCGTCAGTCCGGGCAGAATGCAATAACCATTCAACATTGTGTATGTTAAAATCACCCAAAATGGTAATTTCATTGCCAAGGGTAAGGTCAAGGTTACTCAATTGAGTGGATATGGAATCAAATACACTGGGTTCCGAAGAAGCATTGGGGGAACGATAAACTACACAGATATATTTGGTAATGTTTTGGCAATTCAATTTATATAATGAGTAATCAAAACTGGATGAAGTGAAGTTTAAAATAGTATCAACTGCATATTGGGATTTGATATAACAACAGGTGCCGCCCTTGTTTCGAAAGTTTGTAAGGAGATGGTAACCGGAAAACAAAATGGAGATATATCGGTAGATGGTGAGATTTGTGGTTCTGTGAGGAAAAGGGCCAAAGGGGATATGGACTGAAGGAAAAAATGAACTGAGTTTAAGTTTGTGGTAAGGCCGCCGGATGTTGGTAAAGAATAAGGCCGCACCGTCACCTCTTCGCCGACGAGCATTCCCGGAAATAGCAACAGTCGCTGCTGGCACAGTCGCTTGATAGCGACCGGGAGGACCCTGTGCCTCCAGCCCTACCCTGCCGGTGGTGGCAATCCGAGATACCACCTCATTTGATTGTGAGATTGCAGCGGCCATTACTAAAGATGTGAATAGAAGGTGTGATATGTTATGCGCATGTAGTGTGGTGTAGACAGTTGAAGGTAGAGGTATCATGAGAGCATGCTGGCCTACTCTCTGTGTAAATGAATGCACTGAAAATGTTCAGAAAAGGGAGATGGTCAGGATCAAGTCCTGAGGGCTGGTGAAACGGGAGCTCCAGCTCTCCCTGTCACCAGCTTGCCATCAACCTCGGGAGTACTGCCCTGTTCGACTGGTGCTACAGTCTACTCTATTCCAAATATCAACTTCCTTCATGCCTTTACTTCCCATCCACTCACTGAATGCTTTCTTCTTTTGTGGCACAGCTTAACACACGTCTTCATTTTGCCATGCAGTTCCTTGCACCCCCTTTCGTCTACTCTTCACTCTACACACCACCTCACATGCTGCACAGATTTATTCTGAGAATACATCGCACGCATCTGCTACGAATATACTTCATCGCTCATCTGCATCTCCCTTATAATCTGCCTCTTTATCATCCACCTGCAATTTTTGTACCCTTTATGTATGGACTGCTTCCTCTTGCCCTTTTCTTTTTCCATTAATCCAGCGTATTTTTACCTTGGCTCTCACCATTATTAATTGGTGGTTAGAAAGTCCACATCCTCAGCCTCTGTATACTCTCACATTCAGCACATATCTTCTCACTCTCTCATCCACACACACACATAGCCGTTCATTGCCTTCCATTTGTCCAGTTCACCGCCCACTCTTCTCATCACTCGCCACGTATACCTGCGGATCATGTTGTACCTAAAGGGGGTCTGGGGTTTTACCAGCTTCCTCCCCGTACAAATGTCCACTAGAGTACTACCATTCCCATCCACTTCTGCAGGCATACTCCACTCACCAGTTATTGTACATTATCCACATTCACATTCCCTACTTTTATATTAATATCTCCAATAAAAACACTCTCACTTCTCTCAAACTTTTCCGTGCATTCTTCCATTTTTGCCCAGAACTATTTCTTCACTCTGTTTGCACAGTCTCCTGTTGGCGCATACACACACACAGTCACCTGCACTGGTATTCCTACTTTCAGCCTTACCCACACAATCTGTGAACCAACCGATCCACACCATTTTATATTCTCCTTCCATCTCTTGTATACAACAGTACATACACTTTCCTTTGCTTTCTCATTCCGGACATTTACCCAGTCCATACTCCCACTTTTTCGTAGTCTTACCTTACCATTTGGTCTCAGTCAATCCACACATGTCCACTTTTGCACCTGGACAATCTCTCTCTGTCACCATAACATTTACACCCCTCATGTTCCATGTCGCTATCCTCATCGTGTCCCTTGTCCGGTCCTTGGTTGTCACCTGTAGGTCCGTCTGGGTCCGAGTCATTTTGTTTTTTCATTTAGTTGTTTTATAAAGAGGGGCACTATCTCTCCGCCAATCCACTGGTTAACACGTAAGAAATACGTATGGGTTGGTTATATGGTTACCACCCAGCGTATTCAATGATTTACTGGTTTACAGGAAATCATTTGGCTTTTCACTCAGTGGAGAGTCACCTTGTTGTAGCCCTGCACTGAGTGAGTGGATGATGGTCGCTCCCATGTACTAATAGAAATGAACCAAAAAAAAAAAAAGAAAAGAAATGGAGGAAGCCTGAGGGCAACCAAGTGGAGTCTTCGTAATGAGAGAAATGAAATGTTTGCTCTGAGAAACTGAGTGGAGCAGAAAGGAACACCAGAAATAAGGTGATCAAAATGTTGCAAAACGAAAAAAAAAAAAAAAAAAAAAAAAAAAATAAAAATTTACAATAGCGCTACTTAAAAAGTCAGTCCAGGATGGAAAACCAGTGGACACTGGCATACCCAATGATACAGTAGATGAAGCAAAAATTCTTCAAAAGGAACGAAGAGGGGAAAGGTACGAGTGTGAGGCTTTGATAGGATCACCATTGATTTTACCAAGGATATGGGTGACGTTGCACTCTCAAAGTTATTCATGAAATGTTTACAAGTCAAAGTTGTATCCAGATCTTGGAAAAATGCATCCATTATTCTGCTTCGCAAAAGGGGGTAACATGAAAGGCCCCCCCCCCCCCAAAAAAAAAAAAAAAAAAATATATATATATATATATATATATATATATATATATATATATATATATATATATATATATATATATCGACTAATGACTCCTCTTTGTGTTGTATTCATTCTTTTCACAAAAGCACTAAGTAATCTACAAAGTCCTTCCTGAGATAAAATAAGCCAGAAAAGTGATTACTCGACAACTGACCATATTCAGGTAAATACAGGTGACTGAGAAGACTTCAGAATATGCCGTTGTGCCGGTGGGATGAAGTTAGTGGTTTATATCTGGACATGTGAGAAACATTCTAGAGGTTTCCACATGCCTTTTTTTATCCTCTCTCTCTTGCCTTAGGAATTAGTTCTTGGCATTATTGTTATTGTGTATTGGTTGATTGCATTATTGTCCTAGAAAATGCGAGTTCTTTCCTAGGCTTTTCAATATTCTGTGGAGTTTTTGTGGTGGAGTCGGCGGGTATTTAAAGGGACCGTCCCGCCTCTGAATCAGTCAGTTAGTGAGCAAGAGTCAATTAGTCAGTGAGTGACGGACAGAGAGAGAGTTAGGCTGGAGGTAGCGTCAAAGGGAAAAGCTTGGTTTTTCTGTAAGGAATAAACCCTAAAGTGCTGAGCAGGCTTTGATTAACATTCTGGCTTGCTAACACGTCGTGCTTGACGTATCCACGAACCTGTCGGTGTGACAATACGAAATTTATGTTCATAGCATCTTTTATTATCCGGAAGAATTTGATTCAGTTGAAACAGTTGTAGTCGTTATCTTTCATCTATTCCCATATCCATATGGGGTCAATGTATTTGACCAAGGTTCCCCATACAGCTGTGTTTTGGTTTTGCTTTTGGTTATTATTTTATTTTATTATTATTATTATTTTTTTACGGTTAGGTGCCCTTCATAACGCCAAACTTCTCTATTTGTTCTGGCCTGAGACTGGCACTGAGTTGGTCTGTCTTGCTTCCCAAATTGCTGGGGTAGTGCATTAATTCTCGCTGCAGCTAATGGACCTTTCTAGTATGATGCTACTTAGTTGATGCAACACTCAAGCCTGCACACTGCTGTAAGGTAGCACTCCATGAACAGGCTTACCATCGCCACTGAAAAGCCACTACCACCTTTTCTGGTTGGGACTGTACCTTAAGAGTGTCTCAGCAAAGCTAGGGGATGATGTGTCTTAGTCGACTTCCTCTGTGCCTTCTTCGTCCCCACTTTCGTAAGGCCATCACTACCTTTCCAAGCAAGGGTTTTGGCTCAAGAAGGTCTTGGGAGGGGTGGTGGATAAGGTGGCCTTGTCATCCTTTTCTGCATTCTCTCACTTCTCCTCCTCCCCACCCCCGAAGAGCTACTGTCCTTTCCGCCTGGTGCTCTGACACAAGGAGGTCTCGAGAGACGTAGGGGATGTGTTCTTAGTCTGCTGCTGCTAGACGGCCCTCCTAGCAAGGTTGAACGGATGTAGTGTGACCCTGTTTGGTCGAAGCAGTTCTCAAGCTTGCTCACTACTACTGCATGGTAGCACTCCACGCGCAGGTTGATAGAGCTGTAGCAGTCAGAGAAAATCGAGAATAAGGTGCAGAAGACGCTTATGCCAAAATACTAGGAGGTATTATTAAAGATGGCACAGCCATCATTAAACCCCATAAGAATATCTAGAAAATACCAATAAAGGCAGTTAGTTGTTAAGCAAGGGGACAATTTCACTCAAGTTATTCGCTACCTGCCTAAAGGACGTTTTCAGAAATTTAGACTGGGATAACAAAGGAATTAACTTCATTGGTAAGCAACTGAGCCATATTAAACTTGTAAGGGAGGAAACGCAGGAAATGATAGATGTCCTAAACAAGGAGAGTCTGAATGCAGCCTTGAAAATTATGGGAAAAAATTGTTTAACAAAACATATTCGCTCCTCTCTAATAAAATAGGTGTTGAAGAACTAAAATGTGTTAAGGAATACATATAATTAGGGCAGACAGCTCAGGCAGACCCAGTCAATTGCAATGAATTCAAGCGAGAAATAAGAATGGGATGGAGGGCTCTTCCCCAACTAAGTATTCATATAAAGGATAAACAACTGCGACTAAGCCAAGGGAAGCGGTTGTATAATCAGGCTCCTACCTGTTTTATTTCCAGATCGGAAACGTGGAATGTAACAATGTCATTTGAACGTAAAGTTAGGTGTGCTCAGACAGGAATGGAAATGATTTTGACCGGGGTTTCCTGAGAGAGGGAAAAGAAAGAAAGAAAAAAAAGAAAAAGAAGCAGCTTCCTGGATATAGAACAAAAGTAAAGGATAGAACAACTACAGCTATTATTATATATATATATATATATATATATATATATATATATATATATATATATATATATATGTGTGTGTGTGTGTGTGTGTGTGTGTGTGTGTGTGTGTGTGTGTGTGTGTGTGTGTGTGTGTGTGTGTGCAGGACACATCACTTGTCGAGCAGAACATCTGAATCGCTCAGTCAATGTATAATTGCTAGAAACCATGCAAAAGCAGTGATAAACCTTGCTAAATCAAACTTTCTTCACAGTGAAGCACCCAAACTATTCCAAATGACAATAGAATAGTCTGGTCAGCTCTTAGTTCTTTCAGTAATAACTTGAACAAGTTATCACCCATTCCCCCAGTAAAATCTTTAAATGTTAACAGTATAAATGACCCGCGTGGTAAAGCGAACATTCTTGCCAGAAAATCTGCCAGAAACTCTACTTCAGAGGATGTCAGCCAGAACGTCCCTGTACTAGAACCTGACTCTCAAAAAACTGCCCCACTTAAGTTACAGCCTAGATACGTAAAATCCAACCTAAACAAATTACCAACCAGCAAAGCTCCAGGGCCAGATGGATTTCCCCCAATTGTTTAGAAAAAATGTTCCCCAGAACTTGCTCCTCTTCTAGCTAAATTATTCAGTCTATGCATACTTATTTCTTCATTCCATAATTCTTGGAAAGAACTCATTAGTCACCCAATTCCGAAGAAAAGAGATTCCTCTGACCCCTCCCATTACAGACCAATAGCTATCACATCTAACAAAGTACTTGAAACTAATTACTGAACACATTGTTAAACATCTTTAATCCAATAACTTAATTAGTGACAGATAGCATGGTTTTCACCACGAAAGATCCACTGTTGATATACTTAATCTCCTGACTCATACCATCCATCATTCAAAAAACCAACATGGAGAAACCCATGCAATAGCCCTTGATATTTCTAAATCTTTTGACAGAGTGTGGCGCCGTTCCATACTATCCAAACTCCCTTGGTATGGTCTATGATTATTGTTCCGCTGGTTTCCTCATATTTCAGCGACAGAAAGATGACAGTAGAAATAGACAATGAATATTCCAATTTCCACTCGATTAATGCCAGTGTGCCACAAGGATCAGTTCTGGCTCCAACCCTATTCCTATTTCATATTAATGATCTATTATATGTCACCCACAGTCCCCTCCACTCATATGCAGATGAGTTAACACTTCACAGTTCATTCACACTTAAACTCCCATTCATAAAGTTTAAATACACTATAACTCACAACTCAGTGCAGCAGTCTATATAAATCACAACTTATCTAAGATCACTGAATGGGGACAAAATTACCCTTTTCTCATTTAACGCTAGGAAAACGAAACATATACAATTTACCAATAGACAGATATTGCCAGATTCTTATATTACCTTCCATGCTACCAATATTGCAACCTCTAAAAGTATTGAAATTCTCGGTGTTTCACATAACAATGCCCGCTGCTGAAAGTCTCTGTTAGATCACTTATTAAAACCGCTTCAAAGAAACTTGCATTATTGCACAGAATCCGTAAATTCTTCACTGACGAGCAGTTAGCTATCATTTACAAGAGTCATGTGCACTCTCAGCTGGAATATTGCTCGCCCTTGTGGACAGGATGTGGAGAGGTTGCATTAAAACAAAGGGAAAAAATTCAGAACAAAGCTGTTAGAATTGCAGTAGCAATAGTCCTGCTATTACAAATGAACTACCTCCCCTACCAGTAAGAAGGAATGTTGCCTCCCTTGCATTAATTTACGGATACTTTTATCGTAAATGCTACGACGAATTTGCATCCATTGTGCCACCTCTCCATGCCTTCCCCCGCACTACACAGGCATCTGGTGGGGCTCATGACTGGATTGTCACACTGCCATATTGCAGAACTTCTGCCTATCAGTATTCTTTTATTCAGAGAACTGCATCTCTTTGGAACCCTCTTCCCCAGAGTGGTTTTCCCCCAAACTTCAATCTACGGCTGTTCAAGTCCAACTGTTACAGATTTTTTATGAATGGAGAACATCTGTAGTCTAGTGTACGGATTATTTTCTTATTGATTTGTTTTTCCTTCGTCTGCACATTATATCTTCTGTAAAAGAGAGAGAGAAAAAAAAAAGATACCAGATGAAAAAAAAGATACCAGATGAACAGCCAAGGGCTGATAACGATGACGATGATTGTGGTGGTGAGAGGTAATTATAGGCTATTTATTTATTTATTTTACAAAGTGATGATGATGATGATGATGATGATGATGATGATGATTGAAGTTGGCAAAGATATTTTTATTTATTTTTTTATTTATTTTTACGAAATCTAAATCCTCAAACTGTTCCCTGATATAGGCCGGGATCGATCTAGTGTCCATTCAATCAGCAATTCTGTATTCTTACATCTGATCAGTCTGTTAATTGCTGTATATTTAGCAATAACACCCTCAGGCTCTAATACTCACTACCATTTGAATAAAATCTTCTGCCTTTAGGGTGATGTGCAAACTAAAGTTATGCCGGCCATGAAAAAGTTAATGGCAACAGTATTAACTAACACTCAAACAGCTATGAGTCGTTCTCAGCTGAATAAAATCGTTGGGCGTTAGCTAGTCTAGTTTACATGAGTTGTGCTCAAGATAAGAAAGTTAAATGGGTAGAACTTGGAAAAAAAAATGAAAATGGATTAATAATATGAAAACAGGGACACTATAATATGGTAAGGAACAGTGCTGCATGATCGGTGCCACCATTACAAGCCAAGGTGGGACAGGCAGTCATGTGTTACCGTTTATGACAGTATCAAGTCATAGCATCTTAACCCCTTTACTTCAGTAGTACGATGCTTGTACGGTACTATTGTTGCCCACAACTGAAAATTATATTATGCAAAGGATAGACTAATAGCATTGGAGGGTGAGATATGGCCTTCACTGAACCTTTCAGAGCTGAAGGGCCCTCCTGCACAAGTAAAATCATTTAAGTGATGGTCTGAGTCTCTCTCTCTCTCTCTCTCTCTCTCTCTCTCTCTCTCTCTCTCTCTCTCTCTTATATTTTACAGACGATGAAGAGGGGAGGGAAAAACAATCAGATTTTAAACATCATCCATACACCAGGTTACATGTGTTCTCCATTCATAATAAATTTAACAGTTGGACTTGATCTGCTGTAGATTTGATTTTGTTCAAACCATTCTACCTAATTTATAAACTGTCACTGGCAGGGTATCCAAGTTAATGATATTTAACATGTGACTGTAAGTGGGTGGGAGGATTCGTACAAAAATTAAGAAAACCGTATGTAACTAAGCATTCCCATACTAGAACAGGTACGTTTATACTTCTACAGTCTCTAGCTGGAAAGATACTTTACCAGAAAAGACGAGCAAGTAAGCAGTGACAAACAAGTCCCCTCTCCCTCTCCTGTCTCTACATATGAGACATGTAGAGGCGAGATGGGATTGGAAAGGGTGGCATGCAGGAGGTAGGGATAGAGCTGCAGTCAACATTCTCTTTCTGTTTCCCTCTCACTGTTTTTGACTCATGCAACAGATACCTGAGGACCGTATGCTGGGTGCCATAAGAGGTTTCGCAGCACATCTTCCTCAAGGTTTTATCGTGCATCTCCTGCCTTCTTATTCTCTTGTGTGTTACCGTGGCATATTCTGTTGGCTGTTAAACTACAGTATGTAAATAATATACAATACACTGACAATGTGTAAACTTTATGAGATTATAAGCGTCCACAACTGAAAGTGTAGAAAGTGTACGAGGGAGCAAACTGATGATGTTAATTTAGGTAAAAGAAGAATATTGCCTGATATCAAAGCAAACATGAAATCGATCTTATAATGTTCATACTATCAGTTAAAGGATTTTGGACTTTCTGCCATGACACTATAGATCACACACTTAACTAAATTTTTGTGCTCATTTTGCCACGTTGTGGCTCGTTTCAGCTGATTTTGAAAAATTTTGTGAAAGGAGACGTAAGGAAAATCTATTAGCCTTCCATAAGCTTTCCAACGACTCGTGTAAGTCCACTGAATGTCTAATAAAATGTGAGATAACACAGTTTAGATGCTGAATTAGGCACTGTTTGGCATCTTGAAACTATATAACTGCGAGTTTTGAGAACAGCCACTTAAGCAACGTGCATTGTTTTTCATTAGCATTCCAGCGATGTACCTAGATCTGCTGTGCTTTCAATACTTTGAGAGATATCAGTTTTTGGTGTATAAATGGCCCTTTTTGTTTTTGTGTTGTTTCCAGCAATATCGTGGTAGTTTGAGAATAATTCCTTATATAGCAGCTACTACGTTTTGGTAAGCTTTTCAAAGATCCTCTGTAAAATTTTTTCCCCAATTTTATGCAATTTTGGTGTTGTTTGGTGTTGTGCTTTTTCACCTTTTTTTTTTTTTAATTCAAGCAATATCATGACAAATTTTGAGAAGAGGAGTTACACCTATTACTTTTTATGTGCTTTCAGACGATGTGCTAAGACACGCTGTAGTTTTTGCAGTCTCCGAAATAACACAGGTTTGGTACTTTTTTCCCCATGATGTGCAGGCTGATTTTGAGGAAACCCATTAAACTAACATCTATTAAAAGCTTTCTAACGTCATGCATAGATCCGCTGTAGTTCTGTCTCCAAAATAACAGTTTTGTGCTGTGCATTGAATAAATGAAAGCCAGTCTATTTAACATTTAGGAGTCACATCACTCCCAGGAAAGAGAGAGAGAGAGAGAGAGAGAGAGAGAGAGAGAACACACAATGCCACCTACAGAAACCTTAGGCCCGAATTCAAGAACAAGGCATACGCCGAACTTGGGACTTTAGACTCGCCCACCGAAAACCAACACGCAGAAACAAGACTTGAGCCTCATACATGCCAAGCCAATGTTCTCAAGTCCAAGCCTCCTTTGAATGTGCTGACTCGGACTTCAGCCTTGCGGCCTTGTTACTGAACGATTTTGATGAGTAGATTCGCTTTTAAAATATGAATACTCAGTCAACAACCCGTAGTACAACAATAAACTTTGGTTGTATGTAATCGGTAGCAAGAATATTTGAAATTCATACAAAATCTTTGGTTGCCCAAAAAATGTTATATAGGTAGCACTGTGTATATTTATATAAATTTTATTTTAAGAACAATTCAATCGTTTCATGATATTACTTACAAATGTTTCAGGTAATGCCTTCCAATATCCATGTTTGCATATTGCTATCATACGGCTGGCACAACTGCCACTTTCAAACCCACAGAGGTAGTGGTAGCATCATCAATGCTTTCTTCATTAATGACTGCCTCTATCCTCAATTTCTGTCTTTACTGCAAACACACATAGTCTGTGATCCATTTATCCTTCTGTAATGACAAGCCCAGGTGCTCAAGCAGGCCTACCGGGATGCGTGTTTTGTATTCAGATGCACTTAGTCATCCAGCCATATTAGCAACGTTTGAGCTACTGTAGTTCAGCGAGAAATGCTTGGGCAACATCTTGCCTTGGCGCGGGAATCGATGAAACAAGCCTACTAAACGAAAAAAAAAAAAAAAAACACCAGAAAAGCAGAATTTTGATATAAGCTTACCTATGCCTAACCAACTTAGGCCTAACCTAAAGTTAACCTACCATAATAATACCTTATTTTGTTTGGGGGGATTACGAAGGTGCCACGGTGCTGGGTCTTTTTTCGGGGCACTCGATCCGACGATGCCAGTATGACTGGATGACCAATAATTATACAATTTTTTTTTTTCCCCTGCCGGCCCGACGATACTGCTTACGGTACGCCATCCATCTCTCAGACGAGATGGTGTCTGGCCGCTGGTGCAATTTTTGGCGCCAAACTCCTTAAACATGCATAATGGCCCGACTAGGGCTATTCTTCACAGTTCTTCATATTATCAAATATATGTTCTGTATTATTTGGATTCTGTGTAGTTTTGGAAAACTCTACCAAATGCATGAAAAGGAAACTAGGAAATAACAGGACAATATAACTCCAGTCATTACCTGGGCTACAAAAGTAGAGGATGGCCAACAAAGATTTCCAGTGTGCTATGGTATGCGCTTCGCTACTAGCTTTATTTATTGGAAATATTGAAATGTTAGTTATTCTCACAACGGTTGCCCATCATTACGGAGATAACGATAAATTATTAGCCTGTTGGTCAATTCTTGTACAGAAATTTGCAAGTTATGTAGCCTACTATCCTTCCGTGATGGAAAATCAAACTATGAGCTTTTCTCTACCTTAGAACTACATTCTCTAGTTACATTCAAGTAAATTTATTTATTTCCGAATAATTATTCTAACTGACTAAACAAAAATAAAGTAAGCAATATCATACAGACTACAACAGCGATTCTCAACCCTTCCTCTGTCAATTACCCCTTCGGCTTGATATATTTAACCATTTACCCCCGTACCCCCTTACAAAAAATGCATAGCCGGCATAAAGGCACAGAAAAAAGAGAAGATAAAAACCATCTTTAGTATTAAGGTTTTGCAAAAACTAAACTTTGATAAAGGAAGAAAATATACTGTACAGTCCATTCATATTACAAATTAATATCAAACAAAAATATCAGAAGCATTACCAGTAGGAACATTGCTGATTCGTTGAGCCAGTCAATTATTTTATTTGAGCTGTTGATGACAACACTACTCTCATGCGGTTACCGGCTTTCAGGACGTTCTTGGCTTTGTCTTAATTGTCACTGAAGTAAAGAATGTTTCACATCGATATGTAGTGACAAAAATAACAAGCACTCTGAAGGCACACTGAGTAAAAAGTGGGAATGAATCTGTGAGCTTCATCCAAAAATCCATACCGACTCTTTGAAATTCTTTAAGCCTAGCAAAGATTTGAAGATCAAATGTAGATAGCCAGGTATAGCGTATTATAGAATAATTACTTAATTTTCAGGTGTGATATATTTATCCCAGTCATTTAATGTCTTACCCCCGGGGGTAACTTTACCTCTGGTTGAAAATCTCGTGGCAGTAATGTTTGTATAATATTTGAAAATAATTGTGACCTAACCAAGCCTTGGTAAGGAAAATTCATAGAGACGATGACAACTAACTTTAGATATGTTTTGGTTTACCTCGCCTTATTTGCTAAATTCATTATTCAGAAGTCGGCAATGTGACTTCCTTATCTGAAAATAGTTGAAGGTTTGGCCACAAAGCCTCGACCTGAGCCCAGCTTCGATTCAGCAGTTATGGCGAAGTCAGGCTGGCCGAACACGACTTGAGTAACCCATGAGGCTAGGCTTTGGACCGTTTCAGGCCCGACTTCCAAGTCCGGCTCAAACCTCGTTCTGGGATTTGGGCCTTACTTTTACTCTACTTTATAGCTAACAGTATCGACAGCACCAGTTGGCCTTTTGTTGTTAGCTTTCCTTTGTACTCCTCTGTACGCCGTCCGGAAGCTGTGCCCAGGATTATAGAGATCTTCCATAATTCATCACTGATATAATAATAATAAAAACTTGAAATCTTGCAGCAGTAGTTCCTGAACCATTATCAATGTGCAAATGAGTTACTGACCGCATCTATACGTTCATCGTCCAGCACCTTTATACTCTATACCTCTGTCTGTCTGTCTGTCTGTCTGTCTCTAACACAAACAGACAGGTGAAAAATAAGACAATTTAACATCCTGTAAGTAAATACCTGCGCCTCAAATGAGTTGCGCCTTTTAAGTTTAGTGAACGTTTGAATGAAATATGGAGAAGCACATGAAAATTCTGTGCACATTTAACATGGTGGAATGAATCTGAATTAATAAATAATAACTTGGCGGGCGACAACTTGGTCATACGGCTCAGATAAAAAAGTTATAACGTGCGTAGTAGAACATAATCAACATCTGTTTCCCCCCCCCCCACCAAAAAAAAGTAACATCAAAAATGGTAAAAAATCGAGAGAAAACAATCTACTAGCTCTAGAAAGTGAGGGTGGCACGCCTCATTCAGAAAACGAAAAGTATAGCCTGTGGTTCCTCCAAGCACTGAGAACGGATAGTAGGCACCATCTGCCTACGTATGCCTGAGGATTTACCTCTGAAGCAGGTCTACCAGACTCGGACACACTATCAGCGCGTGACAGACAGTACAGTAAGAGGAACTATGCAGTCATCACAATACATTTGAGCCCCACGACACATTAGGAACCCATTAGTAAGCCGTGAATGCCCGATCCGAAGCCGGGCAACAGCCACCTCTAATAATTATCAAGGCATGAAGGGGAGAACCCTCGGCAAAACCACCCACTTGCCGCCACAACAGCTCAGTCATATGGCTTCGAGAAAACAATAAAACCTTCATACTAGCATATTTGATGAACACTGAGTGCATCTTTGACGGTAATATACTGTACATTTGATGGAACAACTAAGTAGATTCTATATGATTCTCGTGCAACGTTGGTGGAAATCTGGTGCAATATGGATGGGATGCAGAGCAACAATCGCTTACTACTGTACTATCACCTTATAAAGTCTATAATATGTTTAAAAAAAATCACAGAAATCACACACACAAGCAGGGTATGGTCCATACCTTGATCTATAGGCTTGGTTGTCACTCATGCACCTCATCGTTAACAAATAATTTTTTTTCTATTGCATTAACTCTCCCATTTTCGCGTCTGTTCTGTTGATCTATTTGGGTTTAGCACCAACCAATATTGCTCAGCTGAGATTACCTAATTTTTTGTTAACATTAGGTAGTCTTATTCAGTTGATGGTGAGTCAAGCAACCCGAGCGTTTATATTCATTTGGATATAATTCAAGCCAACCTTTGTCGATATAAAAGAGCTATAAAATAAAGAGAATAATCATGAGTGTGTAGTATACAAAATAAATCACCAAGGAATTGATGTAGGGAGGCTTCCTTTACATACGAGGACACAACCCATGCAAGCACTGAAGTAAACAGGCAGGTGGTGGATGACTGGAGAAAGTCGTCTGTTGTCAGAAATTCTGCGAGTTCGATCCCTGACTGGGACGAGGAACAGTTTGATAAAAAAAAAAAAAAAAAAAAAAAAAAAAAAAACATACTACTGATCTTTCACACGACCCACCGACATATAAAAGGACACCTGCTATTACCAATCTACCACTCCTCAGTAAGCCAGCTCTAGTTTGTATTCAATATGGACGGTGGGTATAAGCGTCGAAATGGTGATATGTAAAGGTATTTGGCATACTAGAGGACTGCTGGTCCCAAATCGGACACACACACACACACACACACATATGATCGTAGCCTACTGTTGTCGACTCGGGAACCTTAGTAATTTTGTTCTCAAACTGGTAAAGAAGGGGTGCGAGAAATCCCCTAAGGCGGCGAGAATCCGGGCATGAGGTAAAGCCTGTGCAACTCGGGACCTTATTCTCGTGAACTGAGGAGGCTTCGTATCAAATGTTCCTTACTGGTTTCGTTCTGAATCTAGCAAGTTAATATGCTCGCACAAACGAATGAGAATGTTTTGTTACACGTGGTTAGGTGTTTGGTGGTTAGTTACCAGGCATATCGGAAGTAACCAGTGCAGCAAAGCACCAAAATTCAGTTATCTCAATGACAATGAAAACTACAGCGTTTTTACACATTAGTAAGCTGATGAAGAAGTGATAAGTGTTACTAAAGTGACATTTCATAATAATAGCCACCATATAGCTGGGGAAAAAAGCAAAGCACCAGATTGAGAGTCAAAGTTCAATTATCTCGGTACCCATTAAAGCTACAGCGGATCTATGTTCATCATTGGAAAGCTAATGGGAGAGTAACAAAGGGGAATAAAGTATCTTCTCTCAATATTCGCCGCCATAAAACTGGAAAATGCCAAAACGCTCGAAACTGGGAATCAAAACTGAATTATCACGGAGATTATTAAAGATAAAGCGTACCATCGTACAATACACCACTGAAAAGCTATAATAACATCCTCAGCAAGCTTGCTCGCTCGCCCAAATTCCACATTTTCAAGTGCGGAGGCTTAAAGTAAATGTTTCCCTTCATGTGGATTAAACTGATATACATAACACTCAAGAGAACATTTAGGAGCAGTATACAGAATAACGAGCTAACAAAGAGATGGAAAGGCTCCTAATCCCACGGGATTACGACCACTGAGTCTCTGGCCGAGGCGGGAAGGGGAGTGAGGGGCGAGGTATAACAATAAAGGGACACCCGGCGATTTTTTTTTTTTAGTCACTCTTTGCAAAATATCATCACTGCCGTTATTCCACGGTAATTCTGATTTATACGAAAACAAGACAAGCATAACTGCAGATAATAGACGTCAGCTTACACAACAGCTCAGGAAATAATATAATTATATGTACCTTAGAAGATGCTGTCACATCTTAGTCTGTCACACACACACACACACACACACACACACACACACACACACACACACACACACACACACACACACACACACACACACACACACACACGCGAGCTGGTAACTTACTTGCTGCCTCCTACTCCACAGAAATTTCTAATATTTTCTGCGGTTTGTAACAATGTGATCAAACCATAGACGACCTAGTAGTAACAAGAATAAAATAATGTTATTGTACTGAAAGAGTTAAGTATTTACGGCAAGTACAACTTACATTGTCTTCGGTACTTAATATATAGCAGTTGCCTAGATATCAAATTAACATACTGTTACTCAGACTTCTTCGCTTTTGAGGAAAACCATAAACTCGTGTTGTTTACAAGGGTACTGTGACAAGTTTGATTACAACCAAACATACGCTAAGATTACCATTATCTTATATATTAACCAGTCTTTCTACCAAATATTGCAGGGTTCTTAAAAACGTTCAAGAAATAAGTTAACACATGAAAGCAATAAATCAAATCGCTATAATATAAACAATGTCGCAGAACTTCATCATCTTTTGTAATGTTGCGACTGCTAGTCGGAATAATACTGACAGCAACTGTTATGTTGTTATTTATCTCGATATCATTATTATAATAAAATTATGAATTACATAACTAGCAAAATAAGCCGCCACCGCTCACACCTCGTATGCTCCATCCTCATGGGGGATCTAAATCACTCTGTCTCTGGAATGACCCCACAAGGGTCCAGGGCATCCCTGGAAAACCAGTCAAAAAATGGTAGCCACCAGAGAACTACTGTATTCAGGCAACTTTGTATAGGGACTTGTTGGACATTACAACACTGGTTTTCAGTACTGACATCCATGGCAATCTTTTTCACTAGGTATATAACGAAATATATATCCAGGTTACGTTACTGCAGCCTTGTATATTCTGGCATTTTTTCTCTCGAGGCATTAAATGGCCTGTCAGCATGAGCCCCCCCCCCCCACCATAAAAAATGCAATGATTAGGCCCGATTTATTTTTACAAACGCCCTGGAGCAGCGAGGCCGAGTGCTGTTTTGATGTGTGTGTGTGTGTGTGTGTGTGTGTGTGTGTGTGTGTGTGTGTGTGTGTGTGTGTGTGTGTGTGTGTGTGTGTGTGTGTGTGTGTGTGTGTGTGTGTGTGTGTGTGAACAAATAGCTCAAACACTTATTCTCCTGTTTTAATGAAACTCATCTGAACAGGTAAGAGTTAGGATATGAGCAAACCTGTTGATTTTGAGAATAATAAGTGAAAGGCCAAGTCTGCAGGTCTAGGCCAAACGCTGACCAAGCATAATCAACTTAAACAGTTTTACTCACTTTAGTCCAAGCTTGACGGAAGTGATGAGGGCAAGGCAAGAATGAAGTGATTCTGTTTTGAGATGAATCTGTCACATATAAAAGTCACAGAGCAAGGACTGAGGCGTCTGGCAATAGATAGACAGATAGTGTGTGTATGTTAACAAAATAACTCAAACACATTTCATCTTATTTTAACCAAACTTTGTAGAAGGGTTGCGGATAAGGCAAGAAAAATAATTCTTTTTTCAAAACAATCAGCCGAAAGTCAAGGTTACAGAGAAAGGTCAAAGGCAAAAGTCAGAGGACAAGGTCAGCTCGCCTTTGATCTGATATGAACCAAAGTTGGTGGAAGGATTAAGAGTCAGCCCAGATCGAAGCGATTCAGTTTTGAGGACAATCATTCAAAGGTCAAGATCATAAACAAGGTCACTGTTCAACCCGTCTGCCATTGTGTAAAAAAATGAATAAACAGTTTTAATGTGATTTAGATTAAACTGAATGGATAAGCTGAAGATAACCCGTAAGACTGCCCGATAGATTCTATTACAACAGGTGAAAGTTCAGGGTCACATGGCATGGGCAACTTAAACAGGTTTATCCTATGTAGATTAAACAGTGTTGAGAGGTTAAGACTACAGAATATACTGATAAATTCTGTTATGATAATAATCTGTTAAATTTTAGCCCTCATGATACTGATTGTCAAGCATTCCTTCAGATTCGCCGTGTTCGGATCCATCATTTTTCTTTATAGTTCCCCCCCACCCCCCAATCAATGAAAGTAACTATGTCGGCAGCAGAACGAAAACTGGTTGGATGTTCTTTGCTGCTGCAAATTGCCTTTCATCTCAGTCAAAATCTCCGAAAACGTCATCCAGCAATGCTGTGAAGAAGCTGATGGAATTGCATCCCATGGCCAACAATTCCTTTTACTTGTAGATTCTGGTTCTGTCTTCTAGTACTTTAACATAATTTTCGTTCACACCTTGTTGTACTGCTAATTCAACTGAATCAAGTCCTATCTCATAATCAGTAAATGACTTACAAAACCGTTTATTTTATGCTGATTTTTAAGGCCATTTTATTAATAATTTGAATATGATTAATTTTGTCGTCGAATATCCCCTCCGAAATCCGGCCTGTTCTCTTGGCTAATTTGTACCTGGTTTTATGATAAACTGCTAATACATACACACACACACACACACACACATATATATATATATATATATATATATATATATATATATATAACATATATATATATATATATATGTAGGGTGTTAGCAAAATAATTTAAGAAGACTTGGAAAAGTTCTTCTCGCCCTAGTTCTGCTTTATGGGATAACACTTCTGTCTAAGATTCACTGAAATTAGAGTATATCTACCGTAGAGGTGGCTCAAAAGTGAAACTTCTTTTTTTAATAAATTGAAAAATTCACAGTTTTTCTGATGTGATGTCTATGTGCACTCTAACAGAAAAGTTTTGTGTTTTTTACTACAGTATAAAATGTTCTGAAACTAACTTGTAGCAATTCATTTTCCCTCCTTAATCACATTATCTTTTCGTACTTTGTTTTCACAGAGAGAGCATTGTAACCAGAAGTGTATCATGGATCTGCTTGATCGGAAAGCCACAGCTGGATATAATTGGGGCCGGTTGCCCTCTGTGAAACAAGTACTAAAAGTATTTATGTTCCATCATGAGGAAGAGAAAAAAAAAAAAAACAATTCCCAAAGCTGCAACAGAAACCATCTTTTATTGTGAAGGAAATTTGGAAAATAGCCAACCATCCACAACTTAATGAAGGTTGGCAAATCAAGAAGCTCAAGAAACTGTATGTGGAGTTTGTGAAGTTGAAGAAGAATAAGGACACTGACAGTAGCGGGATGTATTCAAAACGGATCTGGAAGAGATATTCGATGTGGAACACTCGGAGGCACTGAGCATGGGCATTCCGGATGAAGATAAACGATTTCTGATTAGTCAGTGCGAGGACAGAGCCTCGTCCTCAATGGCTGGTATCAACGTTATAATGGCTCAGGTCAAGGAGAGAAAGAGGAAACGCGATTCAAACGCCTTGCAGAGAAAACAGAAAGAGTTGGAGGCGACAGTCATTTTGGAGGAATCCAGCTCTGAGACAGCGACTTCCACAGACGATGATGAATTTGTCAGTCCGGCTCCAGCCAAATCTCTCTGCTGTTGTCATGCAGCAACAAGCAAGAATCGGAAAGCTGTCTGGGACAAGAACTTGACTACTGCCTGGGGCCGGAACAATCTTTCAGTGTGCCAGGCAACAAATTCATGTGCTCCTGCTGCCCAAAGCCTTGGTCATAACTTCTGGGAGTTTGTGATTTCGCCTGCTACAGTCTATAGAGCTGAAAAGCTACTTCCAAATATTTGTCAAGGCATGCCTTTCCAAAACTGGATCGCTATACTGGTTGGCTATTTTCCAGATTTCCCTCACAATAAAAGATGGTTTCTGTTGCAGCTTTGGAAATTGTCTTTTTCTCTTCCTCATGGTGGAACATAAATACTTTTAGTACTTGTTTCACAGAGGGCAACCGGCCCCAATTATATCCGGCTGTGGCTTTCCGGTCAAGCAGATCCATGATACACTTCTGGTTACTATGCTCTCTCTGTGAAAACTAAGTAAGAAAAGAGACTGTAATTAAGGAGGGAAAATGAATTGCTACAAGTTAGTTTCAGAAGATCTTATAGTTAAAAACACAAAACGTTTCTGTTAGAGTGCAAACAGACATCACACCAGAAAAATGGTGAATTTTTCAAGATATTTAAAAAGTTTGTCTTTTGAGCCACCTCTACAGGTAGATATACCCCAGTTTCAGTGAAACTTAGACAGAAGTGTTTTGTCATAAAGCGGAACCAGGGCGAGAAGAACATGCTCACGCTTTCGAAAATTAATTTTTTAAAATTCCTTAAAATTACTGACATCATAAAATACCAGCATAATTGTCTCAAAATACCAATAGAAACAAGACTTATACAACGATATAAAATATTATCAAAGGTTTGACGTCCTCAGAAACTTAGACTGATATGAAATGATCAATCTTCAGTTTCCGACGACATATATATATATATATATATATATATATATATATATATATATATATATATATATATATATATATAATGTATATATATATATATATATATATATATATATATATATATATATATATATATATATATATATATATATATATATATATATATATATATATATATATATATATATATATATATATATATATATATATATATATATATATATATATATATTTTAATGATTCAAGGTAAGCAGTAAGAATGAAAGCCGTTTGAACACCGAGAGCCTAAGACCCTAAAGGAATGCTTGATAATGCTTGATAATATCAAGGGGAAAAATTGTTTAACAGACATGTTCAGGCATGACCAGCTAAGACTGTTGAAAAACTAGTGTATGTTTAGAAATAAATATAACTACGGCAGGTAGTTCACGCAAACCAACTCATGCCAAGAATAGGAAGATTTTTTTTTTGGAGGGAGGGGGGGCAAAATACGTGAAGTACATAATTGATGATAAGCAACTGCACTACTAAAAAATAAAAACTTTTTTTTTTTTATGCTAGGAAGAAGGAACCAAAGGCCATGAGCCCGCAAAAACTTTCCCTTCCAAGAGAAGAACAAAATACAAGAGAGCCAAATTCAAGATCCGATCATTTCGAGATGCCTGGACACACTGCGTTTGAAAGACTGGAGATCATAGGAAGCAGGAAATACAGGTAGAGGGAGACAGTTCCAGAGTTGACCTGTTGTCTAAAAGAAGGACTGAGAGTAATGGTTAACTCTTGCATTAGAGAGTTGGACAGAAAAGAGATGAGAACTTGATGCCTGACGGGTGCTACGCGCCCGTCGTAGAGGTGGAGGAATGCATGCAGACATTTCAGAGGAGCCGCGACCATTGAAGCAGCGACAGAAAAGAGATAAAGATGCAACAGTGCGGCAAAGACACAGAGGTTGAAGGGAGCCAGTAAGAGGAGGAGAATTAATGAGACGAAAAGCCTTTGACTCTACCCTATTGAGAAGAGCTGTATGTGGAGAACCTCCCCACAAGCGAGTTGTACTCTACACAGGGGCGGATAAAACCCGTGTATAGAGTCTACAATTGTGCAGGGGTAAAAAAGGAACAGAGTCGGCTTAGCACATTTAAGAATGTGCTCTTCCTGTTAAAATATCTGAGTCTGAAAATTGGAATCTAAATAAATCCCAGGGACGTAAACTTGGGTTCCGATCTGAGAGGAATGGAAAGTATTATTTTAAAGGTGACACAGTGAAATAAAAAGCAAAGTTCTTTGATAAGAGAACAGTGAAAATAAAAATGCATGTGGACATGTCACGTCCGTCAAAGAACGGATAACAGAAGAACAACCAGGATGGCTGTCTGGCAACCCAGAGGTCTTGGGAAGAGATAGACAGATTAAAAAGGCGAGATGAGACAAGAACATTAGCTGGTACTGAATGGATCAGGCTAACTGCTAATATGTCAGAGTGGCAAGAGATGGTAGAATTCTTATGACCAGTTTGTGGTTCTTGAGAAAAAGTAAGCTATTTCTGGAACACCTTGCCGCGGGTGGACATCTTGGTTTTAGTCTTCTTTGTTTAAAAGAAGTAAATTGCTCTTGGAATATATACCTTGTTTCCGATTGTTCAGCTGAAATTTGATTCAAACCCGGAGACCATATACGGGACGCTGACTGACATCGCACCGCCACACAGAAATAAGCTGATGGACACGAGAATTTAGGAGTCAGACGCGAAATCAATGAGAGAGAGAGAGAGAGAGAGAGAGAGAGAGAGAGAGAGAGAGAGAGAGAGAGAGAGAGAGAATAATAATTAAAATAAAACTAGAAGCAAACCACCCAATAGAACATGTCGGATTTCAGAGAGGATATTCGACAGTAAATCATATTCAAGTTGTTAATAAAATAGCTGAGATAAAATCAGGGGTTGATTCAGCTGAATTGGTAGTACAACAAGCTGTAAAAGAAACTTATGTTAAGGTACTAGAAGGCAAAACGAGAAACTACAAATAAGAGTTGTTGGGGAAGGGGATACAATTCCATCAGCTCATTCACAGCATTGCTGGATGAAGTTTTCGGAAGTTTTGACTAAGATGAGTGGTAATTTGCAACAGCAAAAACATCTAACCTGTTTTAGATCTTCTGGCGACATAGTTATTTTCAGTGAATCAAGGGAGGAACTATTAACAAAAATTATAGACGATCTGAACAGGGAAAGTGTGAAGGAATGCTTGACAATATAAAGGAAAAAAAAAATTTTAACAGGCATGGTTCAAGCCTGGCCAGTTAAAATTTATGGAAAATTAGGCTGTGTTGAGGAATAAATAAAAAACATGAGTTAGTTACAAGAAATAGAGTTCCTGCCGGAGAAATCAAGCAAAGATTAGGGGCAAAATAGAAGTCTTCGGACATAATAAGTATCAACATGAAAGATAAATAATGGCCGCTATGTCAAGAGTGACGGTTATAAAACCAGTGCGTCACCCCTGTTTATGGAGTCAAACATCATTAGAAAGTAAACTTAGCAATGCTCAGAGGAAAATTGAAAGAATTATGTTAGGAATGACATGAAGAAGATAAAATGATGGTTTTCTGAATAAAAGAAAAAACAAATGTGGGGATATAATCACCACAGTCAAAAAAAAAAAAAAGAAAAAATGGATATGGGCAAGTCACGTCGTTTGTAGAAAGGATTACGGAAGGACAACCTGGATAACGGAATGGCAGCCCAGATACATAGTGAGAAAAAGCGGCAAACAAAGAAAGAAGAGAGCGAGATGAGACTTAGAGATTCGCTGGGACTGGACAGAAAAGGATAACAGCTAAGAGGTCAGAGTGGCAAAAGATGGGACAGACCTTTGTCCAGCTGTGGACTGATTCAGACTCTGATGCTGCTAATCATCATGATAATGACGATGACATCTTTAAAATAAGTTTCTACACCTTGTCCTCGAAATGCTCTCGTCATTGCAGTATTTTAACTGAACCATATGCTTTTCAGTAACCAATAAATGCCATGCACCAAGGTTTCTTGTATTTGAAAGTTTCCCAATCACTTGAGTATACGTTCTGTTAGACAGTAATCACTACGAGTTAGGACATAATTCTTCCATTAAAACAGTTCACGACAAAATGGTATTAGGAAATACTTCAGATATATCTTTTTCCATATCTTTGCCATCATTATCAAATTTCTCTGCCATGAACACGTGCACAGACTCCACCTCATTACCTCGCCCCACCTTTTTCCTTCCTTCCCAGCTTTATTCTTTTTTCTCTACCTGCTTGCAGCTCTTCATCATAATTTTTTCGACACCACCATGTCGTCCACACGCCTTTTTATCACGTTCTTTTCCTATCTCATCATTAGCTTTGGCCTACTTGTTGCCTTCGTTCCCATCCTTATCACTAGTCATATTTTCTCCTCATTTCTCTTGACCACGCTTCGTTCCACACTAACGTCCCAACCTAATATCTTTAATACCGTTTCCTTCCTCTATGTCATAAGCTGTTCGCAATTTTTCTTTCTGTTCTACATTTAATCATCATTCTCCTTCCCTTCTTGCTTCTATTCACCACGTTTCTTATACTCTACCACCATCTCAGTAGTTACTGTACTTCAACAAACAAGGGATGAGGCAATGGCACACTTAATGTTTGACTTGGCTCATTCTTCTGATTGGGGTAAGAGTAATCTTTTTTTTTTAATGCATCAAAATCTCAGTTCTTTCATCTTTCGACCCTTCAAAATCTACCACAGGAATATTCACCAATTTTTAACAATACCCAACTCAATCCTGTATCATCTTCGAACATACTAGGGGTGTCTTTCTCTCGCGATTTTCCTGGAAAGATCATATTACCTCTCTAGTAAAATCTGCGTCCAAGAGATTACATGTGCTAAGACGACTCCGTGCCTTCTTTATCTCAGCACAGTTGTTGACGTTATACATGGGATTTATTCTCTCCTGCACAGAATACAACTCTCAAGTGTGGATGAGGCTCCCCACATACGGCTACTCTCAGTAAGGTGGAGCTAAAGGCTGTTCGTCTCATTAACTCTCATCCTTTTAGTGGCACCCTTCAAACTCTATCTCTTCTCCGAAATGTTACGTCATTATCACTTTTCTATCGCTAATTCAGTGGTCACTGCTCCTTTAAACTGTCTGCTTGCATCCCCCCACAACGACGGCGGGTGCATAGCACCCGTCTAGCTGCAAACTTTCATCCATTTTCTGTCCAGCCCTCTAATGCAAAAGTTAGCCGTTACTCCCAGTCCTTCATGTATGCAACCGGTCAGCTGTGGAACTGTCTTCCTTTGTCTGTATTTCCCGCTGCCTATGACCTGTAGTCCTTTAAACGCAGTGCGTCCAGGGATCTCAACATGAATGGATCTTGAATTTGATTCTCTACTGTCTTGTATTTGCTTTTCATGGAGGGAACAATTTGCCGACTTCTAGCCCTTGGTTCCTTTTTCTTTACATTAAAAGAAAAAAAAAATCACCTACTCCATTCTATATTTTTTTCTATATTTTTCACATCATTACTTTTTCAATATTTCTTTTCTGCGTTCCCTTTTTAATTTCTTTACATATCTTTCTCCTCCATTTTCTCTCCTCGATTGCTCTTCATCGTATTTTAACTCCCTTGCCCCATCTAGTCTTTTCCGCTTCCAGTTTTCTCAGTTTTCATTTTCACTTCGTCTTATGTGCATCGTTTGTTCTATAATCATAATTCTTTTTCTTTCACACCACCAGCTCATCCATACTTCTTTATATCACTTCGTCTGCCAGGTTCCAATTTTTTTTTCATTTTTCCACTCTCTACTCTTGTTCTTCACCATAATTCAGTTCGCTCCATCATCCCTTTGCAGTTTTTTTTTCTTAATAAATCACGACTTCCTTCCCTGTGATCGCTACCATTTCTTTCACCTATTCTTCCATTTGCGCCTTTATCTGTGCGTCTTTCTCCTAACATGCTCATCATCATCACTTTCTCACACCATCTACCCAGAAAAATTCTTTATTTCACTTCCTCTTCCTGTCTCAGAATTTAGCGTTCCCTTGAGTACCCTTTTTCTCCATTCCCAACTCAATTTTGATTTCTCTCTCCGTACTCTAAGCCATCATCTCATCAGTCCTCCCTATCATTACCTATTTCTTTCTCATCATTTTTTCTCTCTAATTATCTTCTCTAATTATATCCCTTTCATTCTTTCTTTCAGTCTGTCTGTCTGTCTGTCTCTCTCTCTCTCTCTCTCTCTCTCCCATTTGCTGTTCATCAGTTTTTACAGCATCATTCAATTCTCACTCTTGCATATATTCACCTCCTCCTGTCTCACGAGAGCCTTATCATTATTCCCCTTCTCCATCTCATTCATATCCTCTTCCTTCTCACTTCGATTCTTCACAGTCAATTTCTCATACCATCATCTCATCCATTACTCATTATATCGCTTCCTCTTCTGGTATTATCATGTTCGACCCACAACACGTTACTCCTTTCCCATCTTTATCCTCTTATTTCTCTCATCTAATTCCAAAAATTATCGTCTCATCCTTTCTTTTATATACTTTCATGTCTGTCTTTAAGTTAATTACGTTTTCACCTAATTATTTTGTCCATCCTCCTTTTATTTAACATTTTGTTCTTATTCATGTGTTCTTCATCCCCATCCATATTTTTTCCCTCCACCCCATCCAACCCCATTTTTACCCTTCTCATACCCGTTTTCTCCGTTTCGACTCATACTTTTTAATATTTTCCCTCCTTTGCTGTTCATCACGGTATTTTTCACACAATACTCCACACCAGCACACAGTAAAGCAGCCAAAACAATTATTCAATAAGAACATTAGATGTTAGTGAAAGGGTGTGAAGCACTGGAGGACTGCTGGTCTCAGGAAACGCGCTGAGAAGTCTGTGACCAACATCATTACTAAACTAACTGACTAACAAAAAACTAGCCAACCAAGTATGTATATGAATAAGTATATAAAGAAAAGTAAACCTTAATACTACTTCATCCTCCCACATCATTTGCTGTTCCTGTTTCTTACTTTGCCCTTTTCCAGCATTACAAGTTTTATCTCTTTTCCTCGTCTTCTTTCCTCGTTTGGTCTTCGTCTCAACCTTTTCACACCGTCATCCCATCAACACTTCTTTATGTCACTTCTGCCAGTCTTGGCCCTACCTTTTCTCAGTGATTTTTTTTCCGATTCACTTTTATCTCATTAACTTTCTGTCTCCTCGTTTGCTCATCGCTATTTTTGCGCATAGCAGTCTTAAACATTCTTCCTCAGATTACTTTCGCTCTCTCTCTCTCTCTCTCTCTCTCTCTCTCTCTCTCTCTCTCTCTCTCTCTCATATCGTTACTCTTCCCTCACACGTTTCTTCGTACACATTTATACATATTTCCCTTTCTTTGCTCATCATCATAAATTCTTTATATCCTAGGGCCACCCATTATCTCCATGTTACTTCGTCTTTTTCAGTCTCATCATTTCACATTTTCCCAACCATATCTTCATCTTACGTTCCATGTATATTTCATTAGTTTTTCCCTTAAAACTCTCAGGCTCCAACTACTTTCTCTCAGCATAATAAAATGACCTGGCGACAACTGCATTAGAATACTGGAATTTTTCTCATTATGACTAGCTTAAGAAAAACTCTATGACTATTTACACCAACTGTGAGGCTGAATAAAACCAAATCAAGTCAACTGTAATAGAGTAATCAAGTTGTCCCAAGTAAGAGGGTGTTAATTTTACGTTTTTCTTTCACAAAAACATCTGACCCATATTTCTTAATACCACTTCCTCTTCCATTGTAATCAATGTTTTTCTTATGCCGTATAAATATCTTTTATCATTCCCTGTTCGCGTTTCCTCTTCACCTCCTCTATATTTCACTCTATCACCCCATCCACACCTCGTCTTCCTTCAGGTGCATCACCATCATATCCCCTCCTCCTCGGCTCGTCCAAATCTCTAATTACAATTTCCAAACTCCTCTTCTCATTCCTCCATGACTACCTCTTTCAACTCGCCAACTACTTCTCTCCCCTTCCCTTTTGCCTCCCCCTCCTCTCTCTCTCTCTCTCTCTCTCTCTCTCTCTCTCTCTCGTATGGCTGCCTCCGCAATCACCGAGCCACTCCTGCCTTTACCTTTTACCCAGCCGGCTCCCCCTCACCTTTACCGTGTCTTTTTGTCTGGCCCTTCACTACCCTGTTCCCTCTCTGCCATTACCTCTTGCTCTCTCCCTGTCATCACCGCTGCCTCCCCTCCAGACCATCACTGAGTCCTTACACAAAAGCCTCTCCCCCTCACCCTCCTCACAGTTTCACAACGCCACCACACCTGTTAAGTTTAAGCACCGCCTACTTATCACTAGGCCCCTTTGGCAGTGTGGAGGCTTTTGTATTTTGTTTTCGCTGGACTCCGATCGGTTTATTTAGTTCATGGGAGACCTCTGTAAATGAAATGCTCAGAAACAATGGAAGAAACTATATCCACATACCAAAGTTATTTTTCACTGTGGAGACACAGCATTTTGGGGCCCATCGTACGGGAAGAGGGCTCAGGTCGGACCGAAATTGTTGTATCTTAACAGTGAACATAATTTAAATATATGGATAGAATTTGCTCCACATTTTCAAATACATTAGCAAAAAGTTTGGATAAACCTCTCAGTACTATAATAGCATGCTGATAAGTTTTATTCTAGTAATCATCAGACGATTCTGTTCAACTTAAAATAACTCGTTTCCAGTGAAGGGAGCAGGGACAACCATTCTTACTCCTTAAACACGATAAAGAGTTTCGCAGTTGCTTATTGCATAATCAAGGGGTCAGACTGCTCTTCACCTTCTACGCATATTTGCTTTCCTCCCTTCAGTCATGCAGTTCCACTCCATCCCACACTCCCTTCATTTCCTTCACGCAGGGGGACAATTCTGTTTTATTCCTGCTGTTATCTGACTTGTTTATTCTAATTCAGGAGAGCAGTCTAGCAGAGAATGGGTTAATTCATAATTCCCCTAGTTTGGAGAATACTTGCAATGCATAGAGATGAATGTAATTAAAAGAAAAGTCTTCACCGTAATCTGAGGGATTTGAGGGTGGCAATGCTATAATAAGAAGCAGACTAGCATCGTAACCCAGAGGTCCTGGATCCGATTCCCGGGCCGACCACGGTGCCTTTGGCTAGGATCTCACTTGATCTGGTCTGTTAGCCACCTAGAACCAAAAATTGGGACCTGGATATAAAATGACGCATGCATGGGGCAGTCTTGGGGAATGTTTGAGTGCTTTCCTTCTCAGTCACACAGTTACAAGTTTGTGAGTGTCCCTTTCCCCTAAAATAATGCTCACGCAGATTGGTTTAAGCCCCAACACTACTTCCTTCAACAAAAATATTTGCTTCCTCACAAACTACCTCTTCCTTTGTACTGATCCTCCTTCAGATTTGGTGGTAAGCCCCGAAATAGCTTTTACCTTCAGGCCTTAACACACACACACACACACACACACACACACACACACACACACACACACACACACAGACGTGGCGCGGTTTAATAGAGCACTCAGCCCCAAATCCAAGGTCAAGACTCAGCGGGGTAAACATAAAGCGACCTGTCTCTTTGTGCCTACAACTCACTCAAGCTTGGTAGTGTGTCGGGGCATCTCATGAGCAGCCAGGGTCAGTCTGTCGACCCTCCCTCTTAGTTTAAGGATTTGGAGGCATATTCAGTCACTGGCTGCTGAGAAAAACAGAGCAAAGAAAATAATAATAATAATGATAATAATAATAATAATAATAATAATAATAATAATAATAATAATAATAATAATAATAATAAATAAATAATAATAATAATAATAATAATAATAACTGTAATAATAATTAATATTATTAACATTACTATTTTGTTAGCATTATTATTATTATTACTATTATTATTATTATTATTACTACTACTACTACTACTACTATTAAACCCGCAACTTTCAAATCAAGGGCCCTCTTCCTGTCACACACACACACACACACACACACACACACACACACACACACACACACACACACACACACACATACACACACACACAGTGTTCACCCCATTCTGCAAGTAGTAAAACAAACGTACTTTCATCACGCACGATACACCCACACGGCCAGTCATTATTGCCTGTATTCCTGGACAGTATATTTTAATGTAGGTCCTCGTGCATGTATTAACGTGGACGGCGACTACAACTTCCACTGTGGGAATGTGATGAAAGTTTTGGTTGTGGTTGTGGTTGGTGCGTGTGGCAGCTGTGGTTCAGGTTATATCTGCGGTTATCGAGGCTGACGGTGGGTATTATAGTAGTTGTGGTTTGCTTGGTTCTTTGGGTAACACAGTCGAGGCCAAAAGTTCGCCTTGTATTCCGCTGCATTTGCTTCACATATTGTGCATATCTGTCGCACTCCTCCTTTACGCACTATAATCAAAGGGAATCACCTGTTGACAGAGAAATATAACAGGAAGCTTCTGTTCGATTAGGAATTTAAGCCACCACTGAAATGGAGAATTTAAAGAGTGAACTTATTGAAACCTTGTCACTTATATTACCTGATTCACACACACACACACACACACACACACACACACACACACACACACACACACACACACACTATATCTATCTATCTATCTATCTATCTCTATATATATATATATATAAGAATAAGCGAAGAAGTCGACGAGTACAATTACTTTGGCCAAATACTTGTACTAACGGAAGACCATGATTGCGAAATAAAAGATGCATTACAATTGGCAGGAAAGCTTTCGATAAACAAAGAGACATCATGAAAAGTAGCATGCCAATATGTATGAAATGACAATTATATAACGAAAATATATAATCCCAGTTTGAAGAACGGTTGTGAGACCTGGAAACTGATCAAATCAATGGAAAACAAATTTATCCGTACTCTAAGAGCAATGGAAAGGTCAGTGTTGGTAATATCTTTGATGGACAGGCAGAGATCAACTTGGTTATAAGAGCAGACTAAAGTCAAAGACATTATAGAGCTTGTAAAAGAACAGAAATGGAGATGGGCAGGATATATAACAAGAATAATGGGATAACCGACTGAAAAAGAGGCTGACTGACTGGACCCCAAGAGACTGTAAGGGTAGCAGAGAAAGGTCTGACAGGAGGTGAAGAGATGAGACCATAGAGGAGCTTGGATGCAAAAAGTGGCAGAGATTGGCTTAGTCAAGGATTTCGTGGAGAAGGGTAGAGGAGGCCTTGTTCAGCAGCAGACTTGCAATGGCTGATGATGATGACTATCTATCTATCTATCTATCTACCTATCTATCTATCTATCCATCTATCTATCTATTTTATTAGCCTCTGTGGTAGAGTGTGCGTTCTCGTACATGGGAGAACGAGGATTAGGGGCCCGCAAGGGTAATAAACTTTGGGAGCTTTCTGCTGGCCATGTACTGCTTTGGCGGACATAAGGGGTACTGTGGCTGAACCAGTGTCGCATACTATAAAGTATGCTTGCACCCAGTCGGCTTACACTTGGTTCACAGACTACACACACATCCTAGCCACTCCAACACTACAGTCACACTTACAAGCACTTCTCACTCTACATACAATCTCTACCAGACAGCCTAAGCCACTTGGTAGAGATATATTGGCTGTATCGTCCCCACTTCGGTTGGGATAGGCCGGTCCTGCAGTGGACACTCAAATGGCGGCTGCTGCTGCTGCTGACACACACACACACACACACACACACACACATATATATATATATATATATATATATATTTCTCTATATATATAAATAAATATATATAAATATATATATATAGATATATATATAGATCTATATATCTATATATATTTATCAATATATATATATATATACATATATATATATATATATATATATATATGCGTTTATGTATGTATGTAAGTATAACGAGAGAGAGAGAGAGAGAGAGAGAGAGAGAGAGAGAGAGAGAGAGAGAGAGAGAGAGAGAGGCGGAGAGGGTAAAAACTCAAGGCTGAGGTTATTTTTACTGTTGTAGTTGTGGTTGAATTGGTCATTGGGGTAATTGTTGTTATTTTTGTATTTGTGACTGTTGTGATATTTTGTTTATTGTGCGTATTGTGATACTTTTGTTTATTGTGGGGGTTGTGGTTTTTGTGGTATTTGAAGATATTGTGGTAGTTGTGGCTGTTTTCATAGTTATGATTGAGATTAGTGGTGTGTGTGTGTGTGTGTGTGTGTGTGTGTGTGTGTGTGTGTGTGTGTGTGTGTGTGTGTGTGTGTGTGTGTGTGTGTGTGTGTGTGTGTGTGTGTGTGTGTGTTTTGCCGTGTGTGTTTTGCCTATCTGGTTTAGGTAATTATTAAGTAGATACGGTTATTATGGTATTTCTGGATTACGTGGTTATAGGTAGTGGTGGTTTGTGTGGTAATGTTGGTTAACGTGCTGATCGTGAAAGCTGTCGTTATTGTGGTTGTTCTGGTAGTTGTAATAACTATGAGAGTTTTGCCTGTTTCGATAGTTATGTTATTTTGATAGTAATGTTTGTTTGCTATTGTTATGCTAGTTGTGGTTGCTGTGGCATTTCTGGGTAAGGTGGCTTTCGTTGCAGTTGTAGCCGCGGCAGTTATTATGGTTGTGGTTGGTGCTGTTGTAGTTGTGGTTGAGGGCAGGAAGTGTGGCTACGGGTGGTCATGCAATAGTTTTTTATAATGCAAAAAATATATATAATAATAATTAGCCAGAGGCTGGAACCCTTGAACAGAGAATCTCATCCCAGGAATAACTGAGGAAAAAAAGGCCCACCACGATCTGTTACTTCCCTCTGTTCGATGACGTAATTTATTAGTTCATGTTTGACGCAAACAAGCGATATTGATAAGCTTACTAGAGCGTGTTTGGAGTGCTGAAGTTAATAATGAATATATCTAACCCCGTTATTTAAAAATGTCTCTTCTGTACTGAGTACAATGGTCTAGAGATTACAATAACGAAATAAATAATACGTCACAGGATTTATTGGGTTAATTTCTAGGTGGCTGGCCATACTGCGCTCATGAAAATGAAGTATGATAAGCATAGCAAAATACATATTAAGAAGAAGTGACCATATGTTTCATGACGAATTAAGATTATCATTCAATTCTTTCACTGTAGAGCTGGAAAGAAAATTGATGAGAGTGCGTTGCCTGATGGGTGTTACTGCTGAAACAGCGATAGCTGAGGAATAGATAGAGCACTTGCAATGAAGAAAGCGAGGATGAAGGGAGTCAGTAAGAGGAGATGATGAGACCAAAACGCACTGCTATCAACCAGTTCAGAAGAGCTGTATGTGATGAGTGTCCTCTCACGTGACAGTAGCACTCTACATGTACTGGCACATGGGCAATGAAAGTACGAGGTCTGTTTAACACAGCAAATCTCTGAGATGCAGATTCTGCAGGGAAGTAAAGTGAACTTTCTATGATATCCCAGAAAAAAGTTAAACACCTGGGATCTTGAGAGATCATCAAGGGCCAATCTATTTACTACTGTCTGTTATGAGATATTCTTGTGGGAGTTTCGGGGGTTTAAAAATGGAGAAATGGAGTTTGTACACATTAAAAATAACGAAATTTCTTTTACCCTAATTTGAAACATATTAGCAAATAATAAAAATAAGTGTACCAAAGTCTCATCCGTAATTGTTGATGTAATTACTCTGATGAACACTGAGACATGAGTGGATAACTGAAGGATGGAGTCATCAAGTAAATGAGTTAGTTGAGCTAGATGTGCAGGACACATCAGTAATTAATATATATATATTTTTTTTATGTGACCGACTCTGGGCATAGGCTTCACAGCCTGCTTCCAAGGCCCAGTAGTCCTCCTGCATACCATACACCTCTATATGTCACCACTTCGGCGCTAACACCCACCGTCCATATTGAATACATGCTAGGGCTGTCTGACACAGGACTGGTGTACTGGTATTAGCGAGGGTAGTATTACGACATGTCGGCGGGTCTTGTGGTAGATCAGTAAAGTCTGATTTTAATGAAATTCAAATCCTTAAACTGTTCCCTGCCCCAGCGGGATTTAAACATGGGTCCGGTAGGACTGCAGGCCACCTCTCAACCGACTGAGCCACCGTCTTCCCAAAATGGAAGTGAACTAATGATAGGCCAGTACCCTGAGAAACATCACTATTATTATCTTTCAAAGAATACCGTCCACAACAGCAGTTACAGAGGGGGAAGGAAGGAAGCTAGAGATGAAAACACAGGTAGAAGGACAGAAACAATAACGAGGAGAGTTTGGAAATAAGAAGTGCACCAGACTTGATCCAAAGCCTTTGGTAAGACAATTGCAATGTCAAGGACTTCACCAAGGTCTCTAAGAAAAGGCGACCAAGAACCTAAAAGAAATGTAAGATCACCAATGGTGCAACTCTGTTATTCAGAAACAATGTTACAAGTGGAAGGGTGTTTCAGACTCTTCTTTTTGGGAACTGACTCAAATACTTATGAATGCGAGAGATTAAAGCAATAGGGCGACAGTTATAGGCTTGAGAAGGGTCACCCTTCCTTGGGATGGAATGAATGAGAGAAAAGTTGGTGGAAAAGCGAAAAAGTGTTTGCCCATGTAGGGTGCAACATGGAAGTACAGTTTTTAGAAAAACAGTAAGGATCCCATTAGGACAGTACATATGTCTTGTTCGTGCTGATGCCAGAAAGGGAGGAAAGTACTTTTTTTTTTTTTTTTTTTTTTTTTTAAGAGACACTGATTATAGACATAAGGAACTCAGAGGTAGGTAAAGATAATCAACAACGAATTCATTCAGAGTAGAATACGAGGAAAAGGTCTGACGAAAAGTTCTTATAATTATGTCAGAGGAAGAAACAGCAACAGATCCACGACAACTGAAAACAGGGAGAAGTAACGTTACAGGAGAGGTATTTTAACAAGATGCCAGTAAGACTGAAAGAAGATTATAAATTTTTATAACAACTCACAAAACAACTTTCTCACGATTTCAGGGAGGCTTGATATTAAGACATGTAATTCAGATGTCACATGGTGCCAGTACCTTTTAAAGTCACCATGCTGTAGACAGGATTAAAACAATCATATTAAACCAGAGATGTTCAGTGTTAGGCGAAGAATATGAGGAATTCAGGCTTTCCTGCCCAAAGCAATTACCAACGTAATGCATGGGAACTGGATGATTCTCGGCCACGGATGCAATAATCACTCCACGAAAGTAAAATAAATTGTGCCTGAAGCGTGGTAAAGCTACAGACTCCACGTCTCAGGAGGGTTTACATGCCTTACAGGAGTGACAGGATATCTTAAGAAAATAAGAGTGTGGTATGAGGAGCCCATAGCAGAAAAAGATAGATTCCACTTTTAAGGAGGGTTTACATACCTTATTGGAACATTAAGATACGTTACGAAAATAAGAGTATGGTTTGAGGAGCCCATAGAAGAAAAAAAGATTGACAAAGTGAGATGAATTATGAGATGTAAGAATGAGAAAAAACGTTAGGGCTCTCTCCACGATGGTTATCGATATCAGTAAGGTGCAGTACAAGAGTCTCTAGACCCTATAGGAAACAGACGATGCAGACTTGTTCACCTAGTGTTTCCGTGAAAGGAGAGGAGAGCCAAAGGTGGTGGTGATTATTTAACTTGCCTAGAGTGACGTTTTCTGAGAAAGTAGAAATGGAGGGAATGTGTTGCACTTTATAAGTTAAATAGTCAAGGAATTTTTGACAGACATAAGAGTCAGAGGATATGTATACAGCACTGACATATTTAGTCAGAAACTGACAATACAGCCGTAAGGGCAGCGTGGAGAATTTGGAAGATTCAAGTTGTAGAACACTAAAGCAAATGGTAGTTGTGGTAGTAGTGGTTGATATGATACTTGTGAATGATTTGGTTATTATTAGTTACAGATATTGTGGTGGTTGTGGTTGATGTAGATATAGCAGTTCTTGTAGATAAGGTGGTTATTGTGTGTTGGCTGTGGTTGAGGAGGATGTTATGGTTTTTCTGACAGATGTCGTTAATCGTTATTAAGACAGTTGTGGTTACTGTGGTTGTTGTGGTTGAGATAGACATTGTGCCTGGGTTGGGAATGGTGGTCGATGTTGTAATTATGGTAGTGTCATTACTTTGGTAATTGTATGTCAGGTGTTTATTCCCCCCGACAAGGAGAGTATGTTTTCACCCGTGTGTGTGTTTGCCTGTTAGCAGGATTACTCAAAAACTAAAGAGAGATTTGGACTAAATATGGTGGATGGATAGCCCATGTACCAGGGAACAATTATTAACTTTTGGGAACGATGTTTGCTAGTTTGTTTGTCTTTTATCAGGGTTACTCAAAAACTAAACAAGAGATATGAACCAAACTTAGTGGGTACATAGCCCACGTCCCAGGGAACAATCGTTTAACTTTTGGGACCGATCCGGATCGAATTACAGATTCTGGATCCGAAAAACACTTTTTTTTTGCGAAACCCTAATCAATGATGAGAAAACGTAACCCACTGTGAAAAGTGGTTTGGAAATTACGTTGCCCTTGTCAGAGAGATGCGCTCCACTGAGTGCCCCTTTGGTTGTGGATGTGATTTTTACCTCCACCAAAGAGGTTATGTTTTAGCCCGCGTTGGTTTGTTGGTTTGTCTGCCTGTCCGTTAGCAGGATTAGTAAAAAAAAAAGTTATGAACGAATATTGATGAAGTTTTGTGGAAGGGTGGGCCATGGGCCATGGAAGAAATTATTAGATTTTGGGCCGGATCCAGATCCGGAGTATCCCGCACAAATATCCCCAAACGTTCTCGGTGAATTTCAACAAACAGTTGTGGAAAGGTGGGGCATGGACCAAGGAAGAATTGATTACATTTGGGGGTGGATCCGGCTCAGGATACGGCTCCTTTTTTAAGGGAATGGCATTGATGGAGGAAATCGCTTTCAGAGTGCTTTCTAGTTATGGTTGTTATTACTGTGGTAGTGGTGGTTGAAACTGTTATTCTAATAGTTTATGCAGGTGTTGTTTTTATGGTAGTTATATCTGAGGTGATTACTGCCGCAAGTGGAGATACTGTGGTAGTTCAGATTGTGGTAGCAGCGGCTAGGGTCGATATTGTGGCTGTTATGGTAACTGTCATGGTTGTGGTTGTTATTGGCAGGTTTGTATTGTGGTAGGTGTGGTTAGGGTCGTAATTTTGGTAATTTTGGTGATTGTGGTTGAAGTGGTTATCGCGAATGTTGCAGTATTTGTGGCTTCTGTGCTAATTTTGACTGAGGTGGTTGTGTAGGTAGTTGTTGTAAGGTTCCCAGGAGGCAATTGTAGTGCGAGTCAGGCTGCTACATTCGGTTTTTGTCCTCTTTATTTCCCCCAGCAGGGTAATGGGGGACGTTAATGCCATACTCTTGCTGCGAGTAGCCTTCTGGGGGAAGACTGGGGTTTGGTAATACTGGATCGTTGACATTAATTACCCTTGGCCAACCGATAAACAAAATCTAATTTTTCTTCTTGATCGTAGTGCTGGGGATTAGGCTTAGCTTCATTAAAATTTACAATTTCCCACAATCAATTCTTCAGTTCAGTCTCTCTCTCTCTCTCTCTCTCTCTCTCTCTCTGCTGCACGAGTTCTGTCCACGGAAACTCAGTCATCTTACCAATGTTGCCGAGTCATACTGCAGTGGATGGGTTAGAAGTGTATTAAATTTCTACCTTCCAGTGAGCATGTAGGGTAATAAGTAAAAAGTGAGTAGCATAGTGTCCTTTGGTGAGGTTATCCTTTATGTTTTCACGCGGAGAAGGTAGGGAAGGATGTGGTCGCGCACGCAGCCCGGAAGGGCTGGACCGATTTTATGTTTTAAACACATTTTGTCATATTCGTTAAGTATAACATAGAAAGTTTGCCTTTCTGTCCTTTTTGGAAAGCAAAGGAGATGCATATAGGTGTAACTTTTTACAACGAATTTAGATGTGTACAGTGCAGTTGCTAAAGTGGTGCCCCTGATGGTCGTGTTCAGAGCTATTTAGAGTTAATTAGGTCAACATGGCGGAAACATTGTTGCCCGTTATCGTAGAGTTTTTTTTTTTTACATCAACAACCATGTCATTATTAGCTACAGCGGGTCAGACAGGTGGACGGATTGGTGGGGCGGGCAGGGTGGGTGGGGTGAATGGGCAGGGTTGTGGGTGGGTGGGTAATGGGAAAATAAGTCCATGGTGGGAATAAGTCCATGGGCATTGTATCCCTGGGAAAATGGATCCATGATGGAACATAGGTTCATTTGGTAAATTGGGACCCCAGGGATCTTCTCCCACAGGGGGTGTAGCCATCCAGGGTCCCAGGCAATGCCGGTATGCATGATCATAGGGCAACACCTGGTACCCCTGCTAGTGACATAACACAAATCCTGTCGTGGAGAAAGGCTTTTGTTTCAAGTAGAATTTATTCTTTCGTGTGATACATGTCTACTACTTTTCTATTTCTTGTTAATATTTCTCGATCTACCGGCCTCATGCAACAATGGGAAGCTGCAGATAGGGTCAGGATGTTGATATGAAGTATACGAACTAAAAGAAACAATAAACAAAAAAAAACTATTAGCGTTTTCCAGTACTTCTGATATATCTAACACTCTTAAACTTTACAGGAAACATCCTTTCCCCTATTGTAATAACCTTGATATGGTAAACTTGACTTACAGAACACATACATACACATGAGCAAGTGTAGCTGACCATCCATCGTCCTCTTGTTTAATACATTTGATAAATGTAGATAATATCATTAAGTAGGCCCTATTAGAAAAAAAAAATCATCATCCTCTTATTGTATCATAAACACAAAGATGTTACATTAATACTTTATACAAAAATCCATAATTTTCTTATACTAGTGTTGAATTATTACATTTATACGTTTCACATAGAACATCGATCATTCTTTTATTATACTTACGATCCTTAGGAAAAACATCCAACATTCTCTCATAATAAATCTGGATTAATACACCAGGGCCTTATAGGTGACACTGATATTACATTCTCTCATAATAGCCATGATATAATACCCCTGAACTACATCTGTAAAGGCATTAGCTCGGAGCGGTGGTGAGAGCTACTGTGGTGATCGCTAGGGACGTGGGTGTATATCTGACAATTATTTCCACGCGCCACAAGCTTCGACAGTATTATACTGATGGTATTAGTACGCTTGCCTCATAAGCGGATAATGAGATGCGTTCTTTCTGTGTACATCACGTACATCACGCAATAAGCTGCTTTCACCAGCACACATACTGGCGAACACAGTGAGAGACTGGAATAAATTCATATACTGCAAGTCATTCAGACGTGTGTTAGATTATAAGGTATGGAATACTGTAAGACCGTGCTTATTCTGGCAGACGTGTAGTGGATAATTATTCTCCTGCTGCATATTACACCCGTGACAGCGAAGCTAGAATGGGAACTATGTTATACTCGACTCTGTGTGTGTGTGTGTGTGTGTGTGTGTGTGTGTGTGTGTGTGTGTGTGTGTGTGTGTGTGTGTGTGTGTGTGTGTGTGTGTGTGTGTGTGTGCAAATAAATAACTCAAACAGTTTTCATCCAAACATGATTGAAAGGTTGACGGTTAGTCAAAGCGTTCATCTACTGTTTTCAATAAAACATGTCAGTGGTCAACGGTACAGAACTAGGCAAAATTGACCTAGCATAGTCAGTTTATATAGTTTTTATCCAACTTCGACCAAATTCTGCGACAGACCGAGAGTAAGGCAAGATTGTTGTGCCTCCAGTTTGAGAACAATCAAAGGTCAAAGACACAGGGCAAGGTCAGCATTTGCCCCTTGTGTCTGTGTGTGAACAAAACTACTAAAACAGTTTCAATCTGATGTGAACCGAACTTGGTGTAAAGGTTGGGGATCATCCAAAGGGATGACCTATATTTTTTAAGAACAGTAGGTCAAAGGTAAAGGTCACAGGGTAAGTTCAACTTCAACAGTTTTTATTCTCTTCAGACCACTCTTTGGAGAAGGTTTCAAGGTACGTAAGGATAACAGGTACGAGAAGGATGACGAAATTCGATTTTGAGAATAATTAGGCGTAGGTCAAGGTCACAGGGAAACGTCAGATGTCAATGTTACAGGACCATGTCCACTTTGCTTTGATCTAATCTGGACCAGTTACTTGGTGGATGGGTTAAGGGCGAGACAAGGACGAAAGTAATTCGATTGTTCCGTGAATCAGATTGAAGATCATGGTCACAGGGCAAATTTAAATGGTTGTTCAATACCATTTAGTAGTCGTTGGTGTTGTACTCTTTTTTAAGCAAGGAACAGGAACCAAAGGCTAGAAAACTGCAAGATTTTGTCCTCCAAGGAAAAATAAAAACAAGACAAAAAAAGCCAAATTCAAGATTCGTTCTTTTCGAGATGCCTGGACACACTGTTTTTAAAAGGCTGGAGGCCATAGGTAGTAGAAAATACAGACAGAGGAAGACAGTTCTCTAACTGACCTGTTGCATACATGAAGGGCTGGGAGTAACGGTTAACTCTTGCACTAGAAAGCTGGACAGAAAATGGATGAGAATTTGCTGCCAGGTGGTCGCTATGCGCCCGCCGTAGTAGTGAAGGGATGCAAGCAGACAGTTCAGAGGAGCAGTGACCATTGAACTAGCAATAGAAAAGAGATAAAGATGCAACAGTGCGGCGAAGAGACAGAGGTTGAAGGGAGTCTGTGAGAGAATGAGAGCTAATGAGACGAAAAGACTCTGACTCCACCTTGTTGAGAAGAGCTGTATGTGGGGAGCCTCCTCACACAAGAGAGCTGTACTCTACACAGGGCCAAATAAAATCCGTGTATGAAGTCAACGACTGTGCAGGGATTAAGAAGGCACGGAGTCGACATAGCACACCTAATCTCTTAGAAGTAGATTTAACAAGAGAGGCAACACGATCTTTCCAAGATAAATCTCGAGAGAATGAAACCCAAAGTATGTTCAAAGATGATGGAGGATTGAGTTGGACTTTGTTAATTATTATAGGACACTCCTGCAGAAGACTCTGACGAATCTGACGATGAAAAAAACGAATTTTTGATCCAGTAAAGATATTACACTTGCCACAATCAGAGATATGAGGCAAGTCATGTATTAGGTGTGCCATATCCTCATCCCTTGTGAGTGATCTTTGTAATTTTTTCACTAAGTAAAAATTCCCGCTGAAAAAGCCCACAGAATAATATACTGTACACTGTTGTAACGTAGTTACGTATTATGAGAACATTGATGATTTTCGCGTTTTACTGCATCATTAAGTTAATCTAAAAATGTTAGAAATATAAAAGATATTATTTTTTCCTGAAGCCATCCATGAATTTCACTACTCATGTCACTAAACGGATGATTGTAGTGTAGAAATATAGTATCTGATTCCTCTACGGCAACGTGAAACTGTAAGGAAGCAGTTAAACGTTGGGAAGCTTCCATCTGTCTACACTAAACCTTTTTGCAATTACTGTTTTCCAGAACAACATTCCAAACTACAAAAGTTCTCTAGCCTCTCATCGTTTCTAATCAGCTTTCCTCCTCTTGTAGTTACAACGCCTTCATCAAGAGTTTTATATGTTTAATTTTTATTTCTGCCATATTCATCGTCATCAACAAAATACTTATATGAAGTTTTCAGTTTGAAGAGACTTATAAAATTAATGATATCTTCCAGCGACAGTAAGCATAACATAAATTCGTCCTTGTACACTAGATAATATATTGATTAATCTCGCCAGTTTCATAATACAGTTTGTCATAGCTGGCAATGGTGAGGTGCGTTGATGAACATGGGACATGTTTGGCCATAATACCAAGTTAAAGTCCATAACAATAACGAAACAATTTGATAGTTCAAGTTAGGGTACAGTATTGTCAATATTATTCCACGGATATCCACAGCTGTGTCGTTACAACCTCTCTCACACGCTCCACATCCCCCCTTTCTCTCCTCATTTCAGGTTAACCTCTTCCATCCGAGGACGCGCAGTAATATTTTTCCCTCACTCCATAAGGCTTTACTGAGCTTAAGAAAACTTCTTGACATAAACGAGTATATGAAGTTTGTATATCAGTCTTCCTGCTGGAGAAGTCTCTCCTAATCTAAATGTAGCTGTCTGAAGGCAGCAGGAACAAACTTGAAATACTGTTCTTCATCGCAGTGTCGAAGAGTAGTTTTGAAAAAGAAAGAATAAGGAAAGAAAAGACAGTCCTTTCTTTTACCGATCCCACCTCTATCTCACCACTTAAGCATCCAGTTCGTCCAATCAGGGTTGAGATATGCAAAGTAAAGAATCATTCCTTGACCTAACCTAGATTTGTTTTTGGAAGTGGACATAGTAGAAAAGTGGACAGTATTTCCATGGATCTTGTTCTTCATGTAAAAACTGATTTCATTCACGAGAGGTAGTTGCTTTAAAATTTGTGATACCCAGCTCCATGCAGTAAAATTCGACAGTGCGCGTAAGGAAAGTCTCCTTCCACTCAGTATGAACATCCGATTTAACATTTTAGTTCTAGGGCAAGCTTTTACCTTCTTCTGATTAACGTTACTTTATCCTTCTATATATATATATATATATATATATATATATATATATATATATATATATATATATATATATATATATATATATATATCTATCTATCTATCTATCTATCTATCTATCTATCTATATATATATATATATATATATATATATATATATATATATATATATATTGGTAGGTGGGGGCACTCACCATCCACTCACTCGATGTAGTGCTGCTCTCGGGTGTCTGCCCTTTCCTCTCCTCCATCCTTCTTTCCTTCCATCCTCTTCTGTCTTTCCTTCATTCTTTCCTCATCCTTCTGCCTACGGTTGACTTTACACTCCCTCTTCTGTCTTTCTTTCCCTCATTCTTTCCTCCTCCTCCTGCTTGTGGGTGACTGTACACTGAGTGACAAGCCAATTTATTTTCTGTACACTAGGAAACCATTTACTACGCTGAGTGGTAACCATATAGCCAAATTTTGGCGCCTGGTGGTTTAGTGGGTAATTATTGCACTCCAGTCGGATTGAGCCGGTGAAGGTTTATATCCAAGGGATGTTTGGGGTTTATTGCTCATGCAATGCCACTCAGGGATGAGTGAGGCTGGTCACTCTCATCGTAAATGTCAGGACCAACTTGCCTAGCCCCGAGCTGCTACGCTCCTCATGGGGCAACGTAGGATTGGATGAATATATACATATATATATACATATATATATATATATATATATATATATATATATATATATATATATATATATATATATGAGAATGCCTGTCTTTTTGTGCTCTTTAGATATAGAGGGAGCTTCATATAGATCTCTCTAAACAGTTTTAACAAATCTAACGTTTTACGGCGAATTTAGATATGTACATTAGTTGCTGGGATTTGTGAAACGTTGCTAAAACGCAAAAAAGTTATTTTTATTTTTTATTTCATTTTATTTTATTTTTTTCTTTTGCGTGTGTGTTCTTCTGTTGATGTAAATCGGTACTACACATTTTTCGATGCCTCTAACAACGATTTTCGGAACGTCGGAGCAGAGCATGCCAGGCGAGCAGCGCATTCAGGGCGAGCAGACACTCACGAGTAAATATGAAGGTTGGGCACAGAGAACATAATTCAGATTAACTGATGAATCATATAATTAGAACTAATGAAGGCGGTTCAAATTAACTAATTCGTATATACCGTATTTAAAAGAGGAAGTTTATCTGTCAGTCTCTCAGTCTGTCCTCTATGGAAATCGAGGGTTATGCATAGAGGCCTCTCTAAACAGCTCTAACAGGTGTTAATTTCTCGACGAATTTAGATGTGTACAGCACATTATAGTTAGTAAAGTGACGCCTCTGTTGGCGAAGATTAAACTTATTAGAAATAATCAGGTGAACATGCTGGAAACATGGTTGCCAATCGCCGTATCTTTTTAATACAGCCGTATTATTATTAGCCACAACGAGTCGGATTGGTGGACAGATTGGTGGATGGGCAGGCCGGATGTGGTGGGTAGGCAGGGTTGGTTGCTGGGTGGGTAGTGGGAAAATAGGACCATGACGGGAATAGGTCCAAAAGAAATATATACCCCAGCGGAAATGGGTTCAAGGAAGAGCATAGGTTCATTGGTTAAAATAGGACCCCGGCGGTCTTCTCCCACCGAGGTATTTGCCATCCAGGGTTCCAGGCATTGCTGGTATACACTATCATAGGATTATACCCAGGCAACGCCGGGTACCCCAGCTAGTTATCAATGGGTCAAGAGAGTTAGTTTTTATTAAAGACAGTCAATAATTTAGTCATGAACCCCTTCATTTTGAAGTTTTCTCCCTGGCTACTGCTAGACAATTAACTTAGGAAAGACTTCACGGTAAGGTAAGGGATAAGTTAACCCTTCGATAACGTCTGAACTTCTCTGTTCAATAAATTCGTCCTGATTTAGCTAGAATAACAATCCTTAATTGAACACACATAAAAAATGGTTAAGTAAGACAGTTTCCCATCATTTGGCAGAAAGATTTCTTTTTCTATAGCTGCTGATTACAGATTTTGAAGTAAGTACAGTATCATACCCATGCTGCACTATCTCAAGGAAAGTGTTACATGAAGTATAAATAAATCGAGTTCAAGTAGTAACATTATGGAAACACTGTTGGACGGAATTGCACCAGATTTGAAATAATGGCTTAGGACCATCGGAGGGGCAAGTGATTATATTTTGAGCAAAAAGCGTAGCTCAACACACAAAAAAAAAGATTAAAAAAAAAAAAAGACTATTTATTGGAATTAAGCCAAGTATAAAATAATACTTAGCGACGACCAGAGGAATAACTTGAAAATTTGTTGACTGAAAGAGACCATAGATCAAGGCTAAGGTATTAACAACATGAAAACACAAAATTATACATCGCGAATGAAACAGGGACATGGGACTAAATCTACAAGTGTTCTTGTCGAAAGCTTTTCCTATAGTCTTGATATATAACCATAATAATTTGCAAGGAGTTACGGTCAGAGCTGGTTCAATTTTGACCTTGAACTTGAAAACATTGGTAGAGGAGTGAGGTCTCTGAGTGCTCTTGCCTAACATTCATATCATAATTTCCAGGTTACGTAATCATTCGTCTCCATTTGAGGTAAGTTATGACACTGAAACCAAATACGATTTTAGTCACAGATACCTTTCCTAAGCACCGCTATAAATACTGTACCCGATTTAGTCATTGAAAAACTAGTGGATATATGACAGTTGTAAAGTATAAGGTGACCTGGAGTACACTTGGTTTCGGCAAAACAGACTTCTCTGTATGGAATGGTTATAATAGAAAGTATGAGGGCAATTACTGGAGACTCTTGCCTACCCACCGCCAACAGCCAGGCAATCACATTTGGGGTAGCAACCTGAGGTTAGGAATCACAAAACTAAAGGTTAAAGGGGGGGAGGGAGGTGGGGGCACGAGTTTTCTGAACTACTCGTATTTGTTAATTTACGGTCCCTGGAGACGTCCATCACTCACTTGGTCGATGTAATGATGGCCTGTCTCCTGCCGACTTGGCCAGTGATCTCCTATAATTTTCTCTAGAAAATTACTTAAAATGTTGGCTGCTAACCCTATAACCAACATATACGCCCTTGGTGTTTTAGTAGCTTAATACTTTTAACCTGATATGGTCTATCAGGGTTCATTCTCAGAGCAGGGCTGGGGCCTGGGGTTCACTGCTCACATAATTCTCCTAAGGGTCGAGTACCTGTTACCCTTACCTTAAATATCAGGACTAAATAGCCTAGCTTTCTGGTCCGTATGCTTCTTATGGGGCAATAAGAGGAAGGGCTGTGAGATATACGAGTGGAAATACAAACAGATTATCCTCACTACAATAACCTTTTCCTTTCTCCGGAGTCTTCGGCAATGCTAGACGTAATGGAATATAATGCAATGCAGACAGTGGGTGGTAACGTCCTGAGTGTGTGTGTGTGTGTGTGTGTGTGTGTGTGTGTGTGTGTGTGTGTGTGTGTGTGTGTGTGTGTGTGTGTGTGTGTGTGTGTGTGTGCTGTAGGCTCTGCAGTTGGTAATTTTAGCAGTTAATCACGGGTGTGGTATAAATACAGGCTCATTCTGCTGCTGTCATCAAGGAACACCACTCCACAATGGCGACAATAAAACCTCCTCATAAATCCTTTGACCTTATCATCAGTCGGGGAGTTACGACGGGGATCCTCGTGCTAAATGTAGGCGGGCTAGTCTAATAACATTCATTTCATTTTTTTTCCTCCCAGCACACATATGAATTATACAATTTTTCTTCCCTGTACACGCACAAATCATGCAACGTTTGATTACGCAAAAACCTGGGGGAACAATAAGTTTTTCCGGGCATTAACAGTTCGCGCGTTGTTAATTGCATGTGTTGCCTCTGACTGCTGGAATAAATGCAGGACGACGAGGTGAAAATATGGTCATAGTGTGCCCGAGAAACACCCAACACATTTGACAAAACCGAAGCTGAAGGGATAAGGGTAATAATAGGTGGACTGTAGGATGAATGCAATACCAGTAGGAACATATTGAAAAAAGTAACGAGAGAGAGAGAGAGAGAGAGAGAGAGAGAGAGAGAGAGAGAGAGAGAGAGAGAGAGAGAGAGAGAGAGAGAGAACAAGTGAACCAAGTATTGCCATGCAATACAAAGTCCCCTACCTGATAACCATACATATGTAACTGACCTTGGGAGTAGATGGCCGGTTGTTCCGCACAACACACCGTCATGGTGTTGGGAACAGTTGCGTGAAATTCTATCAAAATCTGTCCACGCTTGTGGAAGTTACAAAGCGAACACGAAATTGAGGACGAACGTACTGATGTACTGACGTACTGACGGAACCGCGCAAACCTATAGCCTGCAACCTGTTTGACCGGTAGGGAAAGAAGAACATAAATAAAGAGCCTCATTGCATCAGAAAAGTTGTCTACTATGCTCCGTTTCAAACTAGCATTACACTCTTCCACGACTCACTCCCTTCCACATTTGTCATACTTCTGCACTGGAAGCTTCAACACCACCGCCAAAGGATCGATTCAAAGGCATGTCCTCACAGACAGAGGGTAACTGTGTTTTTGGACTAAAGTCTATCTATATCTATATACCTAGACTGCTTCCCCCAAGGAAAGGGAGGTAGCCGAGACAGGACGACACACTCCCCATTTACTCATCCATTCAAACACATTCATTCGCATCTTAGCCCCAAAGGGGACAACGGACAGATCCTCACCGCACCACACTGCACGAGGGTCAACTGCGCAATGCAATCAGTGACATCCGCAGCAGGGCCCGACAGCAGAGCTGGTTTACCCCTGCCACATCATAACAGACTCACCCCCTTACCCGCACCTGACCTGAAATAGCTGATCAGACCAAATGCGGGAGAATATCCCCTCAGGGCTGCGTCATCACTTATTCATTCACAATTTCTCTCCATTTATTTCTGTCACGCACAGCCACTCTTCCTTGCTCAACAGACATCCCTATCGCATCCAGCGCTCTCTTCACACTGTCCATCCATCCTATTCGTGGTCTTCCTCTCAGTCTTACACCTCTCACATCAGATCTAGTTATCTTTTTCACCAATCGCTCATTATCCATTCTCTCCATATGCCCAAACCATCGCAGCACCCTCTGCTCAACTCTACCAGCCATCTCCCGAACAACTCCAGTTCTCCTTCGCACTTCATCATTCCGCACTCGATCCATACGCGTCACTCCACACATACTCCTCAGACACCTCATCTCCATTACATTCAAACGTTTCCTCTCTGCTACACCCATATGCCATGTTTCAGCCCCATATAATGCAGTCGGTACTAAAGTAAAAAAATAAAAAATAAAGTCTTCATGTAGTTCCGACCAACTGAAAACCTTCCCCTACTCTGATCAATTGTTTATAGAGTGATTCGTCACCATGCTTAGTCATTTGCACGGACACAAGTGTGCACTGGCTGTGTAAGGGCCTCAAGGCCAAACCATCGACCTTTCTCTGAGCCTTTGATTTTCGACCGATTATTCTCCAGATCAGCCTGCTTCATCCTCACCTGACCCTTAACCTATCAACCAAGTTTGGTTTCAGTCGGGTCAAGAAGTGCTAAAGCTTACCTTACCCTATAACCTTGACCATTTACCTCTTGTTCTGGAGGTTGAGTAAATTCATCCACGGCTAACCACAAACGCTTCCCCAAAGTTTCATCCAAATCGAATCAAAACTATCTGTGTACAATACAAAACATTGTCAGTGTCCTGTTACCTTTACCTCCGACTGACTATTATGAAAATTAAATAACTTTACCCATTTCTGTCCCTCAACCATTTGAACAAGTATTGACAAAATCAGAAAAAAAAAATGTGAGGATTCGGTATTGTCCTACGACTTATGAAATTGTCCATCAAATTAATACTTGTGACTTTGTTGATCCTCAGTCACTGTGTCAAGTTTGATGCTATTTCATTCATTATTATTCCATAATCTTGCAAACGGACAAAAAGACAAAATTGACTAAACCTATTATCCCCAAGTGGTTTCTCGGTTGATGTATTTATAGAGAAAGAAACACCGATGTGGGACTTAGTGTGTATTGACGTGTCGCCTCATGGCTTCCTCAGAATACAACTGCTGATACACACCACATTTCCTGTATATATAGCAGAAGGCACAACCACACCACCACCCCTAAACTCAAAACATCGCCCCCCCCTTCCTTCCTATCCATCCCCATCCCCTGTCTTCACCCAGCTTCTTGCCCATATATACAACACTTGTGTGTGCACTCACACACACACACACACACACACACACACACACACACACACACACACACACACACACACACACACACACACACACACACACACACACACACACACACACACACACCACACACACACACACACACACGCGCACATACACACACACACACACACACACGCACATACACACACACACACACACACACACACACACACACACACAGACACACACACACACTTGGACACTAGTCACACATACATACACACACACACACACACATACATACACACACACACACACACATACACACACACACACATACACACACACACACACACACACACACACACACACACACACACACACACACACACACACACACACACACACACACACACACACACACCTGTGCTGGGATCGGCAATCCCTTTCCCCGTGTGACTATTTCCTTACCCAACATAACTTCCCTCTCCCTAAGGACTTCCCACTTCACCTGTCCCTTGTTTCTCTCCGTACTTGTGTCGTGATCCGTAATCCCTTTCCCCTTGACCTCGCCTTCCTTACCCACCTGCCCCCCCCCCACCACCCTTGCCAATATCTTACCCCCCTAACACCCCCACTGCCTCCTGTTATATATACAGGAAATGTGGTGTATATTCAGCAATTGTATTCCGAGGAAGCCATGAGGCGAAACGTCAATACACACTAAGTCCCACATCGGTGTTTCTTTCTCCAATTTGACAACGAAAAGTCAATCAATATGTATTTATGGTCACAAGAAAGAGAGAAAATATAAGATTATCAATATGAATGGATGGAAGAAATGCAGAAAGAAGAGATGAAGAAAACACAGAAACAAGAATGCATTTGGGATGGGAGGAGATACAGAGTTTTTTACCTATTGATACATTCCATGCAGTACTATGGTCCTTTCACCGCAAGAAGTCCGTTCAGGGTGGGGCCCACCTGGTGAATCACCTCTAGCGATGCTGCCAAATCAACCATAGTACATGCCTCTCTCTCTCTCTTATTTCCCATCTATGTGCTATTTGAAATTGTTTTTTTATATTCTGTATATAGTAAATGAAGTTATATAGTACACTGAGTATCAATTTTTAGAATTATCACAACGATTTGAATGAATTCTATGACACGCAGCAGCGCTTTTTTCCCATGTGCCACGCCGTGGTCGGCGAGAGACCCAGGGTCACTCCCTGTCTAGCCCCCACCCAGGATGGAAGGTCCCACAACTCCCATATATATATATATATATATATATATATATATATATATATATATATATATATATATATATATATATATATATACATATATATATATATATATATATATATATATATATATATATATATATATATATACATAGAGAGAGAGAGAGAGAGAGAGAGAGAGGGAGAGAAACAGGTGGAATGGGGGTAGGTAGGGAGAGAGTGATAATCCGATAATTGGTGGTCAAACTGGCAACGTCGCACTCGGGGGAATTCCAACTTCTGCCACACCCTGAACGGACTTCTTGCGGTGAAAGGACCATAACAACGCGTTTGTTGCTGGTGGATGTTGTAATGGTTATAGGACTCTGAATCTAATCCCATCCCAAATGCTCTAGAGTTTTTTATTATCCCATGTTTCTGCACTTTTTCCCTCCCTGTATCTTGACAATCGTTTTGGAATAAAACTTTAGTTTTTTAGTCTATCATCTTTTCTCTGCAAGCTAGCTACCACACACAAATGGTAAAGTACTTTTAAAGTACACTTTGTGAACGCGTGTAGCGAACAAGTGTTTGTATAATAGGCCTGTCATCATAATTTCATCTACATCCAAACTTTCAACGTTTCTGGTGAGGTGTTGAACAGTAACAGGAGAATATTTGAGCTAAAATGTTTTCTTTCTCACGGTTTCTCTCTCTCTCTCTCTCACGTTTTCCCCTCTGAATGTGAATATAGCGAGGCGCCGTAGCTCTTATCACACTGGCAATATTCAGTTCTCTGCTCCTGACTTGCCGTGACAATGAACTGTGTCGGTAAACGCTTGGCTCTTGATCGAATGGTAAAACCCAGAAATGGGGAGTTTACCCTTCCTTATTTCACCCCCTAAACATAGAAAAAAACGTTCAGGAAGAAATATGAGCGTAATATCCGATGTTTAATTGTTAGAATTCATGCAAGAACACCGTGTTAAAGCAGGAAATCTTTTTAAATTCGATTTCATAGTAGAGCATATAACTGAAGCTCTCGGTACATTCTTTTGGAAAGCTGGGATTCCAGGGGGTTTGTTTGGTCCCATGAGTAAATATATAGCTAAAAACAAATTTTATTGAATGTATCTGCTACCTGCTGAAAGAATCTCTTCTCTATCTCCAGGGATGTCCCGAGCAGTATGTGATTAAAGGGGGGGGGGGTAAGAAAATTTTTTAACCAACTTGATCCGTTTGGCATTACGGTTTGACCAACTAAATAGAAATAAACAAACCAAATTTATGACCCCCTCCCCTCCTTGCCACCGTTCCATGGGTGACAGGGGTCCATGTCCAGTTACCTTGATTATTTACCGTTTGGTGCTTGATTTTGGCTTAGATTATTCCCCTGACAGGAAGGAAACTAGAGTACTTTGTATTTTGTCCTCTAAATATATATATATATATATATATATATATATATATATATATATATATATATATATATATATATATATATATATATATATATGTATTTACGGTATATAAAGAAAAACGTATGCAAACAATATTTTGTCCTCTTGGAGACCTCTCCTTATATGTAACAAAAAAGTCTCCACTCGCCATTTTTGACCGACTTAGTAGGTAATTTTTTGACCATCTCAGAACACACATTGCGGGGTGACCCCCACCCCCCTCCGCTCGGGCCATCCCTGTCTATCTCACATAGTAGAGATGTTAGCCTCTGAAACCCATCGCGGTCGGGTTGTGTGCAGTTGGGCCGCTCACTTCACGCCTGAACACAAGGTAAACATTGCTTCTCTACGCTTGCTCGCTCGCTAGTAATAAAACGACTTTTAACTATGTAATGATCGCTACCGCTATTTCTACTATATTATAGACATAACTCTTACGTGGGATAAGGCAACACTAACCCGTGTAGTTTTAGATGATCTTGGAGAAGTATGAGTGTTAGTTAATGTTCTAAGGCGCATACTGTAAGTTCAGCGCCGCTCTAAGTGTGACAAAGCACATCCCCGGTTGTTACGGAACGATTTGGTGACATAACACGGTCGTGTACGTTTTTCCGTTTTTAAGTTATGGCTAATGATAAAATCAAATAACTACATGACATTTTTGCAACTCGATTTCATGACACCTACGAAGGTTAGGGGGATTTTAGAGAAGCACCGAATTAAATGAACGAAATCTTTTAGTTTGAATGCTTAAAGCTTGGGTTTGCAATCGTTTTGGTGTGCGGGCCCCCATGTTTTATGTACATGACGTCATTTGAACCTGAGCCAACATTTGTAGCTGACAGGTGATAAAGTTAGAATGAAATGCAGGTGTGGATGCATTTGAGTCGAGGTCAAACGTAAATTTAATCTGGGATGAATTGGGGATATGACTGAGACATAAAAAGGCAAACATAGTAACAGAGAATGCTCTCCCTGCCTGTCATACCCTCCAACGAAAATATACTCCAGAGAGGAACAAAGGGATACGATTGTTTGCAGAGAAGCTGACAAGCAAGATCTCCAGGAAAGTAATAAAGAAAGGAACACATCTTTTACATCCTAGAACCTGAAATTAGGAAGAGTAGTGGCAACTGTCTCGAGCAGTTCGGTCTTTTACCCATCCCTCTCCAACGATATGGAAATTTTGACTATTTTTGAAACTCTGATATGAAATAGACCCAGCACTGCTAGGTTACTTGGTCACCCAAAAACCTTTTGCCAAACTAGTTCCTCCTTATTTCCTTAGTAAAATGGAAGGTTTCCAGTGTCTCCAAAATTAACAAAATTGCCTAGATGTTGCAGGATTAATTACAATATACGTCATCGTACTCAAGAGGTTAAATTCTTATGTAATTAACACTTACCATACATCAGATGCAAAATTCAGTTACGTAACTGATGACCCCCACCCCGTTTTTAGTCCAGTTTACTTCTTAAAACTGGCAATCTTCCCACAAGTTAAATAATTTCGTCTGGAGTTTGTAATATTTATATACCAAAAGACGTCATCGCAATAAGTAGGTTTAACTGTGTAATAGGATTAACCTTTCTCCATTATGGCCGTCGTACACCGGTACGAGAATTCTTCATTCAGATGAAATTACTTCTTGCAGCAAAAGGGATAATTATGGCGATTTAGGCTGTAAAACCTTTGCTCCCACTTGAGCTTACATATCTGATGTTTGGATTATGTTTTCATGGTATTAGAGTTGTGTTGTGCTTTTACTTGAGAATGGCACCATATCTGTAAACTCTTCCAAGCTTAGGATGTGTATAAGATTATTTGCATATGTGTTTGTCTTTACAGTCATACTAGTGCTTGCCCGCAAAAATTTGCGGAACCAACTAATAGCCTTTCCATCACAATATGTTTTCAAATAACGTTATTTTTGTTTCCATACCATTATAGAGCCCACAATGACCAATTCTCACCAAACATTAAAAAAAAGAAAAGAAAAGAAAAGGGTTTCGCATATTTTCTCGAGTCCCAATTTCCGACAATTTCTAGATGTTGTGTCTCCCGTGATCTCCATTTTTATTTTTTTTTTCTGATACTTCCTGAACTTATGCCGCCCTAATACAAAAAGAATTAGGTCGATATCTGTCCCCGTTCTCGTGCAAGAAACGAACAAAAGCACAGACAGACATTTTCGCGTGTCGCGGCTTCCGACAATTTCGCGCCGTCGCGTAGCACACTATCGCCCCTTTTCCTTTAAATTTTCTGACACTCTCTGGACTTACCCCGACCTACTGCAAAAAGAATTAGGAAGATATATATTATCGTTCTCGTGAAAGAAACGAACAAACACACAGACAAGCACACAAGTGCATAGCTTGACTTTATTATTTAGATAGCTACAAACATTTCACAGTCATTGTGGAAAAATGGCCTTTGATAACTGCTAGTCATTTCAGATACTTTGTCGTACAAACTGGTGAAAGACCTTTACAAATAAGGTCCCTGGTATTCTTAGTCGGGAGGAAATCTCCCTCAAGAGGATAATTTGGAAGCTTCGAGGAAGAACTGAAAGCAAAGTACAAAGTGCTTTGGTCGTTAATCGCAGACTTTTATAAACGCCTTTGTCTCTCCTTCACTGCAACGGATACTTTGTTACTTTCACAGGGGAAGGATTGCGTTTAATGCATTAATTAGATACAATCGAATGGTATACTGTGTTGTGCGAGCGAATAGGGCAACGATGGGTGAATTTATATAGATATGTTGGCAAACATGGGCAAAGTCTTGAAAGAGTAGTTTTTTTTTTTTTTTTTTTTTTGGGGGGGGGACAGTCGGGCTATTAATCGCGATATAGTAACACGGCAAAAACTTTTTTAGTACTATGTAAATGACACTCTCCAAAATCTCAAAATCATTACATCCACTCACATTCAAGCACCCGAATTCAGGCATCAAAGAACCATTCATCTGGCTTATTTTCCTCCATTCCAGCCTCTGTTTCATTCCTATCACTCGCCCCTACGACACGTAGAAAATACGTTGGTTGTATTTTTTCCCCTCCCTATCACCAGGAGAATGGAAAACAGCTGTGCAGAAGAAGAATACAGTGTATGTGTAATAATATTAGTTTTAACCCTAGTATTGTGTAAATGTGGTTGAGTACCTGCCTGGCTCTGTTACGTAAGCCAGGTTTGGGGCTTTTGATTTCATACAGTTGTCACGGTAGTCCCCTTTCAGGTCATCGTTTATTTTTTCACAGACGCATTATCAGCAAAACATTCCATATCTGCGCACCACTAAAACCTTGAGTTTTTAAAAGTAGTCTCCTCTCATTATTCTCATTTATTAAGCTTTCAGAATCTTCTGTAAATGTTCTTTGATTTCTTTCATTTTGTTACCATTCTCCCAACCTCATTCCTTACTTTTATAATCGGGCCCTCGGAGCGAGAACGGATATTTTGTTGTACTTGACGTGTGTGTGTGTGTGTGTGTGTGTGTGTGTGTGTGTGTGTGTGTGTGTGTGTGTGTGTGTGTGTGTGTGTGTGTGCGAACAAATTAACTCAAAAAATTTTCGTTTGATTTTCATTAAGCTTGGTGGATGTGTTGTGGATCGGCCAAGGAACTGAGCTATTGCCTCCAAACACAACAGGTCAAAGATCAATTTACAGGACAGGCCAAATGTTCACTTAGCATGATCAGCTTAAGCAACTGTTTTCCTATTCAGTTCAAACGAGGTGAAAAGGTTCAGATTAAGGCAATAACGGTGTGGGGCACTTCTGGCAAAGAGAAAATCAAGGATCAAAGGCACAGGGCAAGGTCAAAATCTGACCCATTTATCTGAGCATGAAGAAAATTAAAACACTTCTGATCTGATGTGAACTATTTAGCAGTGTTGAGGGTCAGCGAAGGAGATGACCTATAGTTTTGAGACCAGTAGGTCAAAAGTCAAGGTCACATGTTAGTGTCATCTTAAAGTCAGTATCCAGTTAAGATCAAACTTTTGGAAGTCGTTTAGGGTAGGGGAGCATAAACGAATCCGATTTTGAGAACTGTCAGTTAAATGCCAAGGTCACAGGGAGAGGTTAAATTTAAAGGTAAAAGGGCAAGATCATCTTATACAGTTTTGATCTAAACAGTTCTGATCCGATTTGGATCAAACTTTGTGAAAGGACTGAGGGTAAAACAAGGATGAAGGGATTCGATTTAAGAGCAATAGGTCGAAGGTGAAGGTCACGGGGCGAAGTCAAATGTTCGACCCTCAGGCCAATGGAGAGGCACGCGGGTAGTGCACTCTCTGAATGCTCTTTTGTATTTCATTTGTCCCACTAACATTTTCGTAGCCCCCATCAACACACAAAAAATCCCAGTTTCATTGTAGTTTTCATTTACGTTTGCTTTAAAATATAAATTCCCTTTCTCGATGCTCTGTTTTTTAACTTCCTCACTCATTTCTTACTCTCAATATATTTCCACCCTACTTTATCAGAACTATTTTCTTCCAAGCATCTAAACCACTCCCATTCCTTTCTCTTACACTGGTCTTTCAACTCCCACCAAACTGAACTTTTTTATACAACACATAACTTCAGTATTCCTTTTAAAAAACTCAACAGATTATCAAATTCCTGTAATATCATTTCATTCATCCCAGCTTGACAAGAATCGCTTGTTCAGTTCCATCTGCCATTGCTTTGCGTCTCAGTTCCCTTCTGTTAGCGTTTCAGCCTTAGAACTTCTCTCACTTCATAGCCTCCAAGCTCATCATAATTTGAACTTGCACAATAAAATTATAATTATCGTCCAACATACCTCCGCACCCTTCGTGTTAATATCACTCAGCGATCTTTCTACAGTCATATAATCATGCAGGCTTCTTTTAACATTCACTCCAATTACTGTGGCATGTTTTAACATCCTTTTTGTGTTTAACATTATTACCACCTTCTCCTGTCGTTCATTACAGTGCATTATTCCCTTAGTCAGTGTCAATCTCTAAATCTGATCTCCCATCCAAGACACTATATATATTTTTGTCTTTCAAACAAGAAGGAACCAAAGGCCAGGGGTCTGCAAATTGCTGTCAAAAAAACAAAAAACAAAAAAACAAGATAAGACAACCAAATTCAAGATCCATTCATTTCGAGAAGCCTGGAGACACTGCTTTTGAAAGAATGGATATCATAGGAAGTAGGAATTTCAGACAGAGAGAGACAGTTCCAGAGTTGACCTGTTGCATACATGAAGGACTGGGAGTAGCGGTTAACTTTTGCATTAGAGAGTTGGACAGAAAAAGGATGAGAGTTTGTTGCTAGACGGGTGCTACGCGCCCGCCGTTGTGGTGGAGGGATGCAAACAGACAGTTCAGAGGAGCAGTGACCACTGAAGTAGCGATAGAAAAGAGATAAAGATGCAACAGTGCGGCGAAGAGAGAGGGTGAAGGGAGCCAGTAAGAGGAGGAGAGTTAATGAGACGAAAAGCCTTTGACTCCACCCTATTGAGAAGAGCTGTATATGGGGAGCCTTCCCACAAAGATATTTAGATGGATGAATTACCAGCCAATCTTATACCTACTCCCTCCGAGGTGTAGGGGCCACATAGCTTGGCTTCTAGGATCCGGACCATTTGCGTTTTGAGACACCGGCCTAGGCCCCCGCAAGCATTTCCAGTCGAATAAACAAAGAAATAAAGAAAGAACACAAATCCACAGACAGCTCCCTGATCGAACCACTTAGCATACAGTACTGTACGACCGTCTCCACCGGAATCTCGTACAAGGAAGCCACTCTGCCATCTGCCTGTCGATCTATCTACCAAACTATCTGTCTATATAGGCAGATGTATAGATTCAGACAGATAGATAGATAGATTGATAGATATATGTCAATCCAGTATTTCCCCATTAGGAGCACAGGAACTGCAGGTTAGCTTACATAGTTGGGATGTTTAAGATGCGACAGAACCATTACCCATCCCTGAGTAGTATTACGTGAGCATTAAATTCCAGCCACACCTTGAATGTTATCACTTAGTGGCCACATCTGAGTCAACTGTCATATTTAACTAGACCACCAGCTTCATGAAGAGGTGAGACAGGCTGTAGCACAAAGAAGAAAGCATAACAATGAATGGATGAGAAACAGGGACGTTGAAGACGTTCAGAGACGGGAGAGAGAGTTATATGTGGAAAGGAAGAGAGGGATGAAAAGATTAGTAAGAAAGAGTAAGAAGAGAGTGGATGAGAAATTTGGAAGGAATTTGAGTGTCAAATGGAAGGAACATAAGAAAATGTTCTGGAAAGAGGTAAAGAGAGTCAGCCAGGATGGCAATGGAGTTAGTAGGGGAGTGAAAGATAAAAATGGTATATTACTGGTTGAGATGGGAGAAAAAGTGAGCAGATGGAAAGAACACTTTAATAAATTGTTGAACATAGAGAATGGAAGTAATGCGAGTATTTGTGGCTGAGGAATGGCTGGGAGAAGGGGGGAGGTGAGAAGACAGGAAGAAATCAGTAGGATGGAAGTTGTGGAAGCACTGAAGAAAGTCAAAATGGGGAAAGCCCCAGGAATTGATGGAGTGTGTGGTGAAATGCTGAAGCATGGGGGAAAGATAGTAGTAGAATGGATGTGGAAGATGTGCAGATTGGCCTGGGAGGAAGGTAGAGTCCCGGATGATTGGAAGTCAGGTGTAATTATTCCCTTGTACAAAGGGAAAGGGGAATAAGAAGTGTGTGGTAATCAAAGGGGCATTTGTCTTCTTAGTGTAATAGGAAAAGTATACGGTAGGATACTTACTGACAGAGTTAGGGAAATAACAGAGGAATTAGTTGGAGAAGAACAGGGAGACTTTAGGAAGGGAAGAGGTTGTGTAGATAAGATATTCATTCTTAGATCTTTAGTGGAAAAGTTTCTAGAAAAGGGAAAGTAGTTGTATGCGGCCTTCATGGATTTGGAGAAAGCATATTTCAAGGTGGATAGACAAGGATTGTGGAAAGTATTAAGAATATATGGAGTAGATGGGAAGTTGCTGAAGGACGTGAAGACTATGTATGAGGGTGCTAAGGCTGCATTGCGTGTGGATAGTGAACTGAGTGAGTCTTTCTATTTGAAGGTTGGGTTGGAACAGGGTTGTGTCATGTCTCCATGGTTGTTCAATCTGTATATGGATTGCGTAATAAAATAGGTACAAGGTATGGCAGTGTATGTTAGAGTGGCCCTAGTGAGAGAGGGCAGTGTTTGGAAACTACTTGTACTGTTGTTTGCAGATACTGTGTTGTTAAGTGAAGACAGAGGGGAACTGCAAGGCTTGGTGGATGAGATTGGAAGTGTGTGTAAGAAACGGAATTTAAACGTGAATGCAGGGAAGAGTAAAGTTATGGCCTTCGAGAGGGGATAAGCCGGTAAATATACAGTAAGAATGGATGATGAGGAAATGGAAAATGTGAGTACGTTTATGTACTTGGGTAGTGTGATGAGTAAGGATGGAAGTTTGGAGGGTGAAGTGCTTGAAAGGGTACAACAAGGAAGGAATGTTGCTGGTTCCTTGAAGGCAGTAATAAGAAACAGGGAAGTGAGCATGGATGTGAAAAAAGTTATTACATGACAGTATTGTGATACTTACTCTGACGTATGGAAGTGAAGCTTGAACGTTGTTGGAGGGACACAAGTCAAGAGTTAGAGCAGTGGAAATGAGTTATTTGAGAGGAGCATGTGGAGTCACATGAAGAGACAAACTGACAAATAAGGATATGAAGGAGCGTTGTGATGTGGATGCGGATGTGATAGGAAGCATTAGGAGAAACACAGTGAGGTGATTTGGCCATATGGAGAGGATGGAGAGTGAGAGACTGACGAGGAGAGAGTATGTGAGTGAGGTGGAGAGGGAGAGAGGGAGGGGAAGGCCAAGGATGAGATGGAGGGATGGAATGGAGAGGTATATGAGAGAGGGGTATTTGAAATGAGAGCAGGGCAGTGAAATGGCGGGGGACAGGGTGATGTGGAGGCGATTTATTTGTGGCCACCCCGTATAAGGGATTAAGGCATCTGGCAATAGATAGTTAGATAGATAGACAGACCAGCCATTCATTTGGTTATTTTACCTACAATAAATCATTTGGCTTATCACTCTTATACATTTACCGTTGCCTTGTTTCTTCACAAGGGACCCCTGAACACTTGCCTGCCAATTGCCTGCGTTACATTTCGGTTACCGTTAGACAATTTTCCAAGGCTCAGTCAAAACCTAGCATTACAAGAATTTTAACTATCATCATTTACGTTTAGTTCGAGAATAAGAAACTTTGTGCTGTATTCCAGCTTGCGACGGAAGATTTATTTGGCTCATGAGAGTTAGTTCCAGCCAAAGGGTTAATATGACGAACACGCTGGTACTTCAGGAATTAGACTGTAGAGTATTTAATATTAACATCATAGCATTACTACTACTACTATTACTACTACTACTACTACTACTAATAATAATAATAATAATAATTGTCACAAAATTTCTTTACTATTTATTAAGAAGAATGAAACCTCCAGCTGAAGGTGACGGATGAGTGAGAGAGAGAGAGAGTACACACACACACACACGCACACACACACACACACACACACACACAATATATATATATATATATATATATATATATATATATATATATATATATATATATATATATATATATATATAATCAATTGATCTTTTTGGAGAAACTCATGCAGTAGCTCTTGATATCTCTAAAGCTTTCGACAGAGTATGGCACCGTTCCCTGCTGTCCAAACTCCCTTGCTATGGACTAACGTCTTTTGTTCCTTTGATTTCTTCATATCTTAGTGACAGGAAAATAAGAGTAAAAGTAGATGATGTATATTCCAATTTCCACTCAATTAACGCCGGCGTGCCGCAAGGCTCAGTTCTGCGCCAACCCTGCTCCTGGTTCACATAAATGATCTCTTATCTGTCACCCACAATCCCATTCATTCATATGCAGATGACTCAACATTACATAGTTCATTCACACTCAGACACCCATTTACAAAGTCTAATATCTCTACCTCTCAACTCAGTACAGCCATCTCCATAAATCAAGATCTATCTACGATCAGTGAATGGGGACAAAACAACCTTGTCTCTTTTAATGCTAGCAAAACTAAATATATACAGTTGCCTAGTAGACAGTTATTGCCAGATTCGTACATTACCTTCAGTGCTACTAATATTCCCATCTCCAAAAGCATTGAAATTCTCGGCGTCTCACTTAACAGTGCCCTCAGCTGGACCTCTCATGTCAGATAACTTGCTAAAACCGCCTCAAAGAAACTTGGGTTATTGTACAGAGTCCGTAGTTTCTTCGCTGATGAGCAGTTAGCTATAATTTATAAGAGTCATGTGCGCTCTCAGCTTGAATATTGCTCACCCTTGTGGAATGGTTGTGGAGAGGTTGCATTAAGACAACTAGACAAAATTAAGATCAAAGCTGTTAGAATCATTAACAACCCTGCCATTACATATAAACTACCTCCCCTGCAATTAAGAAGGAATGTTGCCTCCCTTGCATTATTTTACAGATATTTTTTTGGCAAACGCTCAGACGAAGTTGCGTCCATGGTGCCACATCTCCATGCCTTCCCTCGTGCTACACGGGCATCTAGTAGCACTCATGACTGGAATGTCACTCAGCCATATTGCAGAACTTCTGCCCGTCAGAATTCTTTCATTCCCCAAACTGCATCTCTCTGGAACTCGCTTCCCCAGAGTTGTTTCCCTCCAAATTTCAACCCACAGCTGTTCAAGTCTAGCTGTTACAGATATTTTATGAACGGAGGACGCCAGTAATCTGGTGTATGGATTTTTTTTTTTTTTTCCTCATTTGTTTTTCCTTCCTCCGTTCTGTTATTTATAAAAAATATATATATATATATATATATATATAAAACAACAACTGAAAGAACAAAAACAAGAACAGGCCTGAGATGTATTAAGTAGATTTGTGTCCAATAACTTTGTCGTGTCTCGACATTTGTGTGTGTGTGTGTGTGCGTGTGTGTGTGTGTGTGTGTGTGTGTGTGTGTGTGTGTGTGTGTGTGTGTGTGTGTGTGTGTGTGTGTGTGTGTGTGTGTGTGTGTGTGTGTGTGTGTGTGTGTGTGTGTGTGTGCCTCTCGCTCCTCACAAACACAAGACCATCACTCAGGGGCGCCGTCAAAACCAGCAGCATAATTCCAGGATTTGGTGGAGAGGCTGTATAGGTCTCTCGCCAACCTCCACAAGTCGGTCCAGAGCCACACACTGAAGCTTTACTGTGGCTTCCTCTTGTCACCCTGTTTTATGCTAACCCCTAAAACCAAAGGACGTATATCTTCATTACATTCATGCTATCTGTCACGAGACTTTTGGAACTAATGGAGTTAGATACAGCCTCCATTTGCCCCTTCAGTGCAAATGGCATTTTCCAAGTTGAATAAATGCAAATGGGAGTAGAATAATAAACTGAAGACAAAGAAATAACCAAAATGAAGGGAGTACGGGTGTATCAGTGATGCATAGGCCTATATCTGTTCAGTGAACCGATGAACAGTTGTTTCTCTACATGGAAATACTGAAGTACCTCTAAGAGTGTTAGAGAATGTTTCACAACTAGACATTTATATCACATTATAACGTATTAATGTCAACACTCAAGTTCCTAAGACCCACGCTCAGCTGAATGCAATCGCCTGGTATTAGCTGGAATAGAATATTAGAATTTCACGATCGTGTGGGGGTTAAACCCGAATAAACATGTGAGAGTTTATTATTTATTATCACTGTCTATTCATTACTGGAGACTGTTTTCGCTTGTTACTCTACACTTACAAGTATAACTTGTCAAACTGTGTCTGGATACGAAGGAAGTGGAGCAATATGCAGGGTGGAAGGCAGAGTCTGAGTGCCGGGGACTTCCCTGAGGCGCTTTGGTGCGGGTCATTGACTACTTGGCGCCCCAGCAGGCACGGTCCGTACTGTACCACTCCGCACAGCACACGACACAAGAAATATCAAGCAGGAGGCGACACTGCCAACACTTGGTACAACGTCTGACAACTTACATCCTCACAAGCTATCCTTTATGGTCACGTCGTCTCGAATGTTAATGCAGTCAACGTAATGAGATTCTATTCAACTGAGTTAGAGTAAGCCTAAGAATATTTATATCGTCGATATTACCCCACGTATGGTAAAAAAAAAAATCTTGTATTTTATTCCATCTAATGTTAGATGACTTTTTTCAGATGTGAGTAAGTCTTAGGAACCTTGAGTTATTGTGACAACATATTTATAAAGAATGGCTTATTGGATGGTAAATTTAATATTTAGATTATTGTACAACTTTCCAGAATGAAATGACATCATCATTTATTGGTGCATGCTCGAGTCTCCCGACGTAAGGATCAAAGGCAAGGGAGTTGTGGAGAGTTCAGCGTGTGTAAAGGCAGGGGTTGACAAGAGTGCCGAGTTGAGCGTGTGAGAAGCAAGGGGGTCACAAGAGTCCTACGTTCAACTTGCACGAGGAAGTGGGGTCCGTCTTCCGCTTCAGCTGGCACCACCAGCCTGGGAGGAAAGTAACTTCCTGCTAGATGGAGGCGAGGCCCTGGGAGATTTCTTTCGGATACACGCACCGTCCCAGACCCGTTATTGTTATTGTTGCTTGCATTTCCTCCTTGCTGGAGTGCAGTTCTTGTTTACAGCAAGCAGTCCAAGTTAAACTAAGTTCGCTGCGTGTGTCACTTTGGCCTAGTTACAGTACAATGCACTCCACTGGCTCCACTTCTCATCCTGGTAGCAAGTTCTGCTTCATTTAATTAAAGAAACCTTTTATTAAACGGAGATGATTTAACTCACATAAAAAACAAGGGCGTTTGTTGACAGAGTACCTGCGTCGTGACGCTATAACATTTAGCCATCAAAGTTTTAGTAAGCGTAACCTACATAAGAACGACGTTCGAAATGACCAATGATTTTTCATTGTGGGATGGAACAGATTAGTCCGGTGGCAGAAGCAAGCCACTTAAAACACTGCCCACGTAGGTCATATCAGTCATGCTCAGACCTTGTCAAAGCAATGAAGAATTTTTAATGTAATAATGGGTCAATGTAGGTTCATTCGGGAACAGTTGGAGTCAATTTTGGTGCAAGAATTCCATTCCAGGTCCAGTCAGGCTCATCGCATCAATTTTGGCCAAGTGGGGTCACATCTGGTCAGTTAATGGCAATTCAGATCCATTCAGGTCCAACTAGATCCGTACAGCGCCATTCAGATTAGATGAGGTCCATAAAGTTCAGAGCTAATCCATAATGGTCTTCCCATACACTCCAGTTCAGTCATATCAATTTATATTCAATCTGGGCCACCCAGAACCATGTAGGTCCTCTCTGAATCAGTTGGTTTCGTTAAAATTAGTCTGTGCTACTTTATATTCAATCAGGCCCATCGGCTTAGTCACATAAGGTCAGGGTAATTTAGGCTCAGTTTCGCTCATTCTGGTCTAATCATTGTAATATGTGAAACTGAAGAGGATGAAGACCATACATTTTAATAAGAAAGAATGTCCCTGGCGCAGTGTAAGATAGATCTAAGAGAAAGACCTTACTGAATACGTTTCAAAGAGGTTCAGGAACCATTGAGTGTATTCGTAGAGAATCCCGCTTTTTTCGATAACCAAGTTTCTAAAAATGTAAAATAATTGTCAAATAAGTATTGTTTGGCTGTACTTCTTCAGTTTAATATACACTGAAGTTTGGTTGTGAAGGTAGTTGCATGAGTGAAGATAAGAGGCTAAACAAACAATCCTATATAATCAAGAAATATTACAGATGCAGCCCCAACTAGGGTACATAATCGGGTTTTGGTAGTGCTGATATACAGATTGAATGTTTTACGATTACATTAATCTTTTAAGACGTGATGACGAAAGAGGAAGCAAAATTAAGCCTAGTAAAAGGATCTTCACTGACTGCGATGTTTAGTGGAAAAGGTGTGACCAACAAGGTGGTTAATATGACATGATATGTTGCTGATATGTTAGTGCTACTGGAGTATGGTACGGAAACATTGACACTACTGAGGGAGTACGAGTCGGTCTCGAGTGGATACAATCCTTCTCTGACAAAGAAAGAATGATTGATTGGAAGCCCGCAGAGAATTTGTCCATTTCAAAGAAAAATGAATCTATGCAAAGCGAAAATAAAGATCTGTTCATTACGAGATCCTAGACGTAATGTGCTTGCAAAAGTGGAGATTGCCTACAGACAGACAGAGGAACTCTTCCCGAGCTAGCCAGTTGTACAGAGAAATGTTGGAGAATACCAGATTATTATTGCATCACACAGATGGGCAAAAAATGGAATAAGAATGCACAGTCAGAAGGGGACTGCATGTCCGTCTTCAATTAGGTCTGTTGACAGACTGATCAGAAATATAATGCGTACAATAATAACAACAGTAAGGAAAGTCTGGAAAATCATCTAACACAAAGTACTTCCGAGAAGTACTCAGGAATGTCCGTAAAAAGAAAGGTGTTGAAGAGATGAAAAAGTGTTAAATCCATCTTATAAGAGCTATTTTTAGCCAGCCACTGCAAAAGTGGGAGGTGTACTGCACGCTGCGTCAGTTTTAGAGAAGGAACGATATTGCTTTAACACATACATCCTCCGAAAACTGAGCAGGTAAATTCATGTGGTCAGACCAAAATAGAGTAGCACAGACTTGGATCGATAACAAATGTATAGGTATAATGTGAGAACGCAGCCACATGGAAAAATCATGAATGACAAAATGGATGTAAACTACAAAGTACCGTTGGGGGAGGAAAAGAGGAATGTCATATACAGTTAAGAGGGCTATATCTGCAGAATTTATGAAGATGAATGGAGCTGGAAAGAATATATGATTACAGTGAACTGGGATGAGGATATGGAGATTCATTTTTGCCGAAGCCGCCCTGGATCAGCTACTGGGGTATGGTGTGTTCTGGCAAATGATACTAAGACACAAAAATCGTGATATATATTAGGCGTATGCTGTGTGAACCGAGAAATTCAGAGGCTTGAGGCAATTATCAGAGGTTTGGCGCATTTTTATTGGCCACTGAAATGCTAGATCCCCAACTTTCATGTTAACCTTTTGCGGGTTTCTATAATTTCGCTTCTCAGTTAGTTATTAGCCTGGGAATTTGAATACGATGATGATGATGATGATGATTCAGAAATTTGCTTATTATTAAACTCCTGATTTTCGATATGAAGAGCTAGTGATATGTTATATTGTCAGGGCAATGTTGTTTGGACTGAACAGTACAGATTGCTGGAGTATATTGCACCATTTCGCCTATTGGCTGATCCCAACGGTACAAGAGGCTCCATCCCCAAACAGAATTTTCTCCTGCCTCGCAACTTTGTATATTATGATACCCAATTTTCATTTCTTCTGGTGGAGACATTTGTGGGGTCTCGTGGGGCAGCTCCACTAGACGAGACGTAAGGTTAGGTGGGACGGTGCAGTGGGGGAAGGGGGACTCTATCTCTGCTCTATGCGCTTGCCTCTTCACTTTGTCTCTCTGTAGCTGCACCTCTCTCTCTCTCTCTCTCTCTCTCTCTCTCTCTCTCTCTCTCTCTCCAGTATATATATACAGATATGAAGACAGGTATGTAAGGACATCTATCTATTTTTTTATCTGTGTATATCTATCTATACCTATATATCCGTGTGTGTGTGTGTGTGTGTGTGTGTGTGTGTGTGTGTGTGTGTAAACTGAGAGTCCTCCAAGCATTCATATATTGCAATGCGTGCAAGTCCCTTACGCTGCAAGTGAAATAAAGCTTATGCATAATAAAAAAAATACATATATATACGGTATTCCGCTTTTTGCAGACTGCGGCACCGATGCCTCACCAGGGGCCTGAGTGCTGCCAGGCACTATATTTTAGTGTTGCGCAGAAATAACACAAACTGTGTAACTTTTGCAGGAGGGTACACGTTCGCTATATATACTCGGACAGAATATATAAAACACGTCATAAGCTGAAGAGGAATTTTATTATAGCTCAACACTAAAAATGGTCATTCGCCTTTTGCAAGAGTGTGCACCTCTACTACATATATACATGGGAGATGATGATGATAATAGTAATAATAATAATAATAATAATAATAATAATATTATTATTATTATTATTATTATTATTATTATTATTATTATCATTATTATTATTATTATTATTATCAAAAGTCATTCACAGATGCCGAAGACAATCGGAGCAAAGTACCTCAGCAAGATGATGTATTTAGAAACTGCTAAATTCAGACAGACTTTGGTAGGAGATGTGGCAAACGAAGAAGGTGGCTGGACATGGAGTGTGTATGATGGCAGAATTTCAGAACTGCCGATGAAAAAGAAATGAATGAGGGTATGTGTAGCCTAGATGGGTGGTTAAATATGGCGGCGTCCTGCGCAGTATAAGGGTTATACTCCCTTCATAGCAATGCCGCAAGTGAAGAAGTTTCTGTCTTCCAATTATTAAATACCATCTCCGATGATAAGCAAAGAATATCGAAGCCTTGGATTGTGAGTAACTGGATATTTGGACAAGTTCACTGAGATTTTTTTTATTATTATTATTATTATTGTTCCCAGCTTTCATGTTTTATTTTTCTTTGCCATGGATCGTACCTATCCCATGTTGGATTATTATATATCCCTGGTGCCCTGCATGATATGTGAGGATTATTCTATGGCTACTCTTGAGCAAAAATGTTATAATTTTCATCCGTTAATTAGTTACACTTACATATGTATTAATGAATGAACTATGACGGAGACAATTTTTGCCTATAAGATCTACAGCAACAGCCGCTAAGTAATGGCTGAGAACTGAACCAACGCTGATCTAATACATTTCTAATTCAAAATCAGCTAAGGAATGACATAGGTTCAGTGGTCAGAATACATGTCTCTCGTTCTAAAAACCGGAACCCCAGCCGTGTGGGCAGTTTAATTCCGCGGTAGTAGTGTGTCCTTATTATGCCTGCAGATATTCCCACAACATCCATTCTGCCAATGATATATATACTAATTAAGACAAATATAAACATAGCCATGGCAACACCAGGACTTTCACATGTGTCAGTCTTCCTACAGTCACCCTTTCCCCACGTGAACACCGCCAATATGTGGGGTTAAACTGAGGCAATCACTCTTCCTCTGCGAAGGGGTCCGTAGTCCTGTAGTATACCTATTTAATATCGGATAGTATTTAGATGCCTACCTACCCACCAACACACACACACACACACACACACACACACACACACACACACACACACACACACCTCTCTCTGTATATATATAGATAGAGAGATAGATATAGATATATTGGCCAGCTCCATGTAACCCATATTGTTAGTCGCGTTTTCTTTCTTGTAGTCTTATAGTCTTTGCGCAAGCCACTTCTACCCTTCAGAATTAACTGATTCCGATCTAACCTGGACACAATGACCAACCTACGGCCTAGTTATGTCCTAGCGACGGAGGAAAAAACTCTTTATCGCATTTTTCACGTTTTGAACTGTAGAAGCATTTCTAATGGGTGTGGAAAGCTCTGACGTCTTTAGGCGTAATCTTGAGGTCATTTCCAATCGGAAGTGTTCCATCCATTTTTCCCCCCTTTCTCCTCTAGTTTTCGAGTGGCAACCCTGCGAAGATTGGCCTCAGCATCCCTATCAGTCTTGTTTAATTATGGCAGGCACTTCTACCATTCAGAATTAACCGATTCCAACCAAACCAGGACACAATGGCCAGTCTGTGACCTAGTTGTGTCCGCAAGCTTTTAGTTACCTCTTCATGGGGTACTTTTTTTTTTTTTTCCAACTCTAGGACCAAATTTTTCCAGTGTGGTAGAGTCCATTCGTGCCAGTTAAACTGATGCTGGGACGCCCAAGGGTCGGCCCCTACAGGTGGCTCTTCTCCCGCCAGTCTCAGCCAAAGTCTTTGTGGAAGACAAAAGTTTTTAACCAAAGAACATGACCGTTGTTCAACCTGGCCACGTTTTGGGAAGGGTGGAACCACCGAGGGTCGCCCTTTATGGGGGTATGGGGCGGTCCAAGTGGGTCCTGGCAAAATCAATATGCACGGTCATAGTTTTTGACACAGGAACACGAAATTTTGCATACTGGCAGGCGTTTACCCCAGCCACTTTTTAGGCGGTGTGGAACCCACGATAATCAACACTCACTAGCGAGGTGGGGGCATCCCCCAAAGGGAACAATGCAACATAGTATATATATATATATATATATATCATCATCATCATCATCATAATCCGGACCTACTTTCCCATCCTACTGCAGGGTGAGGAGTAGCAATGTTCAGACAGCCTAAGTTTGCCCAGTTCAATGGGCCATCCTTCCATTCAGTCATCATTCAAGCCCACGGAATCTTGGCTCCATCAGATAGGTCCCCCAGAAATTTCACCACGTTCTGTAGCTTTCACATACATATCTATCTGATAGAGTCAACCCGAACTCTGTCACGTTATAAAGAGGTGCCAAATCCCTTGTTATTCTCTTCGCACAAAATTTATCCAGCCAGTACGGTTTCTTGTCAGTCCCTTAGCCTCACCAGTTTCCCTACCTCTCTTCCTCAAACACTCATCCACCATATCCCCCAACCTCCTTCTTGGCCTACATCGTCTCCTCCCTGCTTCAAATTCTCCCAGATATACATTTTTCACAACTCTATTATTATCCTTTCTCTCCACGTGACCAAACCATCTCAGTACACTTTTCGGTTTTGATTTCCTCAGACATCCTCTGTCCGCATCTTTCACGAATCACATTATTCCGTATCCTGTCCACACTCTGTATTCCACATACATTCCTCAACAGTCCGATCTCCACTGCTCTTACTCTTGACTTTTCATTTTCATGCCACACCATAGTCCCACATCCGTATGTTAAAGTTAGCACTAACTGTCCTTCATGTAAGCCTCGTGCAGCTGCAACACTCAAGCCTCTGTTTTTTTATCAAGGCCTTCATAGCACCAGCTATTTTCTTCCTTGTGCCAATCTTCATTACTTTTGCACATTTTCCTCTCTTTTCTATCACTGTACCCAGATATTTGAACTCTCTCACCAATTCTAGTTTCACTCCATTCACTGGAACATCACACTGGGAGTCAACTCTCTCAATAACCGTCACTTTACTCTTTTCTACATTTACTCTCAAGGCACGACGTTCACAGACATGTACAAAACTCTGCACTAGCCTACCAAGCTCTAGTCCGGTATTTGCAAGTAGTACTGCATCATCAGCTACAAGTTGGAGATATTCCATCCATCACCATTCATTACCATCGCAATCCCTCTCTCCATTACTCGTGTTTTTACTTCATTCATCACCTCATCCATTAATATATTGAACAACGATGGGGACATTACACAAACTTGTCGCACATCCACACTGATTCTGAACCAATCGCTTAGATGCCCATTTACCCTTATTATATAAACTCTTGACAGCACCGAACAGCTTCCCATCTACACCGTACATGCGCAAAGCCTTCCACAATCCTTCTCTGTCTGCTCTGTAGGATGCTTTTTCCAGATCCATAAATACCATAAACACATATAGTCCTTCTCACACTCATTTCCATTATCTGCCTTACTGCAGATATTTGATCGACACATCCTCTGCCACTCGTAAAGCCACCCTGTTCTTCACTCACTAGGAATTTGATATCTTTCTTACTTTCTTTATAATAATTCTTCCATATATCTTCCCTACCACACTCAATAGACTTATGCCACCATAACTCTTGCACTTACTTCGTTCACCTTTATTTTCGTACAGGGGTACAATTACTGTCTTTTTCCACTCTACTGGCGCAATTTCACTCATTCATGTCTTCTTACATATCTCCAACACGCACTTCACTCCGCTCTCTCTACTACACTTAATCATATCTGCATACACCTCATCAAACCCAGCTGCTTTCCTGTTTTTCATCCGCTTCACAGAGTTCTGCACATCTGCCAGTGTCACTTTTCCTGGGACTGCTCTCCTCTTTAAACTCCCAAAACCAGTCATGTAAATAGTCGCTTTGCTCTCTCCATTCCCACTCATAAGACTTTCAAAATATTCTTTCCAACTGATCCTTACTTCATACCAATGTGTTTGTAATCTGCTATTTACATCCTTCACTCTTTCACATTCCTTTCTACTGTCATTACTACATTTCCGCACCACTTTTCAGAATAACTTCGTATCTTCAGAGTAATTTGCATTCATTTTTCTTACTATATCATCATTTACCTCCTTTTTCCTCTTCACTAGTCTCTTTACGTGCTTCTTGATCTCAATATATTAATTTCTTATTTAAACTGAACCCCTGTTCTGTATCCAGTCTAGCCACATCTTCCTCTTTTCCTCCACTGCCTTTTTAACCTCTTCATCTCACCATGCCGTACCTTTCTTCTTTGTTGTTACTCTTGCTACACCATACAGTGCTTCAGCATTCCTAACTAAGCAATCCTTGTGTACAGTCCACAAGCTGTCCAGATCCATTTCAATCCATTTCACTGATTCTAACTCTTCTCCTGCTTTGGCCCAGCATTCATCTGCTATTTCTTTTATCCTCAGCTTCTCGACTTTCGGTCTCTCTTCCTGACAGTTCCTCTCTCTTGGTCCACCTCACACCACTCAGCTTAATCTTCCATACCACAGTCATATGATCTGACAAACCTCCGCATCTTCCTCTCACTGCCCTCGTATCAGCAAGACTTCCCAGCATCGATTTATCTACAAGCATGTAATCACTCAGGCTTCTTTCATCATGATATCCATTCCCTCTATACCACGTATATTTATGTGCATCTTTGTTTTTATAATAAGAACTACAAATGCACAATATCCTTTCCTGACACATGTCCTTCAGTTGCTTTCCATTATCATTATCTCCTGGTACCCCACAATTACCCATTATATGATTCACAGGACCAGTGCATACTCTACCATTCATATCGCCCATTACAATCGCTTTATAACTCCTGGGCATGTCTTCTTCTACTTCATCCAGCTCAACCCAGGACATGTCTTTCTCTGTCTCACTCCTGTCATCACACGCTGCAAACACTACAAAAACTGCCACTTTCACCTTCTCAAACTTGAACTTGACATACATGCATCTCGAGCTGACATATTTGTAATCGCTCGTTCCATTCTGCCACACTTCATTCATCAGCAAAACAACTCCTTCCTTGCATCTTCCCCGCCCATTCATGCCCGACCTTAAGTACTTTACACCTCCCCACTCCTCCACTTCACACCCTTTCATCTTATTTTCACACACTGCCACAGTTTAGTTTTGTTACAGTCGATTTTATTAATCATAGAAGAGACTTTTCTAACATGGTGGGATAGGTATGTCTTTTATTAAGTTTTTCAGTACTGTAGCCTGGCACGACAAATTATATACATATATATATATACAGTATATATATATATATATATATATATATATATATATATATATATATATACAGTAGTATATGCCAGGAGAGAGAGAGAGAGAGAGAGAGAGAGAGAGAGAGAGCAAAATTGGTCAATAAATTAGGATTTTATCCCATATTACCAGTGATTTTTTGGAATTTTTCCAAAATATATCAACCTACAGTGCCACCTTGAGGCCTGATTTTTTTACTTTTGACATTTTCCTGTATGTGCCGAGCTCAGAGGAACCTGAGTATAACTGGTTAAAAAATAAGAATTTTATCCCAGGTTTACAGGTGAGTTTTGTAAATTTTACACCTTATATACTGAATTTTTACACACTCATATAGTACGATGAAATATGTACTTGATCATATAGTGCTAAATATGAATGAACCAATGGACTAGTAGAAAACTGACCAAAAAAGTACGTGGCCACTTCCGCTCGCTTCGGTCGCTCCAGTGACCAGCAGACGATGTTGCTTGACATAATAGGGTGTCACAGAACTGAGAGAATTAATGACAGATATACCCATCCCGTCATGTTAGAAAAGTCTCTCCTATGATTCATAATATCGCCTGTAACAAAACTAAACTGTCGATGGACGAGTGTGTTAAACAAATGAAAACTTGATGACGAATGTTGGTAGCAGACAGTGCTACGACAATGTTTATAAATTACCTTAACGTGAATGTGGGCAAGACTGCTGATGCTGACAGTGTTGGCATTTCTCAGATGATTAACGATAGGATTGGTCAAATTCTTGACTGTCTGTTGCCGGACTGAACTGAAACAGAATTTTAATCAATGCAAAACAGCTCTGATCACACTAAGAAACTTGTATTATTGAGGTAGGTGATTGATACGCAGTTATATAATATTTTGCTACTAATTCATGACAGAAAACTGTGCTTCTTGTGAAATATTAACTTTCTGACTTGTCCCCAACTGCCTACCTACTTCAGTTGGACGTCCAAAATCTTTCTCCTGCTACCAACAGATGCTGTTGTTCAGCTTGGAGCGAACCTGTGCACAGCGAAAAAGTTAAAAGCAAAATCTCCGTTAACACCGTCTTGACAGTGATGCCTCACATCCTCTTCTTTCAACCGACAGCCAATTCTACGTAGCTTCGGAAAGACATTCATAGAGTTAGGCTAAGTTCAGTATTAATGTATAACATCGGGAGTAAAAAATACTATTATATTGTGAAGAAGTGTCATATATGCTACTAAATTTGCTGTCAGTTCATGACGGTAAACTAGCATGAGACTCTAGCCTGGCACGACAAATCATATGAGAGATACACAAGGTACATTCATTTCAATGTATTCTTTCCAAATAACCAGGTCTTTTTGGTTGATAGTCTAAGTGTAGTGAAGAGTCAGAACTAAATATGATAAAGAACACACACACACACACACACACACACACACACACACACACACACACACACACACACACACACACACACACACACATTTCTGCACACAAACACGCACGCATACCAACACAGAAGGAAACCACAGCAATAAGCCTTGATTTAGTACGTGATAAAATTCTGCAATATTCGAGCATTTGCAACGAATTGCTTTTCTTCCTTTGATGCAAGAATGGCAACAACTAGCTGAGGATAATAGGAGAGAATTTTGGTACAATAGTTAACGTGGCTGGACATGACCGCGCGTCACAGCATATATAATGTTAAGCATTAATTATAAACTTTACCTGATTTATCAAGCGTTCAGACTGATGAGGATACACACACAAAATTTTAATACTGTTTATCTTCATTATGGCTCCACCGATTAGGTATAATAAACACCTCTGCTAATGCCATGACGCCAGACGTGAATGCAATATCCGTAGCACACCCCACCTGAGATATTGGGTAGTAGTGTCTGTATATCAGATAACTTATGAGACTTGCATGGGATCCGCCCTATGTTGGTCAGTAGTACGTGGACAACTGGACCTTGGGAACAGACTATCTACCTTGTGTCCAGAGTCGGATGCATGGAAAAAAAAAAAGGCACGGCAGCTGTGTTTTCTACATTACAATATTTTGATTATCATCTCTAGGGTTCAAGTCGGATAACCAACGCTCGTTAGAAAATGTGGATGGTACGACACTGCCAATACTGTAACTGCCATAACTTAATCCGTTTTTTCTTAGTGTTATACTTTTCCTATCCCAGTCTGATTAATAAGTAGTAGACCATACACGAGTTTTATGTACTGTAAATCCAGCCTTATCAACTCATATGCCGATGACTCTACCCTTCAGTTTTCGACACGCCTTTCACAGCTATAGTAGTAACAGTCGTTAAAATAATCACGGGATGAGGCCTTGGCACACCTATCATTTGATCTGTTTTCCCATTAGGGTGGACATTCTCTTCTTCTCATCACGGAGGACACTCACCACCCGTCTAGCTACACACCCTCATCTATTTTATGTCCAACTCATGAATGCAAGATTCAACCAATAGTCATGGATGCAACTGATCAACTCTGGATTTGTATTCCTGAGTGTGTCTTTTCCACTGGCTATATTATCAAGTCCTTTTAAAGGCAGTGTGCCCTGGTATTTATTAACAGACTAGTCATGGCCCTGGTTTTATTTTCTGCAATTAGGTATTTGAAAGAGACTGGTTTCACTGGCTCTAAACACCGAGTTCCTTCACTGCTCCATACCTTACACACAATCGTTCAAATCATTTAGAGATTTAGTGTTATTATTATTATTATTATTATTATTGTGGTTATTGTTGCTGCTGCTGATGTTGTTGTTGTTGTTGTTCTTGTTCTTGTTATTGTTGCTGCTGCTGATGTTGTTGTTGTTGTTGTTCTTGTTCTTGTTATTGTTGCTGCTGCTGATGTTGTTGTTGTTGTTGTTCTTGTTCTTGTTATTGTTGCTGCTGCTGATGTTGTAATATGTGGCCACAGGCGAATGCCAGCATTCCATCCTTGAATGCCCTAGGCCTAAGAAGCCTGGCCTCAGGCACACCGATATTACAAAAGCACGAACTACGTCGACAGCTGTTCAGAGTCTGCAATTTCGTGTGAAAATGCATACACAGTTTCTATATATATAAACTATTTAAATATATAACGAATACATAACGAGAGAGAGAGAGAGAGAGAGAGAGAGAGATAATAAAGTATATGTACAGTTTCTTCCTGTATAATCAGAAAAAAAATGGCAACTGCATACCCCAATCCTGTTATATTTATACTGATTTCGTTGATATCCATGTGCTCACTTTCCGGTATTTCTGAACGGTTTTATTTGGGGGACAGGGGCTGATCCCCCATGAATCACTGGGAGGGTCATGCTCCCCAAATATCACATTACAAATAAGAGTCCATTGTACAACATGTTCTAGGAAATCAAAGCCATGTCTGCAGTCCTTTCACAAATCCTTAGAGTTTTTATCTGAGGAAGTCGAGCGCCCATAAAAATCATGGTTGGAAAACTGCATGTAGTGGAAGACTTTCCCAGTAACCAAACGAACCTACCTGGGATATGGCATTCATATCTCTCCCCGATTTCTGATCACCTTTATTTGTGTTATATCACACTGTGGATGAGAGTCCATTTTACAACATGTACTAAGGTATCAAAGCTACATCTGCCCTCCTTCCTCCATTTTTGAGAATTTTTAGTTTGCTGAGTGGGCTAACCCCTTTAATAATAATGGTTTGAAAACTGTATATAGGGGAAGACCTTCCCAGTAACCTAAAGAACACACATGGGGTGTTTTCTCCATATATGTCCTCTATTCCTGATTTTTTTTTTTTTTTTTTAAGAGGGTGACCGATGCTTCAAGAATCATGGTGGGGGGGAAGTCATGCTTCCTAGATATCGATGTGCAGTTTTTCCATGAGCATTCAGAAGAAACATGCAACATCCTGCAATATGTATGCTGATTTCGTTGAACCCCATATGTTCACTTTCTCCTATTTCTTATCGTCTTTATGTTCGGGAGGGGGCTGACCCCTTCAAGAATCACTGGGGGTTCACACTCTCTAAATATCGCATTACGGATCAGAGAATATTGTACAACAGGTACTGAAATATCAAAACCATATATAAAATCTTTTCACTATTTCTGAGAATTTTATATTAGGTAAGGGGTGGGGCTAACTTCTTGAAAGCCAGGGATGGAAAACTGTATACAGTGAAAGACCTTCCCAGTAACCAAACGAACTCAACTGGGAAGTTTCACTCATATAATTCTATTTCCATCATTCCTGTCGTTTTATTTTTGGGAGGGGGCTGACTCCCCAAGAGCTGCTGAAGGAGGCACGCTCCCGAAATATCATATTAAGGATGAGAGTCTATTTTACTACATGTACTAAGATATCAAAGTCACATTTGTCCTCCTTCCTTTATTCTGTATCCTTTTATGTTTTGGAGGGGGACTGACCCCCTACAACATTACAGTGAAAAATTTAATGTATTGGTGGACATTATCAAGTAGCCACCCTAACTGACAACGTTTTGTTGAAATCCATCTGCTTACTCTCACTTATTTCTTATCATTTTAATTTTGGGGAGAGAGGCTGACCTTCTAAGAATCATTTGGGGTGTCTCCCTAAATATCACATTACGAATAAGAGTCCATTGCACAGTATGTTTACGATATCAAAGCCATATCCGCCTTCCTGTCATTGTTTCTAAGAATTTTTAATTTGGCTAGAGGGACTAACACCCCCTCCCTTAAAAATCATGGTTGGAAAATTGTATAAAGTAGAAACCCTTTCCAGAAACCCGACGAATTCGAGAAGTTTCGTTCAAATCCGCCTGCTCAATTTCCATTATTTCTGATTATTATTACTATTATTTTTTTTTGATAGTGGGGCTGACCCCCCAAGAATCGTAGTGGGGCTGACCCCCCAATAATCGTTGGAGATTCACGCTCCCCAAATATCGCAGTACGGACATAACTCGATTGTGCAACATATACTACGATATCAATGCAGTATCTGCTTTCCTTTCATAATTTCTTAAATTTTAAAATTTGGCCAGGGGAGCTGACCCCCCAAAAAATAATGGTTGAAAAATTGTATATTATGGATGATTTTTCCAGAAATCCGACGAACTCACTGGAAAGTTTTATTCAAATCCATAAAATAGCCTAGGAAGAGTTAAAGCACACACACACACACACACACACACACACACACACACACACACACACACACACACACACACACACACACACACACACACACACGCAGCCTGAGTATAGCGCTACGGTATAGGGCACATTGCCGAAAACGATACCATTCTGTTCCGCAGGATTGTTAATTAAATAATTCTCTGAGGTTTTATTACACAAACAGTCATACAGGAAAATAAATGGCAACAGGTTGTCGGTGCTCTTCAGGCAATTTGTTATGAAGGAGGCTATAACTATGATATCTAACAGTCAAATTAAGGATACTAACTTAAAGAGTCTCCTTTCATCCCTCTATTCCTCCTGTTAAAGCCGGGATGAAAAAATGAGAAAGACCGCCATGAAGTATGAAACACAGAGAAATCAGTGAGGGAAATTTCGTAGGTGAAGTTGTATATTACCCTAATGTTACTACTTACTTTTGTCTACGGATTAAGATACCACGGAATACAGTGATAGTGCAGACGAACGTTGCACCATGGCTCATGATCCTGAGTGTGGTGGTGTGAGTGAGAAAGCACCACTTATTTAAATTATTAAACACTGAATATTGTGACCATGAGATTACAAGCCAGATATTTATTCAAGCTACTGTAAATGCTAGTACTAGAAATAAGAAAATACATTTGATGAATGAAAATGTTAGGATGGCAGTGAACCAGAAACCATCGGACCAAACTCGAGACAAAAGAGGAGCAAGTAACTCCATCCCTACACATTTTTACGGCATAGTTTTGTGCATTACATGATTGGTTAACCGTTAAACCATCATCATGACAATTTTCGGGTACACCTATGTTACATAATAAAGACACGTACTAGAATAATTAAGTGTGGCTCTGAAGCTCCCGCACCTGGAACTTGTGTATGTATTTAGGACAGTCTTTGCGCGAGTTCCTTATCTCACATTATATATATATATATATATATATATATATATATATATATATATATATATATATATATATATATATATATATATGTGTGTGTGTGTGTGTGTGTGTGTGTGTGTGTGTGTGTGTGTATTCCTTCCTTTTCGTTCATTACATACTCAAGTTTTTCCCACATTCATTCCTACAGTTTTTCATTTCTCTCGTCAAATGTTTCAAATTATCAGAAAAACGTGCAATGATTTATATTTCAGACTCTTCATTCATTCCTTTCTTCTTCCTTTTAATTATTCTCTTTGAAAAACACGCTTCTGGCTGCCAACATATTTTCTTTCTTTTCTTTTCCCTGCTGTTCCAACTATTCTTTCTGTTTCCGCATCCCACCATATCGTTCTCCTTTTAATACCTGTCGTTATTGCAACAATACACACAACTGTCCCACTTCCAACCAAGAACTGTATATTTTCATCAAATTTTCCTTATCTATCCATTCCACTTCATTCACCTTAACTCCTCTATTTATCATTTTGTTTGTTTATTACCTTCTTCCTCCTACTGTTTTGATTTCTTAGGTTTTCACTGCCATACTCTCCTTCAAATACAAACTATTTTTTTTTTCTCATTTATAACATGATGCTTTGAAGGACGAAGTTGGGGGAATAAGTTAACTCTACCCTTACCTCACATGTATAGAGCTGTACTAGTGACTATCCATTGCATGAGAAACAACATGCAAAATTTGAAGAGACGCGTTGATAACAAATTACTTTGTAGTGCGCTAAAGTGTTTTTTATCAGCGAACAACAAACACTGCAATTAAATGTGTTTTTCGGACCCACAGGAGCGGCAAAATATAGAGTTGGTTCCTAACTGCGTCATTCTCTTCCTCCCTCCCTCACCCACTGGCTCACTCACAGAATAACTATACTTTCTTGAAGAATACGGTCCAGGCCTTACGGGAAGATGGTTAAGAAAATGAAATTTTGCAGAATAGTAGACCTATACTCCGACCATATTTCAGGCAAGGCCAGACTCCAGAGGGCTGCCGCCCAGCAAAGGGGGGACGCCCCCACGGCGTCAAACCCCAAATAAACCGTTTGTCAGGGCCAGATTTTTTACATTGAACAAGAATTTTTGCGTAGCGGTAGAGCTTCAGTCGTACCATGCTATAGCCATGGTGAGGCCCCTGAGGTCCGTCCCCACAGGAGAACTAAGTCAAAGTCGTTATGCAGGGGCAAAAATCTAACCGAAGTATTTGAATTTCGAATATTAACAAATGTTCACCTTGGCCACGTTTTGGTATGGGTGACACAAATGAGGGGGGCCACTCATGGGGAATGAGGCGGCCCCCGTGGGTTAAGGCAAAGCCTTTATGCACGACCATAGACTTTAAGATTGGAACCAGAAATTTAGCATAATGATAGGCACTTACCCAGGCCACATTTTGGCTGGGCTAGACTTCTGGTAACAACGTTTCACAAATGGGGGAAGCGTCCCCCAAGCAGAACCATGTTTTTTTCTTTCTTTCCTTCCTTTTTTTTTTTTTTTTGCTTAAGAACATAAACTTTTGTACGATGGTACATGTTTACTGGGCCCACGTTTTAGGCAGCGTGACACCTTCAGAAACTCTCCCCCCCCCCTACTAGGGTAGGGGTGACCCCGGGAGGAATTGACCACAGCCTTGATGCACGGCCATGGTTTTTAACAGAAGAATACGAAGATTAGCATACTATACTCAATTTTTTTTCCAGCTGATGATCCACTGTCTTGAATGTGGCACCTGCGCACTCCTGCCGCGTGATTGGTTAGTTTCAGTTTCATACCTGAAGTATCATATTTACAAAAAACAGTTGTCCCTACTATTCTAATTCTCACAAATGCTGTTTTGCATTGTCATTGTACTCTACTAACAGATATGAAACGTGTATGTATTTGTGCTTCACCCAAACGGACGATGAATTTGAGGAAGCTGAACTTGAACTGAAATATTTATGGTTGTAAAAGTTACAGAGTTGTTGCATCTCCCTACATTTTTTTTTTTTAAATAAACGCATTTGGCTGGGTATATGCAAATAAAAGGTACCCTAATACTTAGGCCTTGTTACATTAGACAATAGTACCATTCTAAGTAAATTAGCGGTTCTGTCAGTGGTAAAGTGGTGGAAGTGGGGAGGCGAATGGAACAGTCGCTACAGAGTGTGGGGGGGGGGAGACGAGAGACGGCCAGGCGGGAAAAACAAGTTGTTTCGTCTCGCAAGATGTCAGACTTTATTATAGATCACATCTACACCATTGCTTCGATACCTTCGCTCATATTATCCGTAAGTATATACATCCTTAAGTATATATATATATATATATATTTATATATATATATATATATATATATATATATATATATATATATATATATATATATATATATTTATATATATATATATATATATATTTATTAGAGATGCAACAACTTTGTACCTATTACAACAATAAATATTTCAATTCAATTTTAACTTCCTCAAATTCATTGTCCGTTTGGGTGAAGCACAAATACATACTCGTTTCATGTCTGTATAGTAGAATGACAATGCAAAACAGCATTTATAAGAACTGGAATATAAGGTACAACTGTTTTTTGTAAATATGATACTTCAGGTATGAAGTTGAACCCAACCAATCACGCAGCAGGCGTGCACAGGTGCCACATTCACGAAAGTGGATCATCATCTGGAAGAAAATGGAGTATAGCAGACGTTCACCCCGGCCACATTTTAGGCAGGATGGAACCCTCGACTGCCGCCAATCGTGGGAGGCCTTCCCCATGGCTAATAACGCCATGGTTTTTAGTGGGCACACAGAAATTTGTACAATAGAAAATTTTCACCCGGGCTAGAGTTTATAAAGGAAGGGATCCCTGGGATTTGCTCCACCACCTCATCCATAAATAATTATTTCTTTCCCCTTACACTATTGCAGGGGTGCATATGACGAGGGATGAGGCTATGGCACACATAATGTTTGACTTGGCTTATATCTGTGATTGGAGTAAAAATAATATTGTTTTTAAAGCATCAAAAACTCAGGTCTAACATCTATCAGCCAGACAATATCTTCTACAGGAGTACCCTCTAATTCATAACAATATCCAACTCAATCCTGCATCATCTTTAAACATACGTAGGGTTTCATTCTCTCGGGATTTATCTTGGAAAGAACATATTACCTCTCTTGTAAAATCTGCTTCCAAGAGAGTAGGTGCGTTAATTCGACTCCGTGCCTTCTTTACCCCCACAGTGTTGTTGGCTTTATACTCGAGTTTTATTCGGCCCTGTACAGAATACAACTCTCATATGTGGGAAGGCTTCCCACATACAGGTCTTCTCAACGAGGTGGAATCAAAAGCTTTTCATCTCATTAACTCTCCTCCTCTTACTGACTCCCTTCAACCTCTGCCTATAAGCTACACTGTTGCATCTTTCTCTCTTTTCTATCCCTGTTCCAATGGTCATTGCTCCTCTGAATTTTCTACTTGAATCACTCCACCAATACGGCGGGCACGTAGCACCCATCTGGCAACAAACTCTCACCCCTTTTCTGTCCAACTCTCTGATGCAAGAGTTAACCGCTAATCCTAGTCCTTCACTTATGCAACAGGTAAACTCTTGAACTGTCCCAGTCTGTCTGTATTTCCTACTGCCAATGATCTCCAGTCTTTCAGACACAGAGTGTCCAAGGATCTCGAAGTGAACAGATCTTGAATTTGGCTCTCTGTTATCTTGTTTTTGTTTTTTCTTGGAGGGAACAATTTACAGGCTCCTGGCCTCTGGTACCTTCTTCCTTGCATATAATAATAATAATAATAATAATAATAATAATAATAATGATGATAAGTATGGAAAGGGACAAAGATGTAAGTCTGTAATGAAGTATAGCTTTTACTTAGGACTGGGCGGTATAATATATATATATATATATATATTACAAGTATATATATATATATATATATATATATATATATATATATATATATATATATATATATATATATATATATATATATAAAACCATAATTATCACCAATAAACTTTCCATATGCGCTCACTTGAGGTCAAGCAGTGTAGGACAAAAGTTCACCTACTATTCCACTGCATCTACATCACACTTCAGACATATCTGTTACATTCCTCTCTGACACATCATACTAGTAAGAAAACATGCTTAGGAATGTTAACCAGTAGAGGAAATGCGATACGTATAGGTGGAAAATTATTTGGCGTACTTTTGTTTCTGACTATTAAGGGGCGCCTAGTTCATTTGAAAGTAAATGCAGCTGTGACAAAGTATAAGAGGAACAGCATATTACATGTTCACGGTTATCTTACTGAGAATAAATGTATCTATCTGTCTATAGCCAGACTCCTTAGTCACGTAAGAGGTGGCCACAAACAAATGACCTCCATGTCGCCCTGTTCCCTGCAATTTCGATGCCCTCACCCTAATCTACATCCCCCTCTCTCATAGACCTCGCTACTTCCCTCCTCTGTCTCATCCTTTGTCTCCAGATCACCTCCATGTCGCCCTGTCCCCTGCCATTTCGCTGCCCACCTCCCAACTTACATTCCCCCTTCTCTTATACCATTCTACTCCCTCCCTCCATCTCATCCTGGGTCTCCTACCTCCCCCTGCCTCCCTCCGTCTCGCTCACATACACTCTCCTAGTCAATCTCCTACTCTTCATTCAAACCACCCCAGTGTATTTCTCCTAATTCTATCTCATCCACATCCACACCTCAATGCTTTTTCACTTCTTCTTTTGTCAGTTTGTCTCTCCATGTAGCTCCACATGCTCCTCTCAAATAACTTATTTTCACTACTCTCACTCTTGACCTGTGTCCCTCTTACAAGGTCCAAGCGTCGCTTCCATAGGTTAGAATGGGGGATCATAATACTGTCATGTAGTGACTTTTTTACTTCCATGCTCACTTCCCTGTTTCTTCCCATAGTTTTCAATGAACCAGCAACTTTTCTCCCTGCTGTACCCTTTCTGGCTTTTCATCCTACAAACTTCTGTCCTTACTCATCGCACTACCCAAGTACTTAAATGCACTCACATTTTCCATTACCTCAATATCCAGTCTGACTTTGCATTCGGTGAACCACCCTCACAGTACATTCAGTGACTTCATTTTCCTCGAAGACCACAACATTATTTTTCCCTACATTCACCTTTAGATTCTGTTTCATACATAATCTCTCAAACTCAGTCACCAAGTCTTGCAGTTCAGTACAGCATCATCTGCAAACACCAGAACAGGAAGTTTCGAAACGCTGCCCTCTCACTGGGGTCGCCCCAATATCTACTGCCCCACCTTGTATCTCTGTTATAACTCCATCCATACACAAACTGAGAAACCATGGAGACATGACATATCCCTGCTTCAATATTCTCGGCATACTGATAATATATCAGATGATTTTTCCTGTGTACAGTATAGGTTTCTCTCCTCATTCAGACAGAAAAATTTACTCAGCTCACCATTGATACGCACTGCAGCCCTAGCGCCGTCATACATTCTCTTCACGGCATTCAACAGCTTCCCAATTACTCCATATATTTTTAATATTTTCCACATTCCTTGTCTATCCACTCTGTCATATGCTTTCTCCAATCCATGAAAGCAGCATACAATTTCTTTACCTTCTCTAGAAACGTTTCCACTAATCAACCTAGGATAAATATTTGATCTTCAAAAAATTTTCTATTCCTGAAACCTCCCTGTTTTTCCACAACTGATCCCTCTGTTATTTAAATAGCAGATCAAAAACATTTTATTCCGGTGATGAAATTCCGAGCATTCCAAAGGTTAATGGGACAAGTTTTGGCTCGTCCGACTAACAACATTTCCCTTAGTTAAGCAACATTTTGTGGTAGCCTGAATAAAATAATGAAATGTGTAAAATGTAGACGAAAGAGTTAAGTGATCTAAGTTTGGGAGCTGAGTCAGCAGAATGAGACAATGCAAACTTTAACCATGTGTGTAGCGTCTGTATGTCACCCCTTTATTCTGATCATGTATTTTTATTATATTAATGCCATTTTAGTCTTATTTATTTTGTTTTTGTTTTACTTTGAGCAGAGCTACTCAGATAAAACCTTGAGTAACCCATTCACTGTTCGAATGCTATACTAATATGATAAAATTCTTCTGGTAGTAATAAGAACAAAACTAAATAATGCTGTTCCCCTTAAAGGTCGGAACGCGGGAACCGAAGCCAGCTGGAAGGCACCCCCCCCCCCTCCCCACTAAAGAAAAAAAAAAACTTATTTTCACAAATTATATGTAGCATTCCAGGAATTCTATGAATGTAGGAATTCAATATGTATAATTTATTTCGGCACTCATAAAAACAGGCGAGAATTATTAATGGTCTGGTTTCAAATTAATAACTACCAGGCATGGCTCAGTTACGTGCATTTGTAAATAAGTACAAGCTTTCATGCACTTCTGTGTTTAAAAACTCAATATACATGCAACTGATGAAACAATGTGCACTTCAGGTACAATTAAGTTTAATTAATACATTAACTACTTCAGTATACAAATATATATATATATATATATATATATATATATATATATATATATATATATATATATATTGCTGAATGCAATCATCAAATCAAAATAACTGATCATGGAACAGAATGTTTCCGCAGCAGCATGCATGTACTGTACTTTTCTCTGTTTTGCCACACTCCGTCCCTGTTTCTCAGTCCTCAATTCTCTTCCAGCTTTAGACCTACTTACACGGCAATTTCCTGCTGAACTGACTTATACTTTACTGTGTAGCAGGACTGCCTTATACTTTATTGTGTAACTGTAGAGCCTACATCCCGAAGGGACATTGCATCCAATAAATGAAGGCACATCATCTTACCTGAGGGAAGAATAAAAATTTTAAGCAGATTGCAAACAGTGTGAGCCAAGTATCTCATGTTCCAAGACTGCAACATCAAATATACATCTGAGGTAGCACTGGTATTAGGGCTGCATTCTCAAAGATATTATAGACATCTTTGAATCCTTTGAGGATGCCACTGACCTTGCACAATGGCCAAACTTGGTTTTAAATAGTCTGGCTATCCCTTGTGTATGAAGACTTAGGTTTTACCTTGACCAAACGCAGTCAAAGTACAATTGCGCTTTGGTATCAAAATCGAAGAAATCAAAGTAGAAATAACTGAAACAATAAGATGAACGGGAGATATCTGTGCTAGCAACTATTATATAGCGGGTACACGATTAAAAGTAGACTAGTGCAAAAATGATAAGGGGAAGCAGACATTCATTCTTCTCTGAGGAATGCAGCAAACAGGATCTGCAACTCTTACTAAAGTGACTGGCCTACAACAGTATCACAAGGCGGTTCAGTCAGACTCTTGTCTCCAATATTTCAAGTGAAGTCAGAAGTTGTTCAGCTTCATGGCTCCTCTCAGTCACTCGTTGCATGATATAAGTAAGAATCAACAGTCAGTCGAAACTCAGATCCACTGATGCCTGAGTCAATCTTGCATTTCAGAAGAAAGTGACGTAACAGTGTGCTGGACGGAACACAAGGACACGCTACCTATTTTAACTGAGATGACACAGGAAAAGTTGTACCAGCACCTTCTGCTTCTCTAGAAAGTATTGCCGTCAAAGTGTTCCACCCTGAAAGATGTTCTCTTATAGACAAACAGTATGACAGGGTTATGTTTGAAAAATGCAATGATAGTACCGGAACATACAGTTAAAAGATCTGCCTATGTCATTTTATATATGTAAGCATGTATTAATTAATATTGCATATTTTAGATGTCAAACTATCAAAGTATGTATTGTAAGATGTTTAACTAGGATAACAATAATTTCTTCAAATTTTCGGCATAACTGTATGGTAAGCAATGGTGATACTAGAATGGCAAGTGTGAAATGCTTCATTATATATCGTTTCATATTCTTCAGTTATAAGAGTATTATTCACCAACCATTTCGAAATGATGCATTAGTTTCTAAGTGTCTAAGATTAATATGTAACAGATATATGGTGGATGCAGTTACGTTTATTATTTCATTATTTTATCTAGTTAAATTCCTTGAAGCATATCGAATTACTTCTCAATCAGCATTTAGAAATTATAAATTAGTTTTTAACTACGACTGATTAAGTTGTGGCTGGGGTAGATATGAATATATTATTTAAACACAACTACAATGAATTTCATTAAATCCTTCATAATTTTACTGAGTTACATTGTACCCTAAAGAATAAAAGTATTTGTACCTGGACTCAGGTTTAAAGCTTTGTCCTTGTATCTGAGCAGAGAGAGAAAGCAGTACTTGTACATGTTTTCATGTACAGTATCCAGTACTTGAACCTAAGACTGGTAAATACCTTTATGCTTTGTTTGTGATACAGTATGTAGACAACGGTGTCATCTTGAAACTAAACTCACTTTATTTATTACCGTATACGAGCACACTAATATACTGCTTAACAACCTACCTTTGAACTGCAAAAAAAATTACTTCAGGAATTTTGTTTGAGAACACATTTTTCAAAATTGTCTTTAGACTGTTAGTTTTGCATCACTGCGAAAACGAATGTCGGATATCATGCCTGGAGAATTGTTAAGGTGTCTTCAAACCCTCTCTTAGCTCGGTGGACTTGTCCATTATTATATATTTATTTAGATCGCTCATTTTGGTCTCACTGACTCCCCAGTACAGAATTTCCTTGAGGCCAAGAGAGTAAGACATGTTTGGGTAATATAGCAAAATGTGTAAGTGATGTCATCGACACTGGATTATGCCGAAGCTGTCTTACTGCTTGCTAACACTAGTTATTTCATGTGTATTGATGATGAGGATGGAAACAAAGTACAGTAGTCTGCCTTAAAGATCGTAAAGCCGGATCGAGCTTAAAAGATAACCCTCTCTGAAGGGACTATCCATAAAAATTTTACATGATTTATACTTACCAAAAAGAGGTAGGCAAATAGGTGTGGATTTTCATGTTCTTCTATTGTAAAAAAAATATCATTCACTATGTTTTTAAAGACGAATATACCAACTTCATATTACTAATATGCTGTGTTTAAGAGGCTATGCGATATTACTTTTCAGACTCTGACTGCATTTAGCAAGTAACGTTTTATTTTGCTAAAAAAATAATTAATGGGTTTAAAGAAAAAATAAAACATAGCTATGGTAGATTTCGAATATTTTGCCTTTAGGTGCTCCCATTTTCCGCCTACTTCTGTGGGTTTTGAACAGATTATTTGAGGGTCTCCAGTAGCCTCAAAAGTTTGAAATTTCCACTAGCATTTGCAATCATTAAGCTATTAAAATATTCAAAACTAACACGACGTACTGTAAAATGGTACAAAGAAATTAAAAGAAAATAAAGCATGTATTGTCAGGGTTTCAATAAAAGGAATGACGAAGATAACAAGGAGAATGAACAGTAAGAATTATGATCGATTGGTGAAAAATACAACTACAAAAGGGAATATAAAACAGAAATGTGCGCTAAGAGAGTGAAACACCCATCACCACCCACTGGTCTAAGGACATTATATTTGACCTTCACTCTGACCTTGACCTTCGATCTACTGCTTTCAAAATCGATTTATTTCATCGTTGCCCGATCCTTTATACTTCACCCAAGTTTGGTCCAAATCAGACCAAAAGTGTCTGAGTAGACCTTGCCTGTGACGCTGACCTTTGACCTTCACTATTGATCTTAATCTTTGACTGAATTCTCAGAATAGAATCTCCATCCATGCTGACCAGGAAGGCTTTAAAAAAGTTTCGTTTAAATTAAACAAAAACTGTTTAAGTCTACATTGTCAGGTGATGCTGATCTTTAATCTGTTATTCTCAATAACAATAGGTTGATCTCTTGAGAGACCTCAAGCCCATTCACCAAGTCTGATTCAGAGGAGAACAAAAGTGTTTTAGTCTATCTATTTATTCTATCTATTGCCAGACGCCTTAATCCCATATGGGGTGTCCACAAACAAATCGCCTCCACGTCACCCTGTCCCCCGCCATTTCACTGCCCTGCTCCCAATTCACTCCCTCCCCTCCCTCATATACCTCTCCACTCCATCGCTCCATCTCATCCTTGGCCTTCCCCTCCCTCTCTCCCCCTCCACCTCACTCTCATACACTCTCCTCATCAGTCTCTCACTCTCCATCCTCTCCACATGGCCCAGCCACCTCAGTGTGTTTCTCCTAACGCTTCCTAACACATCCACACCACAATGCTTCTTCACATCCTCATTTGTCAGTCTATCTCTCCATGTGACTCCACAGGCTCCTCTCAAATAACTCATTTCCACTGCTCTCACTCTTGACTTGTATCCCTCCAACAACTTCCAGGCTTCACTTCCATACGTTAGAGTTGGTCTCACAATACTGTCATGTAATAATTTTTTCACTTCCATGCTCACATCCCTGTATCTTATCACTGCCTTCAAGGAACCAGCAACCTTTCTTCCTTGTTGCACCCACGCACTAAAGTTTCTGTACCCCCCCTCCATGGAAGGAAGTGGAAGTCAGGCGTAAAGAGAAGGCAGGCAAACGGACAACCGTGCTTTGTAGTTTGGTAATGACCTATGAGGCAAATGATGAGAAGCTTAGTGAAATTGAATTTGAAACATTTCCATGCAGCTCACCTGCAAAATATTATGTGTTCATAACATACATAGCATTTAGACAACTATGTTATCATGGAGTCCTGTGAAACTGGTCCAGACATGACCCATCTGTTTCAGATCCTCAACATACAAATAAGGCAACGAACCGGTTGTATGTAAGCTGTGGCTGGTCAATGACAATTTTTGGGAATATGTTATTCCTGGATTGTCTATAGCTATAATACAGAATGACTGTGGATTTAATGCTGATTTTCACAGTAGCTACGCGGATGATTAACCCACTATATGCCAGTGCAGTTTTAAAATGGTCTGACGTAATTGTGCGCTCAGTGCTAATGCCGTTTTAAAATGGTCTCAATTTCAAAAATTAATTGTGACCGCAATTTTCAAGCTAGGCGCGCAAAAATTGGTGTGCTTGTAGGGCAACCCTTCCTCTATCTATCCTCAGGTGGCCTGACCCATACCCACGCACTCCTGCCTCACACTCGCTCTGCCTCACCCTGCATGTGTCAGTCATACAGTGCAGTGATGTCTCGCCACAGTCTCTCTGATGAGGAGATTCAGGACCTCCGGAGGTTCCCTACACTGGGGAAAGAGATCTGGAGGATGATGACATGCAGGATAAGGACTACATCCAGCCTGAGGAGGAAAGTAGTAGCGATGACGAAAGTCCCTCACCTAGAAAATCCAAGTATGTGGGCTACACTAGGGCAACACGTGGAAGGAGGCCACCTGCACATTGTCGCCTTTCACATCACAACGATGTGGAGGAAAGGGAGGAGGAAGGTAGTCCTGCAGTTGGGGAGGCAAAGAATTTCACCACATGGGGAGGAAAGTGTGAGGAGGAAGTGTGGAAGATTTGGGAAAGTTCCATTGTTGGGGGAGAGTGACTCATCTCGCCCGTGCTCTCCCTTGCCTCCCCGTGACCCAGCTCAGCCCAGCACCTCAGGACAAAGTCTTCCTGCCTTCCCCACACCCAGCACCTCACGTGAAACTCTTCCCCCATTCCCCACACTTCCCCATGCTTCCCCACAGGCCGAGGAACACGGAGGCGATGATGATGATGATGAAACGACGTGGGAGTGGGAGGACAGTAGTGACTTTATCCCCCACATTCACTCGTTCACCCACGAAAATGAGGCCGGGTGTAGTGTCCCTGAACTTCACCATACCTCCAGTAGGCTTGACTTTTTCAGGAACTACTTTCCTGTGGAGTTTGTTTTGAAGATTGTTGCCCTGACCAATGCCTTTGCTGCATTTGAATGTGGGGGAACAACACAGACACGACACAGCCGATTGTTTGAACCTGACGTGACCCTGGGTGAAATGTATGTATTTCTAGCACTTGTGCTTTTGAAGGGGATATTGAAAAAAATTAACTTCCCTCGTATTGGACTGTGGATCCAGTAATGGTGACACCATTTTTTGGTAAGGTGATGGAAAGGAATCGTTTTCAGTACATCCTGAGCCGCCTTCATTTTTTTTGACACCCTTGATCCTGCTAATGCAAACAACATGGACAGGATGAGGAGGATACGTCTGGTTTTTGATCACCTTCAAAAGAATTTCCGTACCTTCTTCTTTCCATACTGAGACCTCGTCATAGACGAGAGTCTAATGCTATGGAGAGGTAATATTGCTTTTCGTCAGTATATCCCCAGCAAAAGACACAGGTTTGGCTTCAAAATCTTCGTGATGTGTGACTGTAAGACTGGGTATGTGCAGGACATAGTCCTGTACACAGGTGTTCAGACGGACATCACAGAAGATAGAAGTCTGGGACTCTCAGGGGCTGTGGTAAAAATGATGATCGAGGAATATCTTCATCGTGGGCACGTCTTATACCTCGATAATTGGTACACAAACCCTCTTCTCACCTGGTACCTTCACCTGCACGAAACTGGTCTGTGCGGCTCTGTAAAGAAGAACCGTTGGCACATGGTGAAGGTGGGGAGGAGGCTTCAGAAAAATGAGGTTGTTTTTTACAACGCACATAATATCCACGGAAGAGCATGGCACCACAACCGAGAAGTATTCCTCCTCTCGTCTGTTCATCGGCCCCTTGTGCACCGCACAGACAGTATAGATTACAGGGCAGAAGGGCGGCGACACATCTGGAAACCAGAACCTGTCTTGGCGTACAATGTGAATATGCGACAGGTGGATCAATCAGACGCCATGATTTCCAGCGTTGACTATGCCAGGCCCACGATGAAGTGATATAAAAAATTAGTCTTCCATCTCGACATCACCGTCCTCAACGCTCACTATCTCCACGCACAGACCACTTGCATCCAAGAGACATTCAAGGGCTATATTTGCAAGCTGGTGCGGGAGATAGTGGGGGAATATGAGGAAGACAGAAGTGCTGCTCGCCACCGCCACACCGCTGCCACACCTCTCGCCTCACCTCTAGACACTTCCCCATAATCGTCCCTCCAAGTGCAACACGTCAGAATCCCCAACGGAGGTGTCACTTGTGTGCAAACAGCACTGTAAGGCCACGTACTCAGAGGAAGGTCTCAAGGTATATGTGTGCCGAGCGTGATGTAGGACTGTGCATATACCCATGCTTCAAGGAGTACCACACTCTCGCTAACTATTGAGAAACGATAGTGTGGTAATGACGAGCGATAAAAAGACGCTCAAAAAGTGTTGAAAATACGAAAAAAAGATGCTCAGGAAGTGTTACTATAAGTACTGCATTCAGTGATGACATGTATATATTATCTCGTAAGTGTAAGGACTGGACGTTCTGGAGTAGAGTTTTGCGTAAGTTCTCGTAAGTGTTAGACGATATATTCACAGTGAGAGGATCAAAAATACTCTGGTAATGTCTGTGTATACTGAAGGCATGTTATAAATTTACTGTAAGTGAAAGGGCTGTACATTGTGAAGTCTATCTATCTATCTATCTATTGCCAGACGCCTCAATCCCGTTTGGGGTGGCCACAAATAAATCGCCTCCAAGTCGCCCTGTCCCCCGCCATTTCACTGCCCTGCTCCCAACTCACACCCCCCTCTCTCATTTACCTCTCCACCTCATCCCTCCATCTCATCCTCGGCCTCCCCCTCCCTATTCCCCCCTCTATCTCACTCACATACACTCTCTTCGTCAGTCTTTCACCCTCCATCCTCTCCACATAGCCAAACCACCTCAGTGTGTTCCTCATAACGCTTGCTATCACATCCACATCAACACCACAACGCTCCTTTATATCCTCATTCGTCAGCCTGTCTCTCCATGTGACTCCACAGGCTCCTCTTAAATAACTCATTTCCACTGCTCTCACTCTTGACTTGTGTCCTTCCAACAACGTCCAAGCTTTACTTCTGTACGTTAGAGTTGGTATCACAATACTGTCATGTAGTAACTTTCTCACTTCCATGCTCACTTCCCTGTTTCTTATCACTGCTTTCAAGGAACCAGCAACCTTTCTTCCCTACTGTACCCTTTCAAGCACTTCACCCTCCAAACCTCCATCCTTACTCATCACACTACCCAAGTACTTAAACGTACTCACATTTTCCAATTCCTCACCATCCAACCTCGCTGTACATTCACTGACTTCACCTCTCTCAAAGACCATCACTTTACTCTTCCCTACATTCACCTTTAGATTCCGTTTCTTACACACTCTCCCAAACTCATCCACCAAGCCTTGCAGCTCCCCTTCGTCTTCACTCAACAACATAGTATCATCTGCAAACAACAGTGTAGGGAGTTTCCAAACACTGTCCTCTCTCACCGGGGCCACTCCAACATCCACTACCCTACCTTGTACCTCTTTTACCCCATCCATGTACAGATTGAACAACCATGGAGACATGACACTTCCCTGTTTCAACCCAACTTTCAAAGAGAAAAATTCACTTAGTTCACCATCCATATGCACTGCAGCCTTCGCACCATCGTACATACTCACAGCATTCAACAACTTCCCATCTACTCCATATATTCTTAACACTTTCCACAATTCTTGTCTATCCACCCTGCCATATGCTTTCTCCAAATCCATGAAAGCCGCATACAACTTCTTTCCCTTCTCTAGAAACTTTTCCACTAAAGATCTAAGAATGAATATCTGATCTACACAACCTCTTCCCTTCCTAAAGCCTCCCTGTTCCTCTCCAACTAATTTCTCTGTTCTTTCTCTAACTCTGTCAATAAGTATCCTACCATACACTTTTCCTATTATACTAAGAAGACAAATGCCCCTATGATTATCACACACTTCTTTTTCACCTTTTCCTTTGTACAAGGGAATAATTATACCTGACTTCCAATCCTCCGGGACTCTACCTTCCTCCCTGGCCAATCTGCACATCTTCCACATCCATTCTACTACTATCTCTCCCCCATGCTTCAGCATTTCACCACACACTCCATCAATTCCTGGGGCTTTCCCTGATTTAACTTTCTTCATTGCTTCCACAACTTCTATCCTACTGATTTCTTCCTGTCTTGTGAAGTCAAGTTATGCATATTTTCTCGTAACTGCAAGACAATGCATTCACAGTGATACATAAAGTGTTGCATGAGTAAGTGATTTTTTTTTCTCCCAAAAACACGATTTCTTTATTAAATAATAAGATTTTTTGTGTGTGGGTGAGAAGTGGACAGAAAAGTGTTAAGACCATTCCTATACCTTCCCTAAGTCACGTTGGTGAGAATACCAGAGTTTACCTTGCATAGAAAACGGGTTTTCTCTCACCATTGCTGGGGATTCCCCGCCCGTTCACACCTGCAGGCGGCCAGAGAGACTAAGAAAAAATCACTTCCAGCCTCTGGTGAGTTTTTTTTATGGTTATATTCGTTTTTTTTTTTACATCAAAATCTATCATTTTAGCAAAAAAAAAAAAAATAATCAAAAATTGGCCGGCATTGGGGAGTGGCTGGCATGCGACGGGTTAAAAATGTGAAAATTATTTTTATGTGGACGAATAAACCACTTGTGATGGTCAATAGAGAGCATTCATCAATAATTAACTATAATAAATGAAATTATAAGTGAAATTATATATAGCTGTGAGTAAAAGATGGAAGAAGAGCATAAGAGAGTATGGATCAGTTGGGTCAAGGATTGTGTGGGTAAAATTGAAAGTTGGAATACAAATGCGGGCAATTGTGTGTGTCTATGTGCCAATGCAAGATCGTGCAAGCAGAGTGAGAGAAGAGTTCTGGACAAATGTGGAAGTGTGCATGGAAAAGTTTGGAAGGAATCAGAGAGTGTTTTTGATCGGTGATATGAATGGTAAAGTAGGGAATGTGAAGGTGGATGGAATAGTTGGTGAGTGGGGTGTGCCTGCTGAGATAGATGAGAATGGCAATGCATTAGTGGACATTTGTGCTGGGAGGGGGTTGGTGATAGCCAATACCCTCTTCAGGCACAAAATGATCCACAGGTATACATGGCGAGTGATGAGGAGGGTGGGTGGTGAACTGAATGAAAGGAAGGCAATGAGTGATTATGTGTGTGTGGATGAAAGGATGCGAAAATGTGTAATGGATGCAAGAGCTTATAAAGGGTGGGGGAGTGGACTTTCTGACCAGTACTTGGTGGTGGCCAGAATCAAGGTCCAATTAGGATGGAGAAATAGAAGAAGGGAAGGATGGGAAGAAGAAGTATTTGTAAGGAGAGTGGAAAGGTTACAAGAGGATGAGAAAAAGGCAGCGTATAAGAGAGAAGTGGAGGAACGATTGGGCAAATATGAATTGCAGCAGATGGGGGACGTGGAAGGTGTGTGCAAGATATTTACAGAAGAAATATGTGCAGCATGTGATGTGGTGTGTGGGATGAAGAGAAGACGGAGGGGGGTTCAAGGAACAGCGTGGTGGTGGAATGAAGAGGTGAGACATGCTGTGGCACAAAAGAAGAAAGCATACAATGAATGGATGAGAAATATGGGCGTGGAAGAAGTTGAGAGGTGGAAGAGAGAGTTATATGTAGAAAGGAAGAGAGAGGTGAAAAGATTAGTAATAGAGAGTAAGAAGAGAGTGGATGAGGAATTCGGAAGGAACTTGAGTGTAAAGTGGAGGGACTGTAAGAAAATGTCCTGGAAAGAGGTGAAGAGAGTAAGACAGGGTGGAAGCGAAGTTAGCAGGGGAGTGAAAGATAAAAATGGTAGATTACTAGTGGAGAAGGGGGAAAAAGTGAGCAGATGGAGGGAACATTTTAAGGAATTGTTGAACATAGAGGATGGAAGTAATGCGAGTATAAGTGGCTGGGGAATGGCTGGGAGGAAGAGGGAGGTGAGCAGACAGGAAGAAATCAGTAGGATAGAAGTTGTGGAAGCAATGAAGAAAGTTAAATTGGGGAAAGCCCCAGGAATTGATGGAGTGTGTGGTGAAATGCTGAAGCATGGGGGAGAGATAGTAGTAGAATGGATGTGGAAAATTGTGCAGATTGGCCTGGGATGAAAGTAGAGTCCCGGAGGATGGGAAGTCAGGTATAATTATTCCCTTGTACAAAGGAAAAGGTGAAAAAGAAGTGTGTGGTAATCATAGGGGCATCTGTCTTCTTAGTATAATAGGAAAAGTGTACGGTAGGATACATATTGACAGAGTTAGAGAAAGAACAGAGGAATTAGTTGGAGAAGAACAGGGAGGCTTTAGGAAGGGAAGAGGTTGTGTAGATCAGATATTCATTCTTAGATCTTTAGCGGAAAAGTTTCTAGAGAAGGGAAAGAAGTTGTATGCGGCTTTCATGGATTTGGAGAAAGCATATGACAGGGTGGATAGACATGGATTGTGGAAAGTATTAAGAATATATGAAGTAGATTGGAAGTTGTTGAATGCTGTGAAGAGCATGTATGATGGTGCTAAGGCTGCAGTGCGTGTGGATGGTGAACTGAGTGAATTTTTCTCTTTGAAGGTTGGGTTGAATCAGGGAAGTGTCATGTCTCCATGGTTGTTCAATCTGTACATGAATGGGGTAATAAAAGAGGTACAAGGTAGGGTAGTGGATGTTGGAGTGGCCCTGGTGAGAGAGGGTTGTGTTTGGAAACTCCCGTACTGTTGTTTGCAGATGATACTGTGTTGTTGATTGAAGATGAAGGAGAGCTGGAAGGCTTGATAGATGAGTTTGGGAGAGTGTGTAAGAAACGGAATCTAAAGGTGAATGTAAGGAAGAGTCAAGTGATGGTCTTTGAGAGAGGTGAAGTCAGTGAATGTACAGCGAGGTTGAATGGTGAGGAATTGGAAAATGTGAGTACGTTTAAGTACTTGGGTAGTGTGATGAGTAAGGATGGAGGTTTGGAGGGTGAAGTGCTTGAAAGGGTACAGCAGGGAAGAAAGGTTGCTGGTTCCTTGAAAGCAGTGATAAGAAACAGGGAAGTGAGCATGGAAGTGAAAAAGTTACTACATGATAGTATTGTGATACTAACTCTAACATAATGGAAGTGAAGCTTGGACGTTGTTGGAAGGACACAAGTCAAGAGTGAGAGCAGTGGAAATGAGTTATTTAAGAGGAGCCTGTGGAGTCACATGGAGAGCCAGGTCGACAAATGAGGATATAATGGAGCGTTGTGGTGTGGATGTGGATGTGATAGGAAGCGTTAGGAGGAATACACTGATGTGGTTTGGCCATGTGGAGAGGATGGAGGGTGAAAGACTGACAAAGAGAGTGTATATGAGTGAGGTGGAGGGGGGAAGAGGGAGGGGGAGGCCGAGGATGAAATGGAGGGATGGGGTGGAGGGGTATATGAGAGAGGGGGGTGTGAGGTGGGAGCAGGGCAGTGAAATGGCGGTGGACAGGGCGACGTGGAGGCGATTTGTTTGTGGCCACCCCGAACGGGATTGAGACATCTGGCAATAGATAGATAGACAGATAAGTGAACAACACAAAATATTACAAGACAACGAAGATACAGCCGTGGTACCCTGTTCCGCATCGTTACCCAGGCCTCAGCTGTTGCATCACCTCATACGTGCACTATTTTCCTTCTGTCTCTGCCTCTTCTATTACTCTTATTTCCCGGTATCTTACTACGTGCCGTCATATTCCGTAGGGGGTTTCTAGTCGTCCGGTCCTAACCTCTCCTGTATTACATAATTCGTCACACCATCACTCCCACACAAACAACGTTAGCACTAGACTGCTGAATCTATTACTACCATTATTGGCACTGCAACTACTAACCCTCCTTTTCCCACTGACTGTGTCAAATTTCCCTCACAATACTACTACTGCTACGCCTACAACTAATTCACTATAAATCTGTATGATAATACATATGATTGTCCTTATGTCAGTGTAACTGCCAACCACTGTTTCCTTGTCCCACCGTCGACAACTCGTCCCTCCCCCCCCCCTCCCCGCCTTACTGCTGTCCCAGTTGCAATCCCCTCTCTCCCAGCCACCATCGACCCTACTCCTCCCCCATTCCGGCACCATACAACCCCTCATCTCATCCCTCGGCCACCAGGCCTGTTGTTCACCCTTTACCGGTGAATACACGTGGTATGAATTAATAATAACAATTATAATAACAACAACAACATAGATGTGTAGCGTACCTAACATTACATATAAAAACTGCAGACCCAAACGTGCCTATATTACGGAGCACTGATATAGTAACCACAGAACTGACCACAGACCCTTGTTATCATTACCACTTCACCTTCCCTACAGCACTTCACAATGGTAATACAACCCATTGTAGTCCTTTGTGGGATCTCTTCAGCTGTTTGGGAAAATTAACATAGTGCACGACATGCCTACAAGCCACTGAAATACACATGTGACATTTTACTAACATCCATCAAATAGCCTAGGAGAAGTTAGTGGACAAACAAACAAACGACTGGGCATAGACAGAGGCCGAATGTCTCGCAAACACAGCCGCATACATCCTCCAACCTTACCTCAACATGAATGGTTCACCACAAACAGGCTCAAAATAGCCCCAGTCAAATCTACAGTGACCCTTCTCATAAACTGGACAGCAGAACATAGTCACATTCCACACCTCGCCATAAACAACACTCCCATACCACACACACACACACACACACACACACACACACACACACACACACACACACACAGTCCTTGGTGTAACATCAATGCCATTTAAGCAACACATCACAAACATAAAAGATAAATTAACACGAAGACTCAATGCCTTAAGGTCACTTGCCAATACAGAATTTGGACACAACAATGAAACCACCACCACAGTATACAAACAATATACACGTTCAGTGATGGATTATGCAAGCCCTGCTTGGGCTTCTACCCTCACTAAAACACACTACAACACTCTACAGACCACACAGAACAAGGCCCTAAAGTTAATCATAGGCTGCACAGCTACTAAACTTACAGACCACCTACACCAAGAAACCAAAGTTCTCAAAGTCAAGGATCATCCAGACATGAGAGGCACTCAAATCCTCGCCGCAGCCTCTACAAACCCACACCATCCACAACACTACATGGCAGCACATCCACCCACACCAAGGAACATCAAAACAACACCCAGCACACAATATCATACGCAATTACTGTCATCTCTCCTCCCTTGCCCGCCTCAGACCAGCTTCCAGAAGCATATCCATACTCAAATCACTTGCACTCCATTCACTCACTTAAAGAAAACTCACAGGTGCACGCAGGGCCTCCTGATATCCGCCCTTCCGAGTCCTATCTCCCTCGTGAGGACAGTGTCTACTTGGCCAGGCTGAGATGTGGGCAGCATCCAGCCCTCCTGAGTTATCAGAAGAGGCTGGATGACTCTGTCACTGATGCCTGTCCAGGATGCAACATGGCAACCCATGCCATTAAGCACATTATGGAAGACTGCATTGCACACAATCAGCTGCACCAACAACACAACATACACTCCTTGAAAGCTCTGTGGGAAAGCCTGGTCTCGGCCGTGGCCTTCCTTTGGGACCCGGGGCTGTTCGGCCAGACTGCCTAGGGAACAACTACTACTACTACTCCAACTTTGACCTAGCTTTGTGGCCTTCACCTATGACCTGTTGTAAAAAACTACCGTATAGGTCAACTTCTCGTCTGTCTCATAACCCTCCCATAAAGTTTGGTTAAAACTGGGTGGAACTATTTCAGTTACTCTCTCTCTCTCTTTCTCTCAAACACACACACACACACACACACACACACACACACACACACACACACACAGAACTATATTACTAATATAACTTAAATACTGAACTTCAAGCAAAAAAAAAAAAAAAAAAAAAAGAATCGCTCACCCGGTTGATTAGAGAAATTAATCTTCCATTTCACTGAACAAAATAATAGGAATAAAAGAATGGTTAGTCTGCTGAGATAGACGAGTTGGTGCCAGTTTGACGATGAAGTAAAGAGTTGTAATTGCGTGGATGTCGTGGCGAGAAACTTATTTTATATCGCTAAACGTAATGTGTGGGAGAGAGAGAGAGAGAGAGAGAGAGAGAGAGAGAGAGAGAGAGAGAGAGAGAGAGAGAGAGAGAGAGAGAGAGAGAGAATGCTGGAGGAGTAAGTGTTTGGTCACGGAGGATGAAGAATAAGCAGGTAAGAAAATGTGAGGAGGGAGAAGGACTGTGGCGGAGAAGAGGAGGAGGAGCGGGAGGAGAGTGAAGGTGAAGCAGATAGTTGAGATCCCTGCGAGAGGTTGGCGTCAGGTAGTAAACTTTAATATCCTCGCCTTCACAACTTCACACTACCAGAATTTTTCCATCCTTGACTTATTAACTTTTTTATTACTTTTTCAACACGGCGTAAAGATGACTTGGTGCGCAGTATTATATCTCACTCATATCTCCTCGTTCTTCAAAATCATACTATGTACGGAAAAGCTATGTTACGAACCCAACTGATTCCATGTAAATAGTAGCCTTCCTTCAAGTTATTTCTTTTTATGGACATTTTCTTAGCATGGTCTGTGTTATTTAATGGAAAAATACTCTTACGATGCTGTAATATTTCATGCTTTGCACTAAGGCGGATGAAATGCGTTGATATCAGATCTGGGAACGACGAGACCACTGGGAGGAAAAACGTGAGTGCAATGAAATCAGCACTGAGGAAGTTCGCATATAATCAAGGATGGAAAAACACCCTCACCCCAAAAAAGAAAAAAAAATGGCGTGAACGAAGAAACGTTTTTGTGGGAAGGGGGCATAATCAGCGCACCTTTACTTTTCCTCAATACGCCAAAATTCCACCTTTAATGTTGAGCTGTACCAACAGATTTATACTACTATATTGTACTATAGTCCTTTTACCATAATTTGGCCTAGATTTTTGTCCTGTTACAGCTTATATGACAGAATAACACAAAACTGTCACTCAACAGCCTTTCCACAGTTCTAGTGGTAATCTCTTGTTACATCTGAGCATTCAAGATACTGATAGGGCAGTTGTAGGCCAAGTTAGAATGTAAAGGGTATGGTTATAATGCAGTGCTATGGAAGGGATGATGAGCCTTTGTATTGTCTTTTCCTGTCACTGAGCTGTGAGAATAACTATGAGAAAGACTGAAGATCTGTGTCATGTTATGGCTGACGAACTATAATAATGGACTGGACCTGGGATCAATTTATATTACATTATACGGTATATAAAGCAAAGTTCTGGAAGAGTGGAGCCATGGTGCCAAGTAAATGCCAGAGCTAAAAACAAAAACACTTAAGATTGACTTGGTTCTCAATTACTTAAATAAATAAATAAAAAATGATGGAGTGGTTAAACAGTATTTCAATAAATGTGCGTCCTAGCAGAACACATTCAAAGGAATTTACGTAACAAAGATAATTCTGAAAACAGTTTGTGGATATAAAGATACTGTTCGAAAACTGAGGCCAGGTCGAAGGCGCAGAACGGGAGGAACTGGGAAACTCACTGAAGGGAAAAATAGTAAGAAATAAAATCGTTTATGCAAGGATTCCCGTAGGTCGTAGGAGATGAAGTTGCATACATATTGTAGAATCTAATCGTGAAGAACGGACCTCCACTGGGCTATGAACAGACATGAAACAGACTCTGAATTTTCTGTATTGCGCATCTTGAATCACAGGAAAGAAGACTATTGATAAACGGACTCGGACATAACTGCTTATCTGAAATATTATTAACACAGAAAGAAAATGAAATACTTCGAGATGATTCGGAAAATATGAGGAGAGAGAGAGAGAGAGAGAGAGAGACAGACAGACAGACAGACAGACAGACAGATAGACAGTGTGTGTGTGTGTGTGTGTGTGTGTGTGTGTGTGTGTGTGTGTGTGTGTGTGTGTGTGTGTGTTGCAAACCCAGGAAAAAGTGGAGAGATAAAGAGGAGGGGGGGGGAGATGTTGTGGGAAGAGGCCACATGCTGCGGTGTATACTGACAGAAACACCGTTTTTTTTTTTTCGGAAGGACTGTTCACAGGATAAAGTGTCGAGCAATAAATAAACAGATATGCTGAAAACAGACAACTCATTCTATGGCATCATTATTGTTGAAAGCCATCACATAATGTTTCATGCGTTTTTTTTTTTTTCTTGACTAAAAAGGTTCTCATGGCTTAGTTGAGTATATGCAATGAGATCAGCATACTTAACTAGGCTGCAGTAGTTAACAGCTCATTATACCAATCCCATGGAAGAAGGCAGTCTGAATGGCTTGCTGTAGCAGCATTATAAATGTTGCGAAATTTCTAGAAACTCCTTATGGTTAAAAAGTACAAAGGAATACAAAGGAGTACCCAAGGGAAGCAAACAGCAACAGACCTTATGGTCCTTTCGAGGCTGTTTGTTACAGAGTAGACTCTGACTACGAGATCTAATTCTACATGCTGAAGGATAAGGATGGCAAAGCGAGAAGGCTCACCCCTCCTCCAAACCCTCCAGTTAAAAGTGGCAGGAAAAAGTGAGAAGTACCACCATGCAGCATGGAAAAATTGACACAAATTTCATAGGCAAAACTGAAAAGGAAAAGTTACATTCTATAATACTTTATGTATATGCTACCAGTTTGAATAACCTGATTTAATCAATGCCAACCCTGGTTGAAACTATTTGGCTTTAGCTTCTGAAGGAGACTTTTGTGTGGAATTTTGTGAAAAGCCTTCTGAAAATCGAGGTAGACAACATCAACAGATTTAGTGTCGTCGTACATGTTCACTATATCAATGAAAAAGTAAAACAGATTCGTGAGGCAAGAGCGATTATTTCGAAAACATGTTGCGAATCTTCGATGAGATTGTCTGTTTCTAAGTGATTCACAAACTTGTCTCTGATAATTATGTCAAGCAATTTGCAAACCACCGATGTGAAACTAATTGGGAGGTAGTTTTGGTTATGCTTTATTGCCCTTTTAGAATACAGTATTAGGGTTAGGTCTCCAAGTTCCCATTCGTGTGGCACCCTGCTGCTCTTAAGTTATAAGTTAAAAAGTTCATATAAAGGCTTTAAAATTTCATTCTGCGGTTCCTTTAATACACGTGGAGTTAGTTTGTCCTGTCCCGGTGTTTTCTCTTTTATTCTGCTAATTGCAGTTAGTACGTGGCGACCACTAATTGTAATGTCATTGATTATGTTGCCCTCTCAGTTGCCCTCTCTGTCAGAGGGGTTCTTTGATCTACTTCTGTCAGTGAGATTTCTCCTAAATCGAATAGGATAGTTTAGTGGTCATCAACATAAAATTTAAAAATACATCTCCTTAAAGAACGGAATAACAACAATACTGCACTGATAGCTAATGGCAGTTTTATATGTGTTAACAACAAATGCTTGTATTCAAATCTGGAAGGCCGTATATAGTTGCAAGGTTAAGCTTTAAAAGGCATACTAAGCTCTTTAATCGGTACTAAAACCTACAATACCAAAAGCTACTAGAAGTCAGTTTATCGCTGCAGCGCGTGGATAACAGGAATCCATTAAATCCTTGAATCTGATGGTGCACCTTATTTTCATTCTCATTACCACCAGACAGTTATATTTAGCTCATGGAAGACTCTTTGAGCTAAACGACATAGATAGAGCCCTCACAAACCCTTTCAGTATTAGAGGTCCTAATTTAAGTAAAATCGTCTATTGATACAGAGTTTACACAATATGAAAACTGCGTTACAGCAGAGAAAGGGTATTTTGTAGTGTCATCAGGCTATTGCTTCCTTAATTACAAACCATGCACAGCACTGGGGAAGTGTATAAGGAAATGGGGAGCAAAACCCCACCTGATGATCCTACATTCGAACTGGCTACTGGTATCAGATATCAACGTCAGTTACTTCAAACCAATGACAGACTCCAAATTCTCTCCTGCCGATTCCTGCCTTAGGCGATTTTGATTAATTTAGAAAACTTCACTCGCACAGGAGGGGTAAAAGAAAGCAGTCTGCAGTCCCCTGGTGCAACAAGTCTGTACATAACTAAATAAAATAGTCTGGGGATAGCAAATATGAACTATAATGCGCGTCATCTTAGTGAATGCTGAAGCAGTTTATCCGCAACTACCATCGGTGCTTCATCAGGTTGTCATCTGGCTCAGTGAGTGGTTGTATTGTACAGTGAAGAGTGTTTTACCATTTCTGTCTATCTATTGCCAGACGCCTCAATCCCGTAACGAGTGGCCAAAAACAAATCGCCTCCACGTCGCCATGTCCAATGCCACTTCACTGCCTTGCTCCCAACTCACCCCCCCCCCCTCTTTCATATACCTCTCCACTCCATCCTTCTATCTCATCCTCGGCCTCTCCCTCCTTCTTCCCCCCTCCACCTCGCTCGCATACACTCCCCTCGATAGTCTCTTGCTCTGCATCCTCTCCACATAACCAAACTATTTGATTTAGACTAATTCGGTATCATTCACACTGAAATTTTCATATTTGTTTCAGTACTATAACTCCTTTTTTTTCTTGCCATCATCACACGCTGTTATGCTTTCCTTTAGACTGGGGTGGACGTCTCGTAGCGACCTGGTTAATGGTAACTCATTATCATTATCTTGTCATTTTGCCCGCCAAAGGAAAGTCGAAACACACACACACACACACACACACACACACACACACACACACACACACACGCCACAGTTAGTGCCGATGACAGTGTGCTAAATGGTGTTGATTGAGGTGTTATCTGTCGATCAAGGAGTTAATAAGTATATCCCGGTAAAACGTTCGGGCAACGTGTCCGCGCTGTGTCCCTCCACTTCAGCTGTAAGCGACACAACTGACCACCCGATTAACTGATTAACGCCAACACGGAGTCGCTAAACCACCTAAACGAATAACTGGCTCGCCCTGCTCTCTGGGTCTAAATGACAATAATTGCCCTAAATACCATAATGCCTCTTAAAAGTTCTCTGTCTCTGTCTCTCTGTCTCTCTGTCTCTGTATCTGTCTCTCTCTCTCTCTCTTGAAGTTGAGTTATAGATATGAAGTCACAATTTTGTTGTTTGTATGGTTGATTTTAAAAATATGTTCTGCAATTTTGATACTGGAACATTCTATATATATATATATATATATATATATATATATATATATATATATATATATATATATATATATATATATATATATATATATATGTGTGTGTGTGTGTGTGTTCTTACCTAATTGTTCTTACCTAATTGTATCTTTACAGGAATGAGTCAAGCTCGTACTGTCCCGTGTCTTAAACCATATTTATCGTACATATCCTTAAATTTGTGAATTGTTTTGGCACACACTATTTCATTCGGTAGTGCATTCCATTGATAAATTGCTCTGTTTGGGAAACTGAATTTCCTTACGTCTTTATCACCTCTCTTCTTATGCAGTTTTTTGCAGTGTCCTCTTGCTGATGCTTCTCCATATGTTAAGTAATCATTTATGTCTATTTTCTCCTTTCCTGATATGCATTTATATAGCATTATCATGTCACCTCTTTTCCTTCTCTCCTGTAGTGTTGGTAGATTCAGTTTATTTAGTCTTTCTTCGTAGCTTAGGTCCCTTAAGCTTGGTATCCATCTTGTAGCCGCCCTTTGAACTTTTTCAATCTTGTCTATGTGCTTTTTGAGATGAGGACTCCAGACTACTGATGCATATTCCAGGGTTGGTCTAATGAATGATGTTATTATCCTTCTTAGCATGTCTTCATTTATGTATGTGAATGCTATTCTCATATTTGCAAGCAGTGTATACATGTTCCGTACCTTCTCGCTGATGTGGTCAGCCGGAGATAGTCTGTTATTGATAATCACACCTAGGTCTTTCTCTCTTTCTGATGTATATAGGGTTTTATTTCCTAACTTATAATCCCAATCAGGTCTTTTTCCACTTTTACCAAACTTGATTACATGACACTTGTCCAGATTGAATTCCATTTGCCATGTACTACTCCATTCATGAAGTTTATTTAATTCTTCTTGTAGCTCCCTACAAGAGTCTGTGTTAGTAATTCTTCTTTGTATTTTTGCATCATCTGCAAACATATTCAGATAGCTCTCATTTCCAGTGTTACTGTTTATATCATTTATATACACTAAAAACATGATTGATGCCAGCACTGAACCCTGTGGTACTCCACTAGTCACTTCTTTCCATGATGAGTAGTTTCCTCTTAGTACTGTCCTCATTTCTCTTTTTATGAGAAAGTCTTGCATCCAACAAAACAGTTTGCCTCGAATTCCTCCTTGATGGTACAGTTTCCATAAAAGTCTTTGGTGTGGTACTGTGTCAAAAGCTTTCTTGAAATCTAAATAGATACTGTCCACCCATCCTTCCCTTTCCTGTATTGTGTTTGTTACTCTGTCATAGTAGCTTAACAGATTAGTAACACATGATTTTCCTTTTCTGAAACCAAACTGTCTTTCTGTTATCATACTGTGTTCTTCTAGATGATTTACCCAAGCTTTTCTTATAAGTTTTTCTAATACCTTGCTTACAACACTGGTCAGTGATACTGGTCGGTAGTTGAGTGGATTTTGTCTATTTCCTTTCTTGAATAAGGGGACAATATTTGCTTTTTTCCAAATATCTGGTAGTTTACCTTGACTCAAGGATTTTTTGAAAATTAAAAATAATGTTTACATAAATCCTTTGCACATTCTCGTAATACCCAACATGAAATTTCATCAGGACCACTTGCTTTTCCTCTGTCTAATCTACTTAACTCCTCCTGTATTACTTTTTCTGCTATTTGTATATCTGGTAGTATGTGTGGACATGCGTGTTCCACATAGTCCCTCTCAAAATTTTTTTCTTCTGTAAAAACTAATTGGAAATTCTTATTTAGTGCTTCACAAATATCTTTCTCTTGTGTATAAGTGATTCCCTCGTCCGTAATGGATTGTATTATATCTTTTACTTTAGTTTTGCTTCTGATATAGCTGTAAAACAGCTTTGGTTGATCACTACTTTTATTTATTATATCCTCCTCAAACTGTTTTTGGGCTTCCCTCCTTATTCTTGTATAGTCGTTTCTTGCCTGTTTGTAATTATTGTACGCCCTTTCACTATTGTGTCTTCTGTATCTATTCCACAACAAATCTCTTCTTTCTTTTAATTTTTTACATTCTGTATTGAACCATTTTTGTATTTTCTTATCTGCTTCTTTGTGCTGTGGGATGTACTTCTGGACTCCTATTTCATAAAGTTCACAAAATTTTTTATATACAGCATTTAAATCTTGTCCTCTAAGCTCATTTTCCCAATCAACTTCTAAGAAATACTTCTTTAGGTCTTGATAATTTCCCTTTTTATAGTTTAGGCTCTTTTTGTAACTATCATTGCTGTTTACTATGTCATATGCTATCCTGAAGTTATAGTTTAGTACTGCATGATCGCTTTTGCCGAGTGGAGGGTGATATATTAAACTGTCAATATCATTTTCTTGCCTTGTAAATATTAGATCTAGCACTGAAGGTACATCAAGTCCTCTTTTTCTGGTGGTTTCTCTCACATGTTGCGTTAAGAAAAACTCTTGTACGAGATCCAGGAGCTTTTGGTCCCAACAGCTTTCTTGGCTATTTATATCTAGAGTATTCCAATTTATATTTGTATTGAAGTCCCCAGTTAGTATAATTCTTTCCGATTTCTCTTCCATTTTATGTAGCAATGATCTTACACTCTGAATTGTACTCTCTGCCAGGTCCTCATATTCGTCTCTTTCCCATGTGTTTGATCTGGGTGGCATGTACAAATTTGCTACAATTACTTTACCTTCAGATGTGTCGATCTCTACTGCAATCAGTTCTACTTGTGATGGTATATCTAGTTTTATTTCCTTGACTTTTAGATTTTTCTTAGTTAATATTATAATTCATCCTCCTTTTTTTAAATATCTGTCTCTTCTCCATATATTGTATTCCTCTAAGTTTAGTATGTCATTTGATATCCTTGGTATTAATTTTGTTTCAGTTAGGCATATTATTTGTGGTTCATTTTCTCTGACATAATCATTTATCTCTAGTAATTTAGATACCATTCCATCCACATTTGAGTACATCAACTTTATCATCTTGTTTATATACTTGTCCTGACATGGTTCTACTACCTTCCTCCTTTTTCTTCCATCCTGTTTGTGTACCACTTTCGTACCTGCAATCCTATTACTTTGTAAAAAAATTTCTTCTTGTCCTCTTCTGATCTTCCCTCATTTTTTGTTTTTGCTTCCTCCCTTTTCTCTTTCAGTAATTCCATTTCCTCTTGTGTTAGACATCTTTTTATCCATACATTTTTGAACTCCTCTTTTTCCTTAAGATTCTTTGCATTTTTTAGTATCTCTTCCACAGTGTTTACACTCTGGAAAGTCACCTTTAGAGGTCTTGTCTTGCTTTTCTCGTATTTCCCTAACCTTTTGTGTTCCTCTATGTCTTTACTACAGATTTCCTCTGATACTTCTTTCAGCAAGCTCATTACATTTGCCATCTCCTTTTTGTCTCTTGTGATCTTGTTTTTAACTTCATCCTCTTCTATACCAGTGATTACTATTGATTTGTTTATCTCTACTGAATCTCTGACTAACTTTGGATTGTTTTGGATTATTCTTTTCACCTCCTTTTTAATGCTTTTTTCCTCCACCCTTGTTTCTAAGTCTTTCTTTACTTTCACCATTTCTGCATACGTGGTTTCTACATCATTTTTGTAGCTTTGCACAGCTTCATTTACTTGTGTTATCTTCTCCTCAATATCACTGCTCTGGTCAATAAGACTGCTAACTTGCCTAATTGTCTCTGTGTCATTTTTGAACTCTTCCATAACACTCTCGTGATTGACTACTGTACTTGCCATTTCACTAATTTTCTTCCTAAGTGTACTCAATTCCACGGCTAGTTCGCTGATGGTTGTGTCTTTCTTATTGGCCTCCCTTCCTAGTTTTTCTATTTCTTCCTTTTGCAAGTGCATCTGCTTCTTTATTTCATCAATTTCATTTGTGAAAGCCATTTCTAGTTTGTTTACACGTTCAACCAGTCTATTGTGGGTCTCTACTTCAACCAGTTCTTGGTAGAAATCATCATTTTGCTTTTTACCTTTATCCCTTTTCTTTTCCAAATTTGTTTTACTGAAGTATGTATCCATTTTGCAATACTTAAAGTGCAAAGCATATACTTACAATCTCCGTCTTGTTGTAAACAAACCTCAGAGATGACTCAGCGTATTCTTTCGTCTTGGTTCTATTTCCTGTTTTTACAAGTCTTGTTGAAACTTATTATTTTTTTCCTTTTTATAGTGAACAATCATTTAGTCTAACCTGGTACTGAGCTTGACTCATACAAAGATACTATTTAGGTAATGCCACTGGCCGTGATTGGTACGGAGCGCCGGTGTCACACGTCCACCTAGCTTGAATCCCTCTGTGTGTGTGTGTGTAACACTATCACAAAAGTCACAGTTATCAACAAAGTAAATATAGGAAGTGACCCTAGAACGGTGGGTTGCACAGCCAGATTCAGGTTCAGAAGTGAAGGAAAGAAGATGATTAAAAATAAAAAGATATCCCCATAAAAGGTAAATGAAAACAAAGCAGCCTTCCAGTTGCAAATAACCAACAGATTTCAGGCTCTAAGTAATGCTGAATGTTGACACTGATGAGTTGAATGACAGACTAACAAAAAAATTTACAGAATTAGCGGAGGTAATAGGAAAACCTAATACAACCAAAACCAAGAAGTATTCAGAAAAGACACTCGAGCCCATGAAAAAAAAAAGAAAGGAAAGGAAAGGAAAAATAAAGAAATATGAAATAGAAAGACCGGAATCAAATAAGCTGATCAACAAGACACAAAAAGAAGAAAAAAGAGAAACATGGATCAGATCAAAGAAACCACCAAAAAAGGAAAAATTCGGAAACAGGTCTGAAGTAAAATGGCACTGGGAAAGCAACAAATTATACTACTGAAATGCAAAAACGGTGAAGTCATTTAATACAGAGAAAAGAAAGTGAAGAGAGTTGAGGAATTTCACAAATAACTGTACAGGTACGCATCAAAGACAGTAGTACCAATAGCTAACTTTTCAGTTGACACAAGTGAAATGCCTGAAGTAACACCAGACAAAATAAGCATTTCGCTTAAAAATATGAAAAGATGGAAGGCTCCGGGCGAATATGGAATAGTAGCAGATTTACTGCTGGATGCAGGAGCGGAAGTACAAAACAGGCTCACCCATTTATTTGCTGAATGCATAAAGAAGAAGAAAATTCCCAAAACATGGTGTAATACAATAATTACTTTACTTTGAAAAAAAAAAAAAAAAAAAGGCGACTTAAAAGAACTTAATACCTATCGACCGATTAGCTTATTATCCGTCATTTACAAAGTCTTCACTAAAGTCCTTACGAACAAAATAACAACATATTTGGAAGAAAACGAACTTCGTACACAGGTAGGATTCCGAAGCGGGTACTGGACTACTGATCATCTACACACAATGAATCAGCAAAGTGAGAAAACTATAGAATAAAATAAACCACTATGCTTAGGTTTTCTTGATTAAGAAAAGGCTTTTGACTCAGTGGAGCACATAACAATTATAAATTCATTACGAGAACAAGGAGTAAATGAGAACATTGTGAAACTGCTCGAGAACATATATAAAGAGGGTGCTACAGTTAAATTACATAGAGACTGGGAAAAGATTAAGATTGAGAAGGGCCTGCATCAGAGAGATATAATTTAACCAAAATTATTTACAGCATGCCTAGAAAGTATTTTCAGAAAGCTGACCTCGGAGAACAAAGGAGTAAACATGGATTGAATAAAGCTAAACCATTTACGGTTTGCAGATGACAATGTCCTAATCCCAGAAACAACTGAGACATTGCAAGAAATGTTAATTTAACAGAACAAAGAAAGTCTCAAAGTGGGGCTAAAGATGAACCGGAGTAAACTAATCTTTAATCCATATACACAAAAGAGCGTCAACAGAATAAGCGAAAAAATTCTTGAAGCAGTCGTGGAGTACAATTACTTGGGGCAACTATTAAAACTAACGGAAGACCATACTAGCGAAATAAAAGACGCATTACAATTGGATGGAAACATTTCGGTAAACAAAGAATCATTATGAAAAGTAGCTTGCCAATATTTAGGAAACGAAAGTATATAATGGATGTACAATCCCTGCTTTGAGGTTCGGTTGTGGGACCTGGAAACTGACTAAATTAATAGAAAATAAGCTAATACTTAGCAGAGAGCAGGGCAGTGTTGGGATTATTGTTAAGAGATAGGAAAAGATTAACCTGGGTCTGAGAGCAGACTAAAGTCAAAGACGTTTTAGAAGTTATAAAAGAACAGGAATGGAGATTGGTAGGTCATATAACAAGAATCAGGGATAACAGATGGAGCATGAGGCTGACTAATTGTAATCCAAGAGATTGTATATGTAGTAAAAAAAAAAAAAAAAAAAAAGAGGTGCCAGGCACAACAAATCTCGCCCGACAGTAGTTATTTCTTTGCTGTTGAATACTGACTAGTTTCTGCCATATATTATCAGTGCACATTATAATCCACTTGCGGCCAGCGTCCTCAGTATAGGACGGAACTGGGCATTTTCAAAAGTTAATAAAGGAGGGAAGCCCGGGGTAGGGACCTATGAGCTCGGCGACAATGCGCCGATAGGCAGGAGGCTGTACACTTAGTACCCTTCCAACAAAATCCCTCAAACACGAACCCTGGGAGTAAGTCTTCTAAAGTCTAAGGTAATAACGCAAATGTTTGGAAGTTACGCCCTCTGAAAATCTGTGATCTTGCATTTGACCTTTCAAGGACATTCGAGGTCAAAGGTCATGCTGGCAAATGAAAGCCCATATGAGACTTCATACAGTATATTTAGGTAATAGTAAATATCTCTATCTTCAACGAGTTTCGAGTTATAGCCCCCTGAATATCCGTGACTTTGAGTTTGATCTTTCAAGGTTACTTATGGTCAAAGGTCAAGGTACCAGTTAAAACCCATATGAAATTTCCTATATGTTGATAATAGTAAATATTTCTCTATCTTCAGTGAGTTTTGAGTTATAGCCCCCTGATTGTCCATGCCCTTGAGTCTGACCTTTCAAGGCCATTCAGATTCAAAGGTCTTGGTACCAAATTAAAGCCTATATTACGAGTTCCTGTATATTCCTGATAGTATCTGTACAGTATCTTCACCCGTTTTCGAATTATAGCCCTCTGAAAATCAGTGACGTTCATTTTGATCCTTCAGGGTCATCCGATTGCCTCCATTAATTACTTCCTTTGGGGACCAGTGCCAACATATCCTGAAAGTTTCATGCAAATTCATTTGGTCGTTTTCCCGTAATGTTGTTAAGAAAGAAAGAAAGAATGAGAAATAAACTCAACCAAAAACATTACCTCGTCAGACTCCGTCCGGGCGAGGTAAAAAAAAAAAAGGGGGGGGGGGAGACATGAAATGGAGAGATGAGAGAGAGAGAGAAATTTGGACTCAAATCGTGACAGAGATTTGCTCAAGGTATTCGTGGAAAATGTGGGTAGGAGAGACCTTTGTTCATCAACGGACTTGCAATGGCTAATGATGATATATATATACTCTAGTGTGGCTGGGCTGTATCCAAACGTCGGTAAATTTTGGCCATTTGATGTTTCTAATTCCGTGTTCAAGAAGTGAGGTGTGTGGAACTTCAATCAATTTGCACTGATACATTTTTATTTATGGTGATATTAGCTACAGCATTTCAGATTTCATGAGGGAAATAGAAGAGTGGTGCCCCCCCCTCCTCCACCTCCACAATTTGTGTATAACGTTATGTAATCATAATTCTACGATGATACCAAAGTTGATTTTGTAGCGTGGAATAGTACAGTAAAATTAATTCGGAATATTCTTCTACTGTTTACAATTGCTCATGGAAAATAATGTAATAAATGGTCCCTTTTTGTCAACGTTTTCCCAAGATCTAAATCTTGCAACAGGCAAACTCTATCAATGTCTAGATCACAGGAACTAAGTATGAATGACTGAATTCATGATTCCTCTCTTTTATTAACCAAATATATTTTGACAATGTAAAAATACTCAGTGTGGTTGGTGGGGAAATCAAACATCCACTCACTTGATGTAGTTCAGTCTTTAGGTGACACAACACTGAGTGACAAGCCAAACGGTTTCCTGTCATCCAAAGACCAGTTACTACCTTGGGTTGTAAGAATATAATCTACTGGTCGCCTGGTGATCAGTTGGGCTAAGTGCCTCCAACCGGCTGAGGTCAGTAAAAATTTTCATTTAAGAAGTGGTTGGAGTTTGTAGCCAACGTAACAACACTCAGGGAAAAGCGAGGTTGGTCACCCTTGCTGTAAACGTCGGACTGAGTAGCCTAGCCCCGGCCCTCTATACTCTTCAGGAGATAAAGAAAGCACAGGATGATGGAAGTAAAAATCATTATAACCTGAAGACTGTTCTTTGTCGTTATTATTTTGGACAGTAAACTTGAATACCTCCCTGTCCAGACCTGTATGTGATGACCACAGAGAATGAGGAGGCATGGTATGAAGGCGGTGGTGCAAAAAAAAGTATGACAAATGTAGGAGGGTGAGAGAAATGCGACTGGGATATGAGAGACTGAATATGAAGTGCTGACACTGAAAAACTGGGGGAACTTTAAACCATCACAGCGTAAGGCTGTTTGCCAGAGGGAAAGGGCATGGAAGAGTGATATTAGTAGGGAGAGAAAGACACTGATTACGAGAAAATGTATGAAAATTAAAGTATGAGTGTGGGTAATTGATAGCGTTATGTAACCCTTATGGGAAAGATAGAATATATAACTACATTAGTCTTGACCCTGCCAGTAGATTGTATTCCTTAGCAATGACTTCTCTTTGTCAGATAATTAAGGCAAGAATGTCGGCTTCAGTACTTAGTAATACTTGCCCCATTTTCAGTATCTCCCTCATACGCCCATCTTCCTTCTAAAATTCCAAGCCTTCGTTAAATCTCAGGTTCCTATGCATAATTCTTTGCTCACCCAGTACGTTGGTTTCAGTGGGCATTATGCCTGTATCCTTGGAGACATTCCTATAGCGTCATGAAATTTGCATTCAAGACCATCCTTGCTCCTGTTTAAAAATAATTCCTTTACCTCGTAGGAGAGCGACTAGTTCGGGTCATCTCTGACGACATTGTTGACCAGTATATCCTGCACTGTGTGAAACAGTACAGGGAATGTAATTTTTTTGTTGATGTCCTTTTGTATTAAAATTTTTACATGTAGCTTAATAGGGGTCCTCACTGAAAGTGTGGAACGTGTTCCAGCGAGCGAGCGAGCAAGTCAGGCAGCGCAATAATCGGAAAATACTGCTGCGCTACTCATGCAACCTTAGACCGTTACTTCTTGTGCAGCCGGCTGTTACGCTAATCTGCCTTATAAAAAATCGTTTCCTCGATTTACGGAAAAACTATTGGGAAATACGGGTTGTCTACGAAATTAAAATAATTGAGGATTTTTATGCGATTTCCAAATTGGTGTCTATCTTTCTTGTAATTTCAAAATTGGTTGAGATTAAATAGGCTTAAAAAAAAAAATCGCTACTGTACTATAGAGTTTTCCTCCCGACCGCTGCCCTCATTTCTTGCTGATGTGATAAATCTTTCACTCGGGTACATATGTCGGTGGTCCAAACCGTGACTACGTTTGGTGTTCGAGCGAGCAAAGCGAGCGAGAACAATTATGCTTTCACGACTTAAATGTACGATTTTTGTACCAAAAACCAAACAAATGTACGTCAGAACACACAAATCTGGCGAATGACCGGAGACACATTGTTCCAGAAGTATTCTCTGTGACTAATTTTTCTTCGAAGATATAAAATTTATACCGGCATTACACTAAGTCATCCTGTTAATGTGTTCACATCAACATAAACGCATTAGTTCACAAGTAATAAACTTTTAGATACTGTAATTTTTTTGCATCAGTGTTCTACACTGAATTCAAACTCAGGCTTCTTCCATTAAGTCTCATCAACAAGTCCGTGACTGACTCCAAAATTCTGTAGAATTGGTTAGACTATCTGATGATATTCACAAACTATATTTCATCCACTTCCTTTTTAGCTCCTGTACACCCGTCACAACTTCCTGTAGTTTTCATTCATAGACTCACTATATGGGGAAAAAGGTTGTATATATTTTTTCCCCTTCTTTCTCCCTCACCTCAGTTTCCTCATTCCACCACACACGTTTCTTTCTCTCTTGCCCATACTCCACTTTCACAATGTCATAAACCTTCTCATGCTCATGGTTCAGTTTCCGTTTTATAAAATCACTTATTCCCAATTTTTACTTGATACTCTGTACTCACGTCTATTTTACAATATCGTTCTTTTTGGTGTTAGAACGCTTCTGTTAACTGCAAAATGTTACGCTCGCTTTAATGTAGAGGTAATCAGATATCAAATCTCTGATTCCATCTAAGCATATTTTCGGTTAATTGTTTCTCCTCCGCCGTGTACAATACAAAACTCGTAACCAGTCCACTACGATATCTCTCTATTATTATTATTATTTATATTATTTTTTACATTTTTGCCAAACTCTGACGATAATATTTAGTGTAGGAGAAAATTTCTGTGTCTGAGATCTTAAAAACAGCCTATTTTTGTCCTTTTGTCATCAGAGGGTCTCCTGTGCTCTGGTACGTAGTAGTAGTAGTTGTAGTAATAGTAATGGTGGTGGTAGTAGTAGTAGTAGTAGTAGTAGTAATAGTAGTAGTTCAGCAGCAGCAGCAGCCGCAGCAGTAGTAGTAGAATAACCTTGATTTGTCTGGCCAAGCAGACCCATTAATAGCAGGTATGTAATCACCCCTGCAGGGCCATTCCATGCAGTGAACGGATGACTGCATAAAATGGACTGCTCGTTGCCATAGCAAGGAATGGGGAAGAGTGTGGAGATTTCGTTCCTGGTCGGACGCCGCATTTGCGTCTCTCCACCAAGTTAACAGAGGCACCATAGTAGGCTCCACATAACCCCGATATTTAGTACTGTGGTTACCACTCAGCGCTACAAATAATTTCCTGGGTTACAGGAAACCATTAGTTTTGTCCCCCATTACTGAGTTACCTAAGGAATGAGTGAATGATAGTCACCACCAGTTACCACTACCATCTGGTCTGTTGCACGCATAAACTTGTTATATGTCATCGCGCTGAAGTTTTTAATTCCCTATGGATGTGATCACCACTGACCTCCGTGATTTTTCAACGTTTACTTTATTGGTACATCCTTTTGCATACGGTGAACCGACTTAAACTGTCTGTCATGTGTGGGAATGCAGTATGAAATCCTTACTCTGATATTCTATAATTCTAGCCGTGTGTCTGTCTTTCAGTTTGTCTGTCTGTCTGTCTGTCTGTCCGTGTAGCGCAGCCAAACATGGAAAAATGATGTAATGGAACTTGACAGGGTAGCTGGAACTGGGTCACAGATGGGTCCATTTTAAATTGATATCACTTAAATTTGCTAAGGGGTATTTCGGCCCTTATTAACTGTCTCCATTACGGTTTCGAGTACCAAAATTTCGAGCAGCAGGAGCCGCAGCAGGAAAATGGCCCTCATGTGAACAGCCAGTATCGCACAAAATCATGTTTCCTCAACAAAATTAACAATTGTCAACAATATACAATTCTACTCGTAATGGTGCAAAAACTGTTGCAAGCATATGCTTAGTTTTTGAGCCAGCCTTGTGTAATTGAAACAATCCTGGCAGGTGGCGAGAAAAATAAACTACTGCAAATTGGTCTTCACCACACAGTGACGAAACATATAATTAATGTATGAAAATAAAATTTGGCACCGTTGATACCAGTTGTGCAGTATGTTGTGCAGTCGGCTGCGCAGCATATTCCCCATTCATTCAGCCATTCTACTGCAATGCGAGATGACTGAAACCGAACCCGTGTATCAGAAAAGCCAATATCTCATTTCTGTTTAACATATCTTGCTGTAACTAACTGAGACTCGAGGGCGAAGCCCGAGATTCCTCTGCCCGAGCAAGTTTGCAGCGGTCTGATTGAGACGGGAAGCAACTGTAATAGCAAAAGTTTAGTGGTGCTAGTTCCAGTGTTTTTTGTTGTGTAGAGTTCTCTTCGGTCTTCCAAAATCGTCTGTCTTCAGACCAGATATAGTTCTAAGTAGGTATTATACAGTCATCAGTACCTTTTGATTCACGCAGATACGGCAAACGATTCTCCATTCTCGATGACTGTCTTAGGCCGTGATACGTCGTGATTCCTTTTTATTCTCCCCATTGTCAACTTCTCGAACTTGTAGTGGCATGGATATATTTAGCCTCCTCACGAAGCAGGGTTAACGACAGCAAGGTAGTGAAGGGACTAATGAAGACTGCATCTAATCCCGTCCCTACTAGGGATTTACTCGAAGATGGATATAACTGCATGGTAGCAGCATGAAGTGGCACAAGACTGTGTGCCCCTATCAACAGCAGGATGTGGCCTAGAGGCTCACCTAAAATGCGGATACTATACCTCGCCCTAAACGTGCACTGGAAAAGTGCTGTAGATAGTCTTATTTGTGTGTGTGTGTGTGTGTGTGTGTGTTTAATAGATGCTAGGCAACGGTCTCAGTCAGAACCAATTCCTCTACTTCCTTCTCCTCCCTTGACCATTCCCAAATAGCTATGAAGTGGAAAAACAACAAGTCATCGTACTAGAAAGGGTTAATTCCTTTCAATTCCACGTAATTGTCCACCCTGTTACCCTAAATACCCCTATATCATCCGTTTCTCGTAGTTTTTTCTCTCTTAAACTTCGATGGCTCATTCCCAGCTTAATATAATCGTCTGACATATAAAACAATACTGGCATTTTTCCTTTCATCAGATGGTTAATGGTAACAGTATTAACTCTCCTAGTCTCCCATGACTCAGTATCAGCTGAATAAAATAACTTGACGTGAGGATAACTATGTTGGATCAACCAGGATTAAATTTACCTACTGTAGCACTTATCATTTTTGTTTATTCCACTCACAAAATCCAGAAAAACCATGATTTAGCAGATGTTGCTCAGTGGTAGCACTATGTACCCTGGGTGGAGCAGCTGCGATGTACACCCAGGACACAAACATACTCATATTCCGATACACCTCGTGGTGGAAAGGACCCTGGTCCTACCTTGGTGAGGCGATGTCTGCCACAAGCGTGAACCAGACTCCTTCACTGTGTACCAGTGTATACTGTATCTTACCGTAAGACGGCTCCACAGAAGCAGCTGCTTACCTGAGCTCGACGGGTCTGCTGGGCCTGGCAAATCGGGTTAAACAACAACAACAACAACAACATTATCGACAATAACCACAACAACAACCCTTTGTTTCCTTCCTGTCTTACCAGTTGTTGTTTACTCCCTCTTTCTCCGCGCACTTTCGCTATCTCACTTAATCTCACATGTCCTCAGTTAGTCATTCACTGTTCGAGCCAACGAAGACAATCAGACATGTAACAGGGCAGGGTAGCACAGCATGAAAACCTAGCTGTTACAGGTACAATGGACCTACACCAATTACTGGAAAGGTTATGGAAAGCAGTAGGTGTTACTTAATTTTTATAGCAAGAATATTGCAAGTAAATTGCCAAAAAACGCTAAACAAAATAGTCTGTTTCAGCTGAAATTGTTAAAATTACAGAGGACTTGCACACATCCTTGGAAAGTTAATAGAAATACAACACATATTACTTAAGTGACCGTTTTCAAAACGCATCATTAAATTACCGAAAAAGCCAGAAAGTGCCAAGAAGGGCTACACAACTGGAATATCTGTGATATATCTGAAGCTACAGAGCACCTAGGCGAATGGCTGGAAAGCTTATGGAAATGTAATAGATGTTGCTTAAACGGCTTTTCTCAATTTCGCTTCTATATTGACGAAACATCACCCACCTCCTCCCCAAAAAATCAAATTCAGCACCAAAACTGTGCTTTCTTGTAAATAAGTAAAGTTACACTGGACCTACGCACATACCTGGAAAGCTAAAATAACATAAGCCATTTGCTCACTGAAACACGTTCTACACATTCAAGTGTGGAAGCTTGTAACTTCATTCAGTCACTCATATTGACTCACTTACCCAATCACCCCCTCGCGATATTATTGTGTCTCGTTCATTCATACACATGTTTACCTTCACAACAACATATTCTTACATTTTCACTCACTTTTTCAAACTCTTCCTAGCACACACTCGCATTTTTCTCAAAACCACGTTTGTCTTATATTCCAGCTCGCCCACTTTCCTCCGTCCTAACATGGTTCATCTCACGCTCCCACGGTTTGTGTCTCTGTCACTTACTACATCAGTTCTCTCTCACTCATTCACTCAACCATCCTTCATTCTTTTTCGGACACAATGGGTCTCTCACTCTCACATTTACTCACTCACCCACTTACACACAAAATCTCCTCCACTTACTAAATCACTCTCCCACATACTGTCACTCGCTTTTACCCTCATACTCTAAATGTCACTCATCCACATCCTGTCATTCATCCTTATTCTCACTCTAGTCTCCCTCATTGTTATTCAGTCACTCTCTTTTGCTCTCACTTTTTCTTTCAAACTCCCGTAACTATGTTCTCTTAATCAATGACTCTCCCATGTCCGAGTCTCTCACTCTCTCGTGCTTTTACTCTCTCATATTATTCAACATCTTCATTCCCTCTGTCCTCCATATTCTCCCCCTGTCATTCTTCTCACACTCAACTCCTATTGTTACCTGGCCTACCTTCATGCATTCACTTTCCTACACTGTAGCTCGTTTTCAGTCAGCCACATTGCTATTTTCTCACACTCCCTCACTCTCACACACTCAGTACCCACTCACACTAACGGTCACTCACACGCTCACCCAGTTTCACACACGCTGGCATTCACTTAGTCTCACTCAATTTCCTCCGGCCAGGGTACGCAGCTTTGATTTAATTTCAGATAAATATATATACTTATTTCATTCCCGCCACATCTAACAGAGTTCATTAAGCAAAGTAGCGACGGTTTGATTTTAGTCTTTTGAATTTCCAGTCTTTTTTAAGATTAGTAGTAAGCTCTCGTAGCAAAGGAGTTAGAATCCGATTCTTCGTCTTTTTATTTATTTCACTTTTGAAAAGTTTTCATTTCCTTCATAACCATAAGGTTTCTATGACTCACTTTCAGTCAAATAAAATCATTTGGCGTCAGCGCGAATAAAAAGTAGAAACAACTCTGAGTGAATAAATACGGTGATATCACTGTTAATATATTCGTGCCATCTCCAGGCGATTTCATGGAGTATAGGAGAAAGTTTTGATTCGGGGAAGATAGCAGCAACCTCCAGCAACCGCTTCAGCAACTCCAAGGATCATCAGGTGACGGCAGGAAGTTAACTACAAATCGATGCTGCCACACTGAAAGGATCGGTAAAATTAATTTCGCTTCTATTAACCCTTTGGCCATGATGGCGTCTTTCAGTTTTGATCAGGCTGCCACCAGACGATCATATTCAACTTAATGTGGGTTTTTAGTACGCAAAAAAACTAGTGAAAGAGTTCCCTAATTCCTCAAGGTAGAAGAGTATAATTTAAGCTGAAATAGAGCGTTCAACATGAAGAAGGCATTCTCGGGAAAAAGAGTAAATTAGCCTCTTACAACACGCAAGCCAGACGTGGATACAATGGAGCTGAATTTCCCTGACCAAACAGAGTTAACATCGACGTGTTGTGTGTGTGTGTGTGTGTGTGTGTGTGTGTGTGTGTGTGTGTGTGTGTGTGTGTGTGTGTGTGTGTGTGTGTACTACTACCATACCTCCACCACTACAACCACCATTACTACTGCTACCAATACTACTACTACGACTACTACTACCACTACTTCTACAACTCGTTTCGTTCGTATCGTTTATAAAGGCTCGAATATGCTTGCATACGTCGACCTTTGTCACCTAATGGCGGCTTTCCACGCTGCTGTACCTCTGGCAGCAACCCCGTCAAGTCCCTAATCCCTGAGATCACACTGTGACCCCGTCCCAAGTCTTTTATTGGACTGCCTCTTGCAACCCTACCCTCGGCGTTCACACCTCTACCCTTACTCACCCAGTTGTCATCTTCCATCCTCATACCACCCAAACCATCTCAGTCTACTCTTCCTCATCACAACACCAATACAGTACATTCAAGTCCCATCCTTTCTCTCAACTCTTCGGCTGCAGTCCAAGCCTTCCCAGGCTTCGCACTCAAAGACTTTCGTGACACATCAATATATTCGTTGTCATATCTGTACATTTGTGAGTACGAATATCCTCTCAATCGTACAGAAATGCCAATGATTAGATAGATGTGTAGTGCGTCCTTGAATAATGATAAAAACATCCAGAACAGAAATAAAAACAACAATAACAAAGATAAAAATAATAATAAAAATAATTATCATCATCATCTAACCCTGTGTCGCCCCATGAGGAAAGTAGGAGCCCGGGGCTAGGCAAGTTGGTCCTGACATTTAAGAATGGCCAGCCTCACTCGTCCCTGAATGGCATTACATGAGCAATCAACCCCAACCACCCCTTTGATATAACACTGCACAGGCTCAATCCGACTGGAGCGCCTTAAATACCCACTAAACCACCAGCAGCCATTAATAATAATAATAATAATAATATGGTAATAATGATAATTATTATTATGGGGGATATTATAGGAAGACAAATGAATGCGAACTATTCTGAAAATAGGAAGGTATTCTAGAAAGATGTGCAGAAATGTAGAAGTGAAAGTGGAAAGAAATGTGATGGTGTGAAGGATGTAGGTGGTAGATTATTATTAACCCATGGGGATGAAGTAAGGACCAGATGGAAAGAATATTTTGAAAGCCTTATGAATGGGAATAGAGAGAGCAGAGCGGCTGTAAACATGACTGGTTTTGTGGGTGTGCAGAGAAGGAATGCAGTGCCGGAAGACGTGACACTTGCACAGATGAAGAGTGCTGTGAAGTGGCTGAAAAATGGGAAAGCACCTGGGGTTGATGAGATGTATGCAGAGATGCTTAAGTGTAGTGGAAAGATTGGAATGAAGTTCTTGCTGGAGATATGTAAGAAGGCATGGATGAGTGAAGCTGCGCCTGAAGAGTGGAAAAAGGCTGTGATTGTACCCCTGTACAAATACTAAAGGTGAGCGAAGTTAGTGCAAGAATTACCGTGGCATAAGTTTACTGAGTGTGGTAGGGGAGGTATATGGAAGAATTATTATAGAGAAAGTAATAGAGATATCAGACGTCCTAGTGAGTGATGAACAGGGTGGCTTTAGGAGAGACAGAGGATGTGTGGATCAAATATTTGCAGTGAGACAGATAGCAGGGAAGGCTTGTGAGAAGGACCATAAGGTGTTTATGGCATTCATGGATCTGGAAAAAGCAAATGACAAAATGGACAGAGAAGGACTGTGAAAAGTTTTGCGCATGTACGGTGTAGATGGTAAGCTGCTAGGTGCCGTCAAGAGTTTTTATGATGGTAGCGAATAATGTGTAAGGGCTTATGGGCATCTAAGTGAATGGTTCACGATCGATGTCGGCGTGCGACAAGGTTGTGTGATGTCCTCATGGTTGTTCAATATATATATATATGGATGGGATAATGAAAGAAGTAAAAACAAGAATAATGGAGAGAGGGATGGCGTTTGTAATGAATGGTGATGGATGGAGTACCTCAAATTTGTTGTATCTTGATGATGCAGTACTGCTTGCAAGTACCGAACAAGAACTTGGTAGGCTAGTGCAGGGTTTTGCTGAGGTGTATGAGCATCGTGCCTTGAGAGTAAATGTAGGAAAAAGTAAAGTGATGGTTACTGAGAGACGATGACTCCCAGTGCGATGTTACAGTGAATGGAGAGAGACTGGAATATGTGAGAGAGTTCAAATACCTGTGTACAGTGACAGAAAAGAGAGGAAAATGTGCAAAAGAAGTTGAAAGTAGAGTGACACAAGGAAGAAAAGTAGCTGGTTCAATGAAGGCCTTGATAAGAAACAGGCTTGAGTGTTGCAGCTGCACGAGGCTTACATGAAGGAGTGTTAGTGCCAACTTTAACATATGGATCTGAGACAATGGTGTGGCATGAAAATGAAAAGTCAAGAGTAAGAGCAGTGGAAATAGGACTGCTGAGGAATGTATGTGGAGTACAGAGGGTGGATAGGATATGAAATAATGTGGTTCGTGAAAGATGTGGAGTGAGGAAGTCGGTGGACACCAGAATCGAGGAGAGTGTATTGAGATGGTATGGTCATGTGGAAAGAATACTGTAGATAACAATAGAGTGGTGAAAAAGGTAAATCTGAGCGCATTTGAAGGAGGGAGGAGGCGAGGTAGGCCAAGGAGAAGGTAGAGAGATATGATGGATAAGTGTGAAAGGAAGAGAGGTTTGGAAGTCGGTGAGACTAGGGAACTGACAAGAGATCGAGCTGGCTGGATGAATGTTGCGGGGATGCATGATCAGGGATCTGGCACCCCATTTCAACGTGGCAGGGTCCGGACTGACTCAATCGGATATGTTTATGTGAACCTACAGAAAATGGTGAATGTTTCTGGCGTATCCGATAGAGCCAGGATTCCGTGAGCTTGAATGATGAGTGAATTGGAAGTATGGCCCATTGGATTGGGCAAAGTTGGGCTGTCTGGACATTGCTACCCCTCACCCTGCCCTAGGGTTTGAAGGGAGGTCCGGATGATGATGAACATGATGATAATGATGATGATGATAATAATAATAATAATAATAATAATAATAATAATAATAAAAATAATAATACAAATAAACATAATAATAAACATAATAATAATAATAATAATAATAATAATAATAATAATAATTCAATCATTCATTCATTATCCTATCCAGTGCTGCCCCATGAGGAGCGAAGAAGCCCTGGGCTCGGTAAGTTAGTCCTGATATTTAAGATGAGAGTGACCAGCCTCACTCATCCCTGAGTGGCATTACGGGAGCAATAAACCCTAACAATAATTATATATGCAATAATAATAATAATAATAATAATAATAATAATAATCTATCTATCTATTGCCAGAGGCCATAATCCCGTACGGGGTGGCCAATTGACTGAGTTATTTGTTTTACAGGGAGAGGCATTAACCCTCCACCAACCCACTTGACACGTAGGGAGCACGTATGGTTTGGTTATATGGTTACCACCCAGCGTTGTAAATGGTTTCTTGGATTACAGGAAACCATTTGGCTTGTCACTCAATGTAAAGCCACCTGTAACAGAAAGAAAAGCAATAAGTAGTGACAGGAAAGATGAGAGAAATAGGAAGAGAGGAGGGCAGGCACAGAAAAAAAAATGATAAAGCCTAAGGAAGAAGTAGGTCGCACTACATCAAGTGAGTGGATGATGGTCGCCACCACCTACCACTATGCTATTATTATTATTATTATTATTATTATTATTATTACTGTTATTGTTATTATAGTTAATGTTACTATTATCAGCTTCGCGATCTAGTGTATGGCGAATCTTATTGTTCTGGTATTAATGTCATTTTTCTTTTCACTTTTTTTTTTCTTAGATCCTGATGGCATTATACAGAAAAGTACCCTAGGGTAACCCAAGTACTTGTGCCAAATATAAATGACCTTGACCTGTTTTTGAAGATCATATACTACTTTTTGGTGCAAAAACTGCATATTTGAAATTGAAATATATAAAAAAAAAATGCTTGAGATACAGCTAAGTGGCCGAAAATCCTATGACAAAAAAAAAATGCTGATAATTTTGGCTGAATAATTTGCCATGGAGCCCAGTGGAAACTACCTAACTCAATTTTGCTGAGTGTTTTCATTGTGACAAGTTTTATAGAGCACCACAAAAGCTGTAAAGCTGTAACTTTATAGAGATGTTGTTGTAGTCCCTCTCATTATGTGAAAGGAATATGGTCAGTGTTAAGCATACAGTTAGCCAGTTATTGAGACATGTAAAAGCGTAACCATGCTTACAAAGACAACCAATACCATAAATAGCTCTGGCGAAGCTTCCTTATTGTGGCTACACAATAAGTAAATAGGTAACGAATTATTATTATTATTATTATTATGGCAATAAAATTAAATTTAACAATATGATGAAGAAAAAGAATCGGATTTAAAGAAGAAGGAACTGAAGGCCAGAAGCCAGCAAAAATGTTCCTTCCAAGAAAAAAAAAAAAATGTAACGGAGAGCCAAATTCATGATCCATTCATTTCGAGACTCTTGGACACATTGCGTTGAAAATAAGTCATAGGCAAGAGAAAATGCAGAGAAAGGAAGACAGCTCCAGAGCTGGCCTGTTGTATTCATGAAAGATTTTGAGTAACGGCTAACTCTTGCATTAGAGAATTGAACAAAAAAAGGGACAAGAGTTTCCTGTCAGACAGGTGCTATGCATCCGCTGTAGTGGTGGAAGGATGCAAGCTGATGGTTCAGAGAAGCAGTGGCCATTAGAGACAGAACAGATATAAAGATCCCACAGTGCCTCGAAGAGACAGAGGTTGAAGCGAGTCAGTAAGAGAAGGAGAGATGATGAGATGAAAAGGCTTTGACTCAGAGTGTTGAGAACGGCTGTAAATGGGGAGCCTCCCCATACATGAGAATTGTACTCTACTCAGGGGAGAATAAAACCCTTGTATAAAGTCAACAACTGTAGGGTAAAGAAGGCATGGAATCTCTTGGACGCAGATTTTACACGAGAGGTAATCTGGTCTTTCCGAGATAAATCCCAAGAAAATGAAATCCCATGTATATTTAAAGACGATGCGGGATTGAGTTGGATATTGTTAAAAATCTGTGAATATTGATGCTTTAAAAATATGTTTATTTCTACCACAATCAGATATTTGAGCCATATCAGGCATTAGGTGTGCCATAGCCTCATCCCTTGTTAATTTGTTGAAGTAACTAGTGAGATGAATGCAGCGAAAAGTGAATGGAACGGTGAAGAGTGTAATCACCATCGTATAAGTGGATAGAGTTTGATGTGCACTTAGAAGGTCATTGATAAATAGGCGGAAGAGTTGGTGGTAGGACAGAATCCTGAGGAACACCATTATTGAGAGCATTAGGAAAAGAACAGTAGCCGTTTACGACAGCAGCTATACAACTACCAGAAAGGAAGTTAGTGATGCTGTTTGGAAGATTTATGATAGACTCGATCGAAAACCTTTGAGAAGTCAAGTGCAATGGCAAAATTTTCTCCAAAGTCCCGAAAGAAGGATGGCCAGGAGTCTGAATGGAAGATGAAAAGATCAGAAGTGAAGTATCCCTGGCGGAGCCTGTATTAGCGATATGAAAGACGGTTCTGATAGCAAAGTTGCTTTAATTGTATTTTAAAATAAATTTTAAATAATTACAAATAAAGGATGTTAAGGCAATTGGGTGATGATTAGAGTGATGGAAATGGTCACCATTCTTTGGGACATGCTGAATGAGAGCAAACTTCCAGTAAAAAGAAAACGTACAGTACAAGTGGACAGACAAAGGCGAAATCACTCTACACAGGCTGGGTGTAAACACAAAAACATAGTTCTTGAGAATACACAGGAGGGACCCCCATCAGGCCCATATGCCTTGTTAGTACTGAAACCAGTGATGACAGAAAATACATCATTTGAAGAAATTCTTGCGACAATCAAGATGGATTCAAAGGGAAATGATGGAGGAACAGCACTGGAATCGTCTATGGTGGAACTGGAGGTGAAAGTCTGATCAATGAGTTCTGCTTCTTCGGCAGAAGAAACGGCTACAGAGCCATTAGAGCGGAAAAGGGGAGGGAGGGATGATGAAGAAAAATTGTTGGAAAAGTTGTTGGCAAGGACCCAGGAGTGGGGAGAAATTGAACTGCAGAGTTCAGAGTATTATGTACGAATGAAGTTATTCTTACTGGAGTGAAGAAAATATTTAGCACCACTCCAGGCAGAGGCATAAAAGACGAGTTTCAGGGGTAGGTTGGCTCCAGTACCTTTTGCAGGCCTTCTCCGTGTTGCAGACATTAGAACAAGCGTGATTAAGCCATTTTTTAAATTAGTCACAGGATAAAAAACTATATGTATGCTTCCATGCCTGAGATATTAATTGTGATAAACGAAGCACATTCAGATGGCTGTCGGTCGTGGATGCAATAATCTTTCTAGGGATGATCAAAGAAGCAGTGCCTTAGAACCTCCCAGTCAGCAGCTCCAAAGTGCCACAGCAGCCACTTTCTGGGAGGGTCCACAAACCTTACTAGTGCGATAGAACGGGCCAAGGTGAAAAGGTTGTGATCAGAAGAACCCAGTCACGAGAAAAGATTAACAAAGTAAAAAGAAGGGTTAGTTGTAAGGAAGATATCATGTGTGGTGGAAATCTCTCTAAGGCTGTCACTGCAGCATGTGGCTGAAAATACATGGGCCCTTCATATAAAGTCCTAACTATAGGAGTTAACAGGGTGATCATGGCTGCTCCTGAATAGTGCCAACATGCCATCAAGTCTCACTGCAGCAGCAATGTGTAGGCTAGGCACAAGAGGACAGACCTATTTTTTCCCCGTTGTGCTTAGAACTCTTGCCTGTTTTCCATCACAGTCCATCTTGAGCTACATCTGACAGGAAGGCCCACCTTCCCAGCACCAGGAACGCCATCCAGCATGAGCTCGAGGTGAGGTAATTTTGACTGAGCCTCCAATTCACTGTCAACCGCGCCAGTAGGTGTGTGTGTGGCCGGGGGGGGGGGGTGAGGAAAGACGTATGGGACAGGGTGAGACCTGCATCAGGTGTTCGCCCTGAACTAAAAATACCAGTCTGTCAGCCACACCGGTACACTCCCCGAAGTTAATTCCCGAACGCTTACACCAACATTCTATATACCGACCAAAGAATATTTAGAGAGTGGCTTCTTGAGCTGCAGTCGTTTTTTTTTTTTTTTTTTTTTTCAAGTTTTACATCGTGTCCCCTTTTATCAGTAAGGGCTAAGGCGAACCCTGTGTAAAGGACCAAGGTTTTGAGAGTTTAGGACTTTATGACTGGGGCCTTTCTTGATGTCTTCAAATGACCCCTGAGTGGACTCGAACCTCCTACCCTTTGGCCAGAACGGAGCGTTCTAACCCACTGAACCACTGCAGCTACTGTAAAACAATCCTGTGAAAACGATTTTCTCTTTGGTGAAACTGTTCAGATACCCTTTTGTGTGTGTGTGTGTGTGTGTGTGTGTGTGTGTGTGTGTGTGTGTGTGTGTGTGTGTGTGTGTGTGTGTGTGTGTGTGTGCGTACCTGGTAGGTATTATTGAACACCATACTCATGCATAGCAATATCATGATGTCTCCCCTTAATTTTTTTCAACACAAGTGTCACATATAATATTTCTTGCTATTACAAATCGAAATGTATGGACGATTTCTCTTGCAATGGGGTTAATGAAAACGATGCCAGCACTTTCAAGGGGACAGATATACTCAACTTTTGTAGTCTAGTCTCACGTCCTTCCTTGAGGGGACTAGTACGTACAATAATTGACTCCCTCTCCCCTTTTTACCCTCCACCTAAAAAAGTCAGAGGAGGGTGTTGTTATCATTGGGATCAATAGGTGTCTGCCCATGGAACTGGGTGGCAGGGCAGAAGGGCGGCTGGCTGGGCATAGAGACTTCGTTTCCTGGCCAGAACTCAGAAAGTATTTATTACAGTCATGAAATTTCACACAGCTTTGTGTTTTATAGTGAACTTGTGAATATTGATAGGTAGAATGCCGCGTCCTGAGTATTTTTTTTAAATAATTAAAAAGTAAAAAAAAAAAAAAATAACCCAGAGATTTCAATGTGACCTATGCAAGGAATCTGAAGGGCCCAGGTTGTGTGTCCTCAAGCGTTCTTGTTATGCCCACCTTTAAAAGAAAAGACTGAGGGGGGTGAGGGCCGTTATATGCTTGATTATGTGTGCAGGGAGTTGGGGGGGGGGCTATGGGCTTTGTCAGATGGAGGGGTGCAACAGCTTAGTGTTGCATATGTTTTTTCTTAAAGAGAAAATGGCTGTAGGTGCTATGGCCCATGGAAACGTACAGGGTGGGTCATACTGTACATTGCACTCTTCTATCATGTGTGGTTACAAGGACGGTTCAGTCTGCTGGTGTGAGACGTGCAGTTACTTTGGTTGCTTCATGAAAGTTTTTATCAACAATCATAGCAGGTGGTGGCAACCATCATCCACTCACTTTATTTAGTGCCGCCTACTTCTTCCTTCATCTTTACAATTATTTTTTTTGTGATTTGTTTCCTCGCTTCCTATTTGTTCGATCATTTCAGTCACTTTATATTACTCGTCATTGCACTTCAGGTGACCATATGCAATGTGACCTGCCTATGGTTTCCTGTAATCCAGTATACCATTTACTAGGTTGTGATAACCATATTACCAAATAACTAGGTGATTATGAATCTAAAATCGTGACACTTTTAACTGGGTGGAGACGCAAATGCGGTATTCTTCCGGGAAATGAATCTCCAATAGTCTCGCTGTGTTGAGACACTGCTTGCCACCGGGGAACACTGGTACCGTACACTACACAGGTCTGCCCTGCAGGGGCAATTAATTTCCTGCCTGCGGTTGATGGAACTGTTTGACCAGATAAGCTGGGGTTACTCAGCAACAACTAATCACTCAATTATTTGATGGACGTAAGGAAGCAGACACAGAAGGATAAATAGGCAGGAAGTAGAAACCAATGCTGCGTAAACACTCGTAGAGGTGACTGAGACATTTTCAAAACACAGACGACTGGAGAGCATATTCAACGAATCGTCCTATTTTCATAATGTATGATAACCCAGACTGAGACAAACACATGCCCATAATAGTTAACTACCATCACATATGATTTCCTTTTTCTTATATTTCACACCCGACTATGAAGAAAGTGGTGACTGAGTGAAGCAAAATGTATGTACATGCAGTATTTACCCACCCTTGGCTTACGAGAATTCATAAATACGGACCATGGAGAAGCCATACACTGTTAGAAATGGGGGATTTAGAAAAGGCTTAAGAACGAAGAATGAGTTATCATTAGAAGTAATTAAACATTTGGTATTTGAACGTTTCAGTGAGGAGGAAATGTTTATTACCTGCCAAGAAAGCCCACCACACTATTCATAAACAATAAGTAAAACATGTACTTCACTGTTCGTTAAGAAAAATTTACTGAACCGCTAGGAGAGCAATAAGAATGATCAGTGCCCTTGTAGGTAAAGCACCAAGTCCCTGTCGTTTTCTGTAACGATTAATGCATATGGTATATTAAAATGTTTTATGATAAGAATTAAAAGATTTAATGAGTCAGGAATTTGTGGGTTTTGGAAGACAAAAGTAAGGCAAAATTTCTTTTTCTAATAATGATGTTGATATCGGTTCCTAGTCGATATGGATGGTGGAAAGCTGATGATAGGGAGAGCTGGAGCTCCCGTTTCATCAGCCCTCGGGACTAGTTCCTGACCACCCCTTTTTGCTGAACTTTTTCAGTGTTTCAGTAACACAGTGAGTAGGCCAGCATGCTATCCAATACAAGTTTCTCTAACTGTCAACACCAATCTACATGCACAATACACACAACACTTTCTTTTCAAAATTAAAAAAAAAAAAAAAAAAAAGGCACAAAATAACCAGGCCTCAGAGTCCCCCAGGCCCCCATTCGCCCCTCTCCCGGTGACGACTCAGCGAGCTGCCTGGAACCACTCACTTCTTCTTCGTTTCTGCAACATTCGCCGCCTTTCCTCTAACTTTCTCTCTGTTGAACACCACCTCCCCTCCTCTAAACCTCACCTTCTCTTCCTGACAAAGACTCAGCTGTCTGATGCAACTAACAGCAAACCCTTTTCTGTTTCCTCCTACTTTCTCTATACTCATTTCAAAGCCAAAGGTGGCTGTTGTGTATATATATACACAATGACTTATCTTGCTCTCATGTTCCTGACCTTGATTCTTCTGAATTCCCTATTCTCTGGCTTCGGCTTTCCTGTCATTCTCTAACTAAATATATCTGCGCTGTTTACTTATCTGCTGATTCTACTGACTGAAAAATTCTTTCACTATCTTACTTCTACGATGGAACACATTTCTATCCGTTTCTCCATTCTCTGAAATCTCCATTCTAGGAGATTTCAATGTTCACCACCACCCTTGGCTCTCCTCTCATTTCACTGATCCACCAGGTGAACAAGCCTACATCTTGTCCATCCTTAATGATCTACAGCAGCTTGTACAGCACCCTACCCTTATACCTGACTGCCTTCGTGAGAGCTCCAACATATTCGACCTCATCCTTACAACTAATCCTTCTGCTTATACTGTTAATCTTTTCTCTCTGTTGGGCTCCTCCGATCACAACCTTATTACCCTGACCTGCCCTATTGTTCCATTATGGCCTGTGGACCCTCCAAAGAAACATCGTCTGTGGCACTTTGGAGCTGCAGATTGGGAGGCCCTCAGGCAGTACTTCTTTGACTTTCCCTGGAATGATTATTGCTTCCATCGCTGAGCGCCATCTGAGTGTGCCTTACACATTACAGAGGTTATTCTCTCAGGCATGGAAGCATACATTCCTTTCTCATATCCTTTGACTAAAGCGAGGAAGCCTTGGTTTAATCACGCTTGTTCTAACGCTGTCCACAACAAGGAGAGGGCATATAAAAGGTACAAGAGCCAACCCACCCCAGAATCACATCTTGTTTATGTTTCTGCCTGGAATCATGCTAAGTCTGTTCTTTGCTCTGCTAAAAATAATTTCATCCGTACTAAATGCTCTCAACTCTCCAACTCGAATTCTTCCCACTCCTTCTGGCTCCTTGCCAAAAACCTTTCTAACAACTTTACCTCATCATCCCTCCCACCTCTTTTCTACTCTGATGCTCTGTAGCTATTTCTTCTACTAACAAAGCAGATCTCTTCGCTCAAACTTTCTCCTCCAAATTCACAATAGACGATTCTGGTGCTGTTCCTCCATCATTTCCCCCCTCTGACTTCCTCATGGCTGACATTAAAATTTCTTCAGCTGATGTATTTTCTACCATCATTGGCCTTAATACTAACAAGGCATATGGGCCTAATGGAGTCCCTCCTGTTGTCCTCAAGAACTGTGCTTCTGTGTTTACACCCTTCCTAGGTAAAATCATTTGCATTTGTCTTTCAACTTGTACCTTTCCTTCTTGCTGGAAGTTTCCTCTCATTCAGCCAGTCCCAAAGAAGGGCGACCATTTCCAGCCTTGCAACTATCGTCCAATTGCTTTAACATCCTGTGTCTCAAAGTTTTCGAGTCAGTTTTTATGAGAAAAATTTTAAGGCGTCTTTCCCATTACAACCTTCTTTCTGATCGTCAGTACAGGTTCTGTCAGGGACGCTCCACTGGCGATCTTCTCACCTACTTTTCATATTCCTGGTCATCCTCCTTTCGAGACTTCGGCGAAAGCTTTGCCACTGCACTTGACATCTCTAAGGCGTTCGATCGAGTATGGCATAAATCTTTAATTTCTAAACTGCCCTCTTACAGTTTCTATCCTTCTATCTGTGCTTTCATCTATAGCTTCCTTTCTGGTCGTTCTATAGCCACTGTTGTAGACGGCCATCATTCTTCTCGTAGATCTATCAACAGTTGTGTTCCTCAGGGTTCTGTCCTATCACCATCTCTCTTCCTTTTATTCATCAATGACCTTCTATGCTGTACATCTAACCCTATCCACTCGATCGCTGATGATTCCACCCTACACCTTTCCATTCGGTTCCCACAACGTCCATCTCAGCAGTTACTTCAACAAGCAGTGGATGAGACTAAGGCACACCTAATGTCTGACTTGGCTCGTATCTCTGACTGGGATAAAAATAATCTTGTAATTTTTAATGAATCAAAAACTCAGGTTTTACACCTGTCAACCCGACTAACTCTTCCACAGGAATACCCACTAATGTTTAATAATCTCCATCTGAATCCTGCATCATCCTTGAACATGCTTAGGGTTTTATTCACTCGGGACTTACCTTGGAAAGATCATATTGCATCTCTTGTAAAATCTGCTTCCAAATGACTAGGTGTACTAAGCCAATTCCGCATTTTCTTCACCCCTGCACAATTTTTGAGGATTTTGTTCTCCCCTGTTTAGAGTAAAGCTCTCATGCATGGGGAGGCTCCCCACATACAGCTCTTCTCAATAGGATGGAGTGAAAGACTATTCGTCTCATTAACTCCCCTCCTCTTACTGGCTCTTTTCATCCTCTGTCTCTTCTCTGCACTGTTGCATCTTTATCTCTTTTCTATCGCTGCTTCAATGGTCGCTGCTCCTCTGGACTGTCTGCTTGCATTCCTCCACCTCTACGACAGGTGAGAAGCACCTGTCTAGCAACAAACTCTCATCCCTTTTCTGTCCAACTCTCTAATGCAAGAGTTATCCGTTCCTTCCAGTCTTTCATTTATACAACAGGTCAACTCTGGAACTGTCTCCCTCTGTCTGTATTTCCTACTTCCTATGATCTCCAGTCTTTCAAACTCAGTGTGTCCAGGTATCTCGAAATGAACAAATCTTGAGTTTGGCTCTTATGTATTGTTTTCGTTTTTTTTCTTGGAAGGAATGGTTCGTGGGCTCAAGGCCTTTGGTTCCTTCTTTCTTTCATTTTATATATATATATATATATATATATATATATATATATATATATATATATATATATATATATGTGTGTGTGTGTGTGTGTATGTTTTTACAAACATGGCAATATGCCATGTTGGTAGAGACATGAGCTAGGGAAACCAAACCATCGATTATATTTCTAATAGGCAACCACTTCATTCAACTTCCGCTGTGTATAAATATAGAAGTACTAACGTAAAAGAAAGATTTTTTAAGGTGCAAAATATATTAATATCCATTAGGAAAAACGTTAAAACTTTTGTACTTTTTTAAAACAACCACTAACATAAAGTAAATCGACTGTGCTGAACAATGAGCCTAGATATGGAAATTAGATTACCTAAAACTCAGTCTGTAAGTATATCCGTGTATCCATTTTACCTATCTTTTCATCAACCTGTCAAGTATATATATATATATATATATATATATATATATATATATATATATATATATATATATATATATATATATATATATCACTCTTTTTCTTCTGGCTGCGGGTGACCTTACACTCCCTCTTCTGTCTTTCTTTCCTTAATTCTTTCCTCTACCATCTGCCTATGGATAAGTCTACACTGAGAGACAAGCCAAATGGTTTCCTGTACACCAGGAAACCATTTACTACGCTGGGTGGTAACCATATATCCAAATTATGGCGCCTGGTGGTTTAGAGGGCAATTAAGGTGCTCCAATCGGATTCAGCCTGTGTAGGTTTTTATCCAAAAGGTGGTTGGGGTTTATTGCTCACGTAATGCCATTCAGGGATGAGTGAGGCTGGTCACTCACATTTTTAATGTCAGAATGAACTTGCCTAGCCCCGGGTTCCTACGCACCTCATGGGGCGACACAGGATCGAATGATGGATGTACAACTGTACAGAGAAGTATCGTTACGACGTTGTGCTAAACAATATGACAAACGACGATGGTTTAGGAAAAACAGACAGGGGGTTAGGATACTGTTGGTACCCTTGCATATCCAACAATGCTGGTTATGCATGGGATACAAGTGGCATTTCCTGTGTTTGAAGTAATAAATGCCTGTATGAATGTATCAACCATTCGGAAACAGCAGCCATCGTAGTGTTCGTTACGTATCTATAGGACCCTTGAGTAACGATATTTTTTTTTACACCTGTACATATACTGTATATATATATATATATATATATATATATATATATATGAAAGGATGCAAAGATGTGTAATGGATGCAAGAGCTTGTAGAGGTTGGGAGAGTGGACTTTCTGACCACTATTAGGTGATGGCCAGAATCAAGATCCAAGTAAGATGGAGAAATGGTAGAAGGGAAGGACGGGAGGAGTAAGTAGTTGCAAGGAGAGTGGAAAGGTTACAAGAGGATGAGAAAAAGGCAGTGTATAAGAAAGAAGTAGAGGAACGATTGGGTAAATATGAATTGGAGCAGATGGGGGACGTGGAAGGTGTGTGCAAGATATACACAGAAGAAATATGTGCAGCATGTGATGTGGTGTGTGGGGTGAAGAGAAGGCAGAAGGGGGTGCATGGAACAGCGAGGTGGAATGAAGAGGTGAGACAGGCTGTGGCACAAAAGAAGCAAGCATGTATTGAGTGGATGAGAAATAGGGGTGTGGAAGAAGTTGAGGGGCGGAAGAGAGAGCTATATGTTGAAAGGAAGAGAGAGGTGAAAAGATTAGTAACAGAGAGTAAGAAGAGAGTGGATGGGGAATTTGGAAGGAATTTGAGTGTAAAGTGGAGAGACTGTAAGAAAATGTTCTGGAAAGAGGTGAAGAGAGTAAGACAAGGTGGCAGTGAAGTTAGTAGGGGAGTGAAAGATAAAAATGGTAGATTACTAGTGGAGAAGGGAGAAAAAGTGTGCAGATAGAGAGAACATTTTAAGAAATTGTTGAACATAGAGAATGGAAGAAATGCGAGTATAAGTGGCTGGGGAATGGCTGGGAGAAGGAGAGGAGGGAGGTGAGAAGACAGGAAGAAATCAGTAGGATAGAAGTTGTGGAGGCAATGAAGAAAGTCAAACTGGGAAAAGCCCCAGGAATTGATGGAGTGTGTGGTGAAATGCTGAAGCATGGGGGAGTGATAGTAGTAGAATGGATGTGAAAGATGTGCAGATTGGCCTGGGAGGAAGGTAGAGTCCCGGAGGATTGGAAGTCAGGTATAATTATTTCCCTGTACAAAGGAATAGCAGAAAAAGAAGTGTGTGGTAATCATAGGGACATTTGTCTGCTTAGCGTCATAGGAAAAGTATATGGTAAGATGCTTATTGACAGAGCTATGGAAGTAACAGAGGAATTAGTTGGAGAAGAACAGGGAGGCTTTAAGAAGAGAAAAGGTTGTGTAGATCAGATATTCATTCTAAGATCTTTAGTGGAAAAGTTTCTAGAGAAGGGAAAGAAGTTGTATGCCGCCTTTATGGATTTGGAGAAATTATATGACATGGTGGATACACAAAGTTTGTGGAAAGTATTAAGAATGTATGGAGTAGATGGGAAGTTGTTGAATGCTGTGAAGAGTATGTATGATGGTGCTAAGGCTGCAATGCACGTGGATGGTGAACTGAGTGAATTTTTCTCTTTGAAGGTTGGGTTGAAACAATGATGTGTCATGTCTCCATGGTTGTTCAATCTGTACATGGATGGGGTAATAAAGGAGGTAAAAGGTAGGGCAGTGGATGACGGAGTGGCCCTGGTGAGAGAGGGTAGTGTTTGGAAACTCCCTATACTGTTGTTTGCAGATGATACTGTGTTCTAAAGTGAAGACGAAGGGGAGCTGCAAGGCTTGGTGGATGAGTTTGGGAGAGAGTGTATGAAACGGAATCTAAAGGCGAATGTAGGGAAGAGTAAAGTGATGGTCTTTGAGAGAGGTGAAGTCAGTGAATGTACAGTGAGGTTGGATGGTGAGGAAATGGAAAATGTGAGTACGTTTAAGTATGTGGGGAGTGGGTGAGTAAGGATGGAAGTTTGGAGGGTGAAGTGCTTGAATGGGTACACAAGGAAGAAAGGTTGTTGGTTCCTTGAAAGCAGTGATAAGAAACAGGGAAGTGAGCATGGAAGTGAAAAAGTTACTACATGACAGTATTGTGATACCAACTCTAACGTATGGAAGTGAAGCTTGGACTTTGTTGGAAAGACACACGTCAAGAATGAGAGTAGTGGAAATGTGTTATTTAAGAGGAGCCTGTAGAGTAACATGGAGAGACAGGCTGACAAATGAGGATATAAATGAGCATTGTGGTGTGGATGTGGATGTGATAGGAAGCGTTACGAGGAACACACTGAGGAGGTTTGGCAATGTGGAGAGGATGGAGGGTGAGAGACTGACGAGGAGAGTGTATGTGAGTGACGTGGAGGGAGGGAGAGGGAGTGGAAGGCCGAGGATGAGATGGAGGGATGGAGTGGAGAGGTATATGAGAGAGGGGAGTACGAGCTGGGAGCAGGGCAGTGAAATGGCGGGGGACAGGGCGACGTTGAGGCGATTTGTTTGCGGCAACCCCGTACGGGATTAAGGGGTCTGGCAACAGATATATATATATATATATATATATATATATATATATATATATATATATATATATATAGGTATCATCTAATGGATCATTAAACAATGAAATTGAGGAGAGGATTAGACAGGCTTGGCGAGCTGTTGGAATGCTGAAATCTGTTTGGAATAATAATATGCTTTCGGTACATAGTAAAGTGAAAGTTTACAAGTCCATGGTTGGACCAATTTTAATTTATGGGCATGAGTCATGGTACATTACAATTGCAACAGATCAGAAAGTATTAGGATTTAAGAATAAAATACTGAGAAGGATTCATGGGGTAAAGTGGCAAGACAGAGTTACAAATGCAAGAGCAAGGGACATTACGAAAGTGGAACAAGTTAATGAATATGTGAGACTGTCTTGCTGGAAGTGGCTGGTGCACATATATAAAAAAGAAGGTAGTCTAATACAGGATGTGCCAGAGTGGACTGCTAGGGGAAGAAGAGGTATCCGAGGGAAACATGGTTGGGGACAATGAAAAGAGAAGCAGGAGAGGAGTGTTGGTGGGACCTGAAGGAGATGGCAAGAGACAAATATTGGTGGAGAGTTCATTGAGGCCCTATGCATCCCGTGGGGTGTCACAGGAAATGATTGATTGATTGATGAAAGGCTATTCAAGTACTTTAGGAGTAGGGCCGGTTTATGGCCATTTTTTCTTCTATCTAAACACTTACGGTATTCATAGCTCGAAACGAAAAATTTATATAAAGTTTACTTTTACATTTTCCGGTAATTACACAAAGAAAAATGCAAATCAGTGTTTTGTGTGTATATTTATTTTTTTATTTTTTTATTTGCATTCTTCCGAGTCTGTCAAAGGGCCAATGAAAAAGAAGTCAAGGGCCGGATTTGGGCCGCGGGCTGCCAGTTGAGTAGTTGAATATTCAATATATCTATCTATCTATATACATATACATATATCCATATATTTATATTATATATATATATCTATATCTATATCTATCTATCTATCTATCTATATATATATACATATATAGTATATATATATATATATATATATATATATATATATATATATTAATGTATGAACATACTTCTAAACCCTCATTTTATGTTTCTTTTGCATTTATTTCAGTCATTTATGTGCCTTATTGATGTGATTTGGGTGTTAAATAAGTGCTATGCATGTCCAGAGGGAGTTGTATAGGTGTTTCTCTGAGTTAGGGTCCATAAGTACAAGTCCATAAGCTGGGGCCCAATATCCGGACGAAACCAATAACCGAACCTACCGATGGCTCAATTACTCCAGATATTGGAGTGATTACTTTTTTTTTTTTTTTTTTTTTTCCATCCATCTATTATCCAGTCATATGTTGCCCCATGAGTAGTGGAGGAGCCCGCGGTTAGGCAAGTTGGTCCTGACATTTAAGATGAGAGTGACCAGCCTCATTCATCCCTGAGTGGCATTATGTGAGCATTAAACCCCAACCGTCCATTGGATATAAACCTACCCAGGCTCAGTCCGATTGGAGCGCCTTAATTATCCATTAAACCACCATGTGCCATAATTTGGTTATATGGTTACCACCCAGCGTAGTAAATGGTTTCCTGGTGTTCAGGAAGGTAGTTGCCTTGTCACTCAGAACAGAGTCACTCACTGTCAGAAGGAAGAGGAAAGGATGAAGGAAAAAAAAGACAGAAGAGGAAGGAAGGACGAGAGGAAAGGGCAGACATAGCGAGAGAGAGAGAGAGAGAGAGAGACATTAGGTATATACCCGGGTTATTTGCAACTAGTGCACTAAATTTATGTCATGTCCACCAAGCAGTGTCTTATATGCGTTCTTCATATCTTTCAGATCATCTGACCGATAATATACCAACATTAATTCCACCAAGTTCACTGCTATTAACATCATTACAACTACAACAGTCACTGTGATCCCATCATCATCACTACCACTGTTATCCCTATTACCACCAGAAGCACAACTTTTATCATCACTGCAACTATCATTACCACAGCCAATATTAGTAACTCTATCGTTGCTCAAAAAGCTAAACCACCTATCCACCTACATCACCCACCCACTTACATCGCCCATCCAACTACACCGTTCATCCTCCTCCGCCATCCACCCACCTACGTCACCCATCCACTTGTACCACCAACCCTCTTACGCCACTCTCCCACCTGCACCGCCCACCCACCTACATCACCTTCTCCACTACACCACCTTCCCACCTTCACAGTCCACCCGCCTAAACCACCCTCCCACCGACACCAACCACCCGCCTACATCACCCTGCCATCTACACCGTCCACTCCCTTACACCACCCACACAATTGCACGACTCTCCCACCTACCGGTAAAGTACCCACTCCAAGATGCCATTATTATGGTAAAAGCAAACTACGAAGCCAAAATCAATATTTACACCCTAGTACGGGTGTAAACAGGATCTTGACTATTCCCACACTGACTAAAACCCTGTGTACTTGGAGGTCTACCTGAAGAGTGTTCTTCTCCTCACTTGTGCCAAGCCCTTACATGCTTCACCCTCTTACCTTCACCACACACCCACCTACCCAGTGCCAATCATACTGCCACATCTCTCTCCCACCTACGCTACCAACTCATGTACACGACCGCCTTATTTACACCGACGACTCCAATAACCCGTCATGGTTATAATAACACAGAGTACAAGGGGGTCAATTAAAACATTTTCCGGTATAGAAAAGGATCTTTATTTTTCCCACCCTACCTAAAGCCGACTCGGAGTGGAGATCTACCCTCGGGCAAAATGTGGTTTCCCTAGGTCAAATAAGCCCAAGGATAACATAAAGGACAAATAAACTCACACACACACACACACACACACACACACTTTATATATATATATATATATATATATATATATATATGCCAACGGCCATACCACGTTGAGTACACCGCTTCCCGTCCGATCAGCGAAGTTAAGCAACGTTGGGTCTGGTTAGTACTTGGATGGGTGACCGCCTGGGAACACCAGATGCTGTTGGCATCCCTACGTGTCAAGTGGGGTTGGTGGAGGATTAGTGCCCCTCCCTGTAAAACAATAACTCTAAGCCCTTGGTCACCCCGTTTGGGATACATGGCGTCTGGCAATGAATGAATGAATATATTATAAGCATATGCTAAGTAAATTATAATTTTTTTTCAACAGCTCATGATGTACCTTATACTGAAGGTAAACAAAATCGCGCACATGGACTATACTAGAAGGAAATGAAATAAGCACAAACGGATTATTGAGCTGTAATCTATCAACAGTATCTATTGCTAGAAGCAAAAATCCCGTAAGGGATGGCCGTTTGCTTTGAGCTAGTTGTTTTAGGGGGAGGGGCTCTAACCGTCCCCCAATCCACTTTTTTACACGTAGAAAACACGTACGAACCGGTTATATGTTTACCATCCAGCATTGTCAATGGTTTCCTGGATTACAGAAAACCATTAAGGTTATCATCCTGTGTAAAGCCACCCGATTTTCTGTAACCCAGGAAATTATTTTAAGTGCTGGGTGGTAACTTTATGCTGTTCTCAACCCAAACGTGTTCCCTACGTGTCAACGGTGGGTTGGCGGAGGGTTTGTTCCCCTTTCCGGAAAACAACAAACTAAAAAGGCAGACAAAATGCCTTAGACCATTACTGACCAACAGGTGACGACCAAGGACCGGACAGAGGACATGATGCAAAATTCAACGTGAAATGTGAGGAGTGCAAATGATCAGGTGAAAGAGGGATTGTCCAAACGCTTGATGATGCAAAAGTGGACATATGTGGGTTAACTGAGACCAAATGGTAAGGGGACAGTGTGAGAGTGAGATTATGGATTGGATATATGTGTGAAAAAAGATGAGAATGAGAGAGTAAAGGAGGGTGTATGTATTGTTGTATGCAAGATGTGGAATGAGACTATAAGAGATTATGGATCAGTTAATTCGAGGCTTGTGTCGGTAAGATTGAAAGTAGGAATATAAGCGTGGACAATTGTGTGTGTATATGCTCCAACAGAATACCATGCATGCAGGGTGAATGAAGAGTTCTGGCCAAATGTGGAAACATGCATTAATGATTTTGAGAGGAGTGGGGTAGTATTTTTGATTGGAGATATGAATGGAAAAGTAGGGAATGTGAGAGTGGATGAAGCAGATGGTGAGTGGGGTTTGCCTGCAGAAGTGTATGGGAATGGCAGTACTCTAGTGGACATTTGTGTGGAAGGGGGGCTGGTGATAGCCAATACCTTCTTTAGGCACAAAATGATCCACAGGAATAATGGCCAACGATGAGAAGGCTGGGTGGTGAATTGAGTGAACGGAATGGTAATGACTGACTATATGTGTGTGTGTGGATTTGAGAATGAACAGAAGGCAATGACTAACTATGTGGATGTGTGGATTCAAGAATGAACGGAAGGCATTTACTGACTATGTGTGTGTGTGTGTGTGTGGATTACACAATGAGAAGGTATGTGCTGGATGTGAGAGCATACAAAGGTTGGGGAAATGAACTCTCTGACCACCACTTGGTGGTGGTGAAAGTCAAGGTACAAATGTGATGGATAAATCGAAGGAGATCAGGGGAAGGAGGAGGCAGTCAACACAAAAGGAGTAGAAAGGATAAAGAAAAGGCAGAATATAAGAGCCAAGTGGAGAAGCGATTGGATAAATATGATTTGGAGCAGGTGGGGGAGCTGGAAGGCATATTCAGGTTATTCACAAAAGAAATCTGTGCAGCATACAAGGTGGTGTGTGGGGTGAAGAGAAGACAAAGGAGGGTGCAAGGAATAGAATGGAGGAACGAAGAGGTGGAAAAGAAGGACACTATTATTGACTGGATGGGAAGCAGAGGCATGGAGGAAGATGAAAGGCGGAAAAGAGAGTTATATGAAGACAACAGAGGTGAAAAGGTTAGAAAGAGAGAAATAGAAGAGAGTAGATGAGGAATTTGGAAGGAATATATATATATATATATATATATATATATATATATATATATATATATATATATATATATATATATATACTGCCACAAGCCTCAATCCCGTACGGGGTGGCCACAAACAAATCGCCTCCACGTCACCCTGTCCCCCGCCATTTCACTGCCCTGCTCCCAACTCACACCCCCTCTTTCATATACCTCTCCACCCCATCCCTCCATCTCATCCTCGGCTTACCCCTCCCTTTCACCCCCTCCACCTCACTCACATACACACTCCTCGTCAGTCTCTCACCCTCCATCTTCTGCACATGGCCAAACCACTTCACTGTGTTCCTCCTAACGCTTCCTAATCCATCCACATCCACACCACAACGCTTCTTTATATCCTCATTCGTCAGCCTGTCTCTCCATATGACTCCACAGGCTCCTCTTAATTAAATTACTCATTTCCACTGCTCACACTCTTGTATCCTTCCAACAAAGTCGAAGCTTCACTTCCATACGTTAGAGTTGGTATCACACTACTGTTATGTAGTAACTTTTTCACTTCCATGCTCACTTCCCTGTTTCTTATCACTGCTTTCAAAGAACCAGCAACCTTTCTTCCTTGTTGTACCTTTTTAAGCACTTCACCCTTCAAACTTCCATCTTTACTCATCACACTCTTCAAGTACTTAAACGTACACACATATTCCATTTTCTCAACATGCAACCTCACTGTACATTAACTGATTTCACCTCTCTCAAAGACCATCACTTTTCTCCTCCCTACATTCACCTTTAGATTCCGTTTCTTACACTCTCTCCCAAACTCATCCACAAAGCCTTGCAGCTCCCCTTCGTCTTCACTCTACAACACAGTATCATCTGCAAACAACAGTACAGGGAGTTTCCAAACACTACTCTCTCTCACTAGGGCCACTCCAGCATCCCCTGCCCTACCTTGAACCTCTTTTATTACCCCATCCTTGTACAGATTGAACAACCATGGAGACATGACACATCCCTGTTTCAACCCAACTTTCAAAGAGAAAAATTCACTTAGTTCACCATCCACATGCACTGTGTCCTTAGCACCATCATACATATTCTTCACGGCATTCAACAACTTCCCATCTACTCCATATATTCTTAATACTTTCCACAATCCTTGTCTATCCACCATGTCATATGCTTTCTCCAAATCCATGAAAGTCGCATACAACTTCTTTCCCTTCTCTAGAAACTTTTCCACTAAAGATCTAAGAATGAATATCTGATCTACACAACCTCTTCCCTTCCTAAATCCTCCCTGTTCTTCTCCAACTAATTTCTTTGTTATTTCTCTAACTCTGTCAATAAGTATCCTACCATACACTTTTCCTATTACACTAAGAAGAAAAATGCCCCCATGATTACCACACACTTCTTTTTCCCCTTTTCCTTTGTACAAGGGAATAATTATACCTGACTTCCAATCCCCCGGGACTCTACCTTCCTCCCAGGCCAATCTGCATATCTTCCACACCCATTCTGCTACTCTCTCCCCCATGCTTCAGCATTTCACCACACACTCCATCAATTCCGGGGGCTTTCCCCAAATTTGATTTCTTCAATGCTTCCACAACTTCTGTCCTACTGATTTCTTCCTGTCTTCTCACCTCCCTCCTTCTCCCAGCCATTCCCAAGCCACTTATACTTGCTTTACTTCCATCTTCTATATTCAACAATTCCATAAAGTGTTCTCTCCATCTGGTCACTTTTTCTCTCTTCTCCACTAGTAATCTACCATTTTTATCTTTCACTCCCCTGCTAACTTCACTGCCACCCTGTCTTACTCTCTTCACCTCTTTCCAGAACATTTTCTTACAGTCCCTCCACTTTACACTCAAATTCCTTCCGAATTCCTCATCACAGAGTATGGCACCGTTCCCTGCTGTCCAAACTCCCTTGCTATGGACTAACGTCTTTTGTTCCTTTGATTTCTTCTTATCTTAGTGACAGGAAAATAAGAGTAAAAGTAGATGATGTATATTCGAATTTCCACTCAATTAATGCCGGCGTGCCGCAGGGATCAGTTCTGGCGCCAACCCTATTTCTGGTTCATATTAATGATCTCTTATCTGTCACTCACAACCCCGTTCACTCATATGCAGATGACTCAACACTACATAGTTCATTCACACTCAGACATCCATTTACAAAGTCTAATATCTCTACCTCTCAACTCAGTACAGCCATCTCCATAAATCAAGATCTAGCTACAATCAGTGAATGGGGACAAAACAACCTTGTCTCTTTTAATGCTAGTAAAACTAAATATATACAGTTTACTAATAGACAGATATTGCCAGATTCGTACATTACCTTCACTGCTACTAATATTCCCATCTCCAAAAGTATTGAAATTCTTGGTGTCTCACTTAACAGTGCCCTCAGCTGGACCTCTCATGTCAGATCACTTGCTAAGGCTGCCTCAAAGAAACTTGGATTATTGTACAGAGTCCGTAACTTCTTCAACGATGAACAGTTAGCTATAATTTATAAGAGTCATGTGCGCTCTCAGCTTGAATATTGCTCACCCTTGTGGAATGGTTGTGGAGAGGTTGCATTGAGACAACTGGACAAAATTCAGAATAAAGCTGTTAGAATCATTAACAACCCTGCCATTACATATAAACTACCTCCCCTGCAAGTAAGAAGGAATGTTGCCTCCCTTGCATTATTTTACAGATATTTTTTTGGCAAGTGCTCAGACGAGGTTGCGTCCATGGTGCCGCCTCTCCATGCCTTCCCTCGTGCTACACGGGCATCTGGTAGCGCTCATGACTGGAATGTCACTCAACCATATTGCAGAACTTCTGCCTATCAGAATTCTTTCATTCCCAGAACTGCATCTCTCTGGAACTCGCTTCCCCAGAGTTGTTTTTCTCCAAATTTCAACCCACAACTGTTCAAGTCTAACTGTTACAGATATTTTATGAATGGAGGACACCAGTAGTCTGGTGTATGGATTATTTTTTTTTTCCCCATTTGTTTTTCCTTCCTCCGTTCTGTTATTAAAAAAAAAAAAAAAAATCCACTCTCTTCTTATTCTCTCTTACTAATCTTTTCACCTCTCTCTTCCTTTCTACATATAACTCTCTCTTCCACCTCTCAACTTCTTCCAAGCCCCTATTTCTCATCCATTCATTGTATGCTTTCTTCTTTTGTGTCACAGCCTGTCTCACCTCCTCATTCCACCACCACATGTTCCTTGCACCTCCCTCCGTCTTCTCTTCACTCCACACACCACATCACATGCTGCACATATTTCTTCTGTGAGTATCCTGCACACACCTTCCACGTCCCTCATCTGCTCCAATTTATATTTACCCAATCGTTCCTCCACTTCTCTCTTATATTCTGCCTTTTTCTCATCCTCTTGTAACCTTTCCACTCTCCTTGCAACAACTCCTTCTTCCCGTCCTTCCCTTCTTCTATTTCTCCATCTTACTTGGATCTCGATTCTGACCACCACCAAGTAGTGGTCAGAAAGTCCACTCTCCCAACCTCTATAAGCTCTTGCATCCATTACACATCTTCGCATCCTTTCATCCACACACACATAATCAATCATTGCCTTCCTTTCATTCATTTCACCACCCACCCTTCTCATCACTCGCCATGTATACCTGTGGATTATCTTGTGCCTGAAGAGGATATTGGCTATCATCAACCCCCTCCCGGCCCAAATGTCAAGTGTATATATATATATATATATATATATATATATATATATATAAAGAGAGAGAGAGAGAGAGAGAGAGAAAGAGAGAGAAAGAGAGATAGGGAGATAAATAGACAGATAGATATCTCTGCAGTGTCCACTGCTGGACCGGCCTATCCCGACCGAAGTGGGGACGATACACCCAATGTATCTGTACCAAGTGCCTTAGGCTGTCTAGTAGATATTGTATGTAGGGTGAGAAGTGCTTGTAAGTGTAATTATAGTGTTGGAGTGGCTTTGGATGTGTGTGTAGTCTGTGAACCTAGAGCGGCTTGTACATCACCCTACCTGTATCCCAGTCCTCCTTGGAGTGAGTTCCAACATACTTGACCTCTTCCTTACAACTAATCCTTCTGCTTACGCTGTTAATCTTTTCTCTCCATTGGGCTCCTCCGATCACAACCTTATCACCTTAACCTGTCCTATCACTTCGGTACAGCCTGTGGACCCTCCAGGGAAACGTCGTCTGTGGCATTTTGGAGCCGCGGATTGGGAGGCCCTCAGGCAGTACTTCTTTGATTTTCCCTGGAATGATTATTGCTTCCATGGCCGGAAGCCATCTGATTGTGCCTTGCGCATTACAGAGGTTATTCTCTCAGGCATGGAAGCATACATTCCTTTCTCATATCCTTTGACTAACGCAAGATAGCCTTGATTTAAACACGCTTGTTCTAATGCTGTCCACAACAAGGAGAGGGCCTACAAAAGGTACCGGAGCCAACCCACCCTTGGATCACATCATCTTTACGTTTCTGCCCGGAATCGAGCTAAGTCTGTTCTTCGCTCTGCTAAAAATAATTTCATCCGTACTATATGCTCTCAACTCTCCAACTTGATTTCTTCCCGCTCCTTCTGGCATCTTGCCAAAAACCATTCTAACAACTTTACCTCATCATCCTTCCCTCCTCTTTTCTACTCTGATGGTTCTGTAGCTATTTCTTCTACTGATAAAGCAGATCTCTTCGCACAGACTTTCTCCTCCAATTCGACCTTAGACGATTCCGGTGCTGTTCCTCCATCACTTCCTGCCTCTGACTTCCTCATGTCTGCCATTAAAATTTCTTCAGCTGATGTATTTTCTGCCATTACTGGTCTCAATACTAACAAGGCATATGGGCCTGATGGAGTCCTTCCTGTTGTTCTCAAGAACTGTGCTTCTGTGCTTACACCCTGCCTAGGTAAACTCTTTCACCTTTGTCTGTCAACTTGTACCTTTCCTTCTTGCTGGAAGTTTGCTCTCATTCAGCCAGTCCCAAAGAAGGGTGACCACTCCCAACCCTCCAACTATCGTCCAATTGCTTTAACATCCTGTATTTCAAAAGTTTTCGAGTCAATTCTCAATAGAAAAATTTTAAGGCATCTTTTCTATCACAACCTTCTTTCTGATTGTCAGTATGGGTTCCGTCAGGGACGCTCCACTGGCGATCTTCCCACCTACCTTTCAGACTCCTGGTCATCCTCCTTTCGGGACTTTGGCGAAAGCTTTGCCATTGCACTTGACATCTCAAAGGCTTTCGATCGAGTCTGGCATAAATCTTTAATTTCCAAACTGCCTTCTTACGGTTTCTATCCTTCTATTTGTGCCTTCATCGCTAGCTTCCTTTTTGGTCGTTCTATAGCCGCTGTTGTAGACGGCCATTGTTCTTCTCCTAGATCTATCAACAGTGGTGTTCCTCAGGGCTCTGTCCTATCACCAACCCTCTTCCTTTTATTCATCAATGACCTTCTAAGCTGTACATCTAACCTTATCCACTCATACGCTGATGACTCCACCCTTCACCTTTCCATTCGGTTCCCACAACGCCCATCTCAACAGTTACTTCAACAAACAAGGGTTGAGGCTATGGGAAACCTAATGTCTGACTTGGCTCGTATCTCTGACTGGAGTAAAAATAATCTTGTTTTTAATGCATCTAAGACTCAGTTCTTACACCTATCAACCCATCAAAATCTTCCACAGGTATACCCACTAATGTTTAATGATATTCAACTTAATCCTGGATCATCCTTGAACATGCTTGGGGTTTCATTAACTCGGGACTTATCTTGGAAAGATCATATTACATCTCTTGTAAAATCTGCTTCTAAGAGATTGGGTGTGCTAAGCCGACTCCGTTCTTTCTTTACCCCTGCACAATTGTTGACTCTATACAGGTTTTTTTTCAGCCTCTGCGTGGAGTACAACTCTCATGTGTAGGGAGGTTCCCCACATACAGGTCTTCTCAACAGGGTGGAGTCAAAGGCTTTTCGTCTCATTAACTCTCCTCCTTTTACTGACTCCCTTCAACCTCTGTCTCTTCGCCACACTGTTGCATCTTTATCTCTTTTGTATCACTACTTTAATGGTCACTGCTTCTCTGAACTGTCTGCATGCATTCCTCCACCTCTACGACGGGCACGTAATACCCTTCTAGCAGCAAACACTCATCCCTTTTCTGTCCAACTCTCTAATGCAAGAGTTAACCGTTACTCCCAGTCCTTCATTTATGCAACGGGTCAACTCTGGAACTGTCTCCCTCTGTCTGTATTTCCTGCTGCCTGTGATCTTCAGTCTTTCAAACGCAGTGTGTCCAGGCATCTCGAAATGAATGGATCTTGAATTTGGCTCTCTCTTGTATTTTTTTTTTTTTCTCTTGGAGGGAACTGTTATTGCGGGCTCATGGCTTTTCGCTCCTTCTTCCTCGCCTTAAGAAAAAAAAAAAAAATGAGATCGTTGAATTAACTGTCTATGTGAGACCGTAAAACTATTCGTCTTGTTAAATTTCGAGGTGGATCCACGTTCGGATAGAGGAATGAAGTAAATCATAAAGCTTATTGGCGTTGATGGAGTTATGTGCTCACTGAGTGCTTTCTAATTTGTTATTGTTACCTCCAGATGATTAAATTCAAATAAAGAAAGACCTCTCCTACTGAAGGGTTAAGAGACGATATCTAACCCCCATTTCTAGAAGTCTCTTCCAACTAAAATAAAATCGCTGCAAGTAGCTGGAGTAAATCAGAGAATTTGTACCCATACTGAAATGATTAGATCAGGAATAACAACAACTTACTGTTCTTCTCACATTATAACAGATATACGGTTGGAATGTAACAAAGGAAATTTGCATTTAACACACTTACCAGCTCACACAGCACTAGAACTGGTTATCTTCTTGTGTTAATAAACATATCTTCTTAACTGGCTACTTGACATAGCAAAGGTAAAAATCCAAAACGACAAGCACATTTACGTTAGAGCCTTACACAAATTACTGGAAGCCATTGCAGGTTGACAGTAACAAAAATCTGTCTTCTTGTGTGAACTATATTTCAATATATATTGTTTTCCTTGCCCTTTTCGATATAGCAGAGTGTTAGGCAATGAATCCAAAACATTCAGTGTTAGATCCTTACCCCAGATTACTGGCACCAAAGGCAAGCGAGTTAAGTTTTTCTCAATGTGTTAATACTGTGTCATCCTAAATATTTTTCTTTCTTTTCTCGACATATAGTTTATAATACAAAGGAGCAAACACATACAACGGTAGATCCTTACCGCAAATTAGTGGATGTAATGGACACGTACCGGGTATTAATCTTTTTGAGTTGATATTGCGCCTTCCTGCAATATTTCTTTCCTTTTATAATATAGAAGATGTAATGAATCACACATATAAAGCGTTAGATCTTTACCCCAAATTAGTGGATCAGTACACGAGCATTAAATCCGACCCGACTGCCACCATGTTTGACAGTCATTACTGAAATGTGTCTCATCCCTCCTCCATCCCTGCACTGCCCACCAACCTCTGCCCACCCACCTTCCAGCCCTTTATCTCCTCTTCCAAGTTTCTTACTCTCCCTCTTCCTTTCTCTTTCTTCCTTCTTTTCCGGCCCTTCCTGTCTCTTTCTGTTCCCCGATCTTTAAAGCTCACTATTTCCTGCCCCCGAAGTTTACATTCTCTCTTTCTCTCTCTCTCTCTCTGATTCACGGCTACAAATCTTTATCTTCCGCCTCCCGAATCTCCTATCCCGTTATCTGTTCTTCTAAGCCCCTCTTTCTTCTTCCCATTCTTTCTCTTTTTTCTTTTCTAGTGCCCAGCCCCCCTTTCCCCCCTCCCTAGGTTCCCCGTCCTTCGATTTTCACCTTCTCTTTCTCATCCCCAAGAATCCTCTTCTCTGTGCCTCCCTTCCTCCGCGTGCTTTTAACACCGTCCTCTCCTTACTTCTCATTGTCGGTAACGTAAGGCCGCTGGCAAATGAGTGTTGTGTCCTAACCCGGTATATGAACACACTGCATGAGCAGGCTTAGTGGAGGTAGGCCAGGGAGAAGGGCCGCATGTGAAGTGACTGGAGGGACACACTACTTTAAGAAAGGCTTTAAATCTGCGACGGGGAAGAGCAAGGAGTCAAGATAGACATATTGGAATACTATAAACACAAGCAGATATTATTGATACAAACGACAACAGAACTAATACAGCTGGTGAATATTGTCTGGTAAACAGTTATTCTGACTTTACGGAACCTGAAGGTAGAAAACCATACCCTACAAATCACAACATGGGACGGGTTACTTTATACATTGGTAGTGATGATCGCATACTTAAAGAAAGACATGGGTTTTTGTATTCTTGATTTTTTGTAGGTGTCCAACTCAGGGAATAAAACTAATAGGTTGTTCCAACAGAAAGGTTGTTTCTTGTAACCCGCAGTCCTCCTACACACAACACTCGGCATGTAATCACTTCTGCAGTAATACCCACCGTTGTAATCATATACAGAGTCGAATCCAGCACATAGGAAAACGAGGCGGGGGGGGGGGGCTAGGAATTCTTTGTGGAATTACAAGTTTGAAATCATGCTGGCTTTATTGCCCAACCGCTCACAAATCACTAAGAAAACCCTCTTTCTTTGTAACAATTCTAGGATAACGTTTATATAAGATAATTACCGCGTATAATTTGGATCATAACAATTCTTTATTGAAAAGCTTTCGTCTGCCGATAATGGAAGGTACGTCCCGCTTCCTCCTCCAATGCCTCGAATATGTACTAAAAGGATCTCTTTCAGTATATGATTTAACGGTAGTAGCGGAGATTTTTTTTCTTTTAATAAAATGTAAATATGCCGTATGATAGATCAATAAAGTCTACATTAACGAAATTTAAATAAGTAAATACTACGATGCCGAAACCTGGGATCGAACTCGCACAATATCAAACAGAAGATAATCTCTGTATTCGTTTGGTCACAGACCCCGTGCAAAATTTTCGTTCTTATTATCCCCACCATGTTCTCTTCCGGCAAACTCCTTGACCTAAAACACTGGTTCTTAACTGAGGGTAAATACAGCTCTGTGAGGTTAATAATCCTTTGGCAAAGCATAAATACAAGTTTCAAAACTCGCTATATTTCAACACTTCTAAATGAAAGAATGGAATATGAGCAGTATTATTGTTATGAATGTGCTGCAATAGGGTGTATTCTTGTTCATCGCAGATTACTGTACTGCTACACCTTAAAAAAATAAATGTCTATCTATCTATCTATCTATCTATCCATCTGCCTATAGACAGACAGGTAGATAAAAAGACGGACACATAAACAATTAAAAATGCGTATAAATGTAAGTCCGTGTGTGTGTGCGTGTGTGTGTGTGTGTGTGTGTGTGTGTGTGTGTGTGTGTGTGTGTGTGTGTGTGTGTGTGTGTGTGTGTGTGTGTGTGTGTGTGTGTGTGTGTGTGTGTGTGTGTTTGCGTGCGAGAGCGCAGACATTATATCAGCCATTTGGTGAGTAATATAGGCATAGGGTAGGGGGTGGTGGAAATAAATGTCTAGTAGTGACGAGCTGGAGAAAAAGCAAAGAATCCCTTAGAGCATGCCACGCTACACTTGCGATTGGTTCAAGTCGCAAAGTTAGATTGGCAATTCGTATTATTAAGTGTCTGGTAATTTGTGGCGATTGTGCCATTTAAGGAGACTTACAAGAAGAGTAGCTCTGTGGTGTTCGTCGGTATACGAGTAGGCTTTTGTCATGATGAAGACAAGGGAGTATTCCAAGGCTTAGTCCCTACAGATCTTTTCGTGCCAAATTAAACTTGAAAAAAAAAAAAATGCATTCTAAAATCTGGAGATTGTAGAGGATGGGAATGGCATACTGAGGAAGGAAGCTCCAAAGCTGAACTGATGAATCTTCCATTAAAGAGCTGGAGAGAAAAAGAGAGTCAGTGTTAATTTAGAAAGGTGCTGCTTGTCAGCCATAATGGGGGAAGTATGCAAGCAGAGAGAACAGAACAGTGACCAGAAGAATAACAACAGAACATAGAAATCTAAGCAACAATCCGGCCTATTAAGGATGATAGGCAACCAGTGAGAGGGGGAAAGGTGATCAGATAAAAAGCCTTTCATACCACCCACTTTAGAAGTGTATTATTGTGACCTTCCACTCTGAAAGTTGTGCTCCATGCGTGTGTGAACACGATACCTATGCAAAGTCAGCGATGAAGTGATGTTAAACAATGCTCAGAATCAGTTCAGTCTACCTTACCTCTGCAAATCTGTTTTTGCTAGAAAACAAGTAATGTAATCTCTCCAAGACAAGTCACAAGAAAAGAAGACACAGTTAATATTAAGAGATAATGAAGGACTAAAATGAGTGTTGATGAAGAACCAAGCTGCATTTAATTGAATGTAATGGCATTTGCCATTCAGAAATTTGTGAGGGAATCAGATTTTGAGTAATTAAAAGTAAGTAGATTCTTTTTGCACCTGGATGAAATATGAGAATAAGCAGAGGATAAGTGTGGCAAAGCCTCCTAATGCAATTGCTGTAGTGACTGTTGTGATGAATGCTGTAAGAAGCATGGGGGAGGGTGATTAGTTGAGTGGAGAGGGTTGGCGTCCACAATGACGGTTGCTGGGTAAAGCCTACAGGACCCCAGCAACCGGATGACTGGGGAGATCTCCTAGCCTAGACCCTCCCTTTGATTCGCGTAGCAGTAGTGCAGATAACGCACGAGCCCGAGGTTCCAGGAGCGGGTTTTACCTTCGTAAGGCACTGCAGGTGGGGGTTTGGAATGTTCTAAGTCCTTCAAAGAATGATCGACTGCCTTTGTTGTCACGAGAGTTGAGGCGATTGAGGGTCAGCATGGCAGCACTCTCTGAAAAGAGGCGACGTATGCATGGTGAGATCAATAGCAATGGTTATACATACTGGTGATCTAGGTATGACGATGGTGCCCATCTTAGGGATGTCACTGTGGCAATAGCTGCAGACTTTGTCTCTTGTGTCGACAGGGTTACTTCAGTTGATGAGCATATAATGCTGAGGAAATTGACGCAATCCTTGGGCTCCATTGCTCTTAGTGCAGTGTACGTTCCAACTGAGATGAGTGAACCTGAAGAGAAAGAGCTATCCTACACCAAACTTGATTCTATTGAGGAACAGTGCCCCTCGTGGGATACACCTCTGGTCTTTGGAGACTTTAATGCAGTTATTGGCAATGACAAGGAGAGCTTCAGGGATTGTTTAGGTTCCCATGGCTCTGGAACCAGGAACTCCAATAGTTCTTACCTTCTGCATTCTGCTAAATCCTGTAATTCAAGAACTGCTGGATCCTGGTCCCAGTGGCCAAATCTTCACTGCCGGACTTGATATCCCAATACTGGAAGCGTTGCTAAAAGACTGATCACATTCTTGTTAGTACTCGCTGGAGAATCCTTCAGAACTGCAGGGTTTTCAGGAGCACTAAGTTCATTGCTACTGTCACATACTTGTTGTTGCTACTCTAAGGCTACAAATCAAAATTGAGAGATTCTGAAGATGTCACGAAAAAAGGTACCATCTTGATGCACTCAAGGAAGAAGAGTTGGCATATGAGCATGCAGTGGCAGCCTCAAATTGGTTTCAAGTACTCAGTACTACTGAAGATCCTGTTGAATGAGAGGATACCTTTAAGAGTGCTACCCTGTCAGCAGCTGATTAGTGTACTGGAGATCTCCCGAGAGCAAGGAGGGGATTCACCTCACTGGGTATGCTGACACGACTGAGGAGAGTCAAGCTGCCAGACTGGTTGGGGATCAGGAACAGCACAGACTTCTATCTTAACAGGCACGAGTTTCACTAAGAAGAGACAAGGAAAGGTATGTCAGAAATGACTGAGGAGGTGGAAGGCAGTTTTCATGCAAATGACCTTCTACATGCCTACCTAGCCCTATAGAAGCTCTACTCCAGACCAGTCTCTCAGGTTAACTCTGTTTGGAGAGCAGATGGATGGCTCGTGTCAGGGGCAAGTGAGTATAGAGCTTGCTGGACTGAGTACTTTGAGCAGCTGTATAGGGCTGAACCTCCCAGTGGAAAGCTTCCGTTGGGTGATGTACAACCACTGATTGTTGTCCCACCACTTGATGAAGTCGTGCCTTCTCTAGATGAAATCAAGAAGGCAGTGGCTAGGTTGAAAAGTGATAGAGCAGTTGGTGTTTGTGACATCCCAGCAGAATTGTTCAAAGCTGGGGGTGAAGCCATGAACACGGGGTTACATGCAGTGACATCCCAGCAGAATTGTTCAAAGCTGCGGGTGAAGCCATGAACAGGGGGTTACATGCAGTGACATCCCAGCAGAATTGTTCAAAGCTGGGGTGAAGCCATGAACAGGGGGTTACATGCAGTGACATCCCAGCAGAATTGTTCAAAGCTGCGGGTGAAGCATGAACAGGGGGTTACATGCAGTGACATCCCAGCAGAATTGTTCAAAGCTGCGGGTGAAGCATGAACAGGGGGTTACATGCAGTCATAGAAGCTGCTTGGCAGACTCGGATCATTCCTTCTGACTGGACAAAGGGTCTGGTCACCCCTATATGAAAAGGAAAAGGAGACCAACGAGACTGTAGTAACTACCATGGTAATACAGTGCTAAGTGTGCTGGCCGACGTTTTTGCTCACATTCTCTGGGACCAAGTTTCAGAGGCCTGAGAAATCCGGATTCACACCTAAGAAGTCTACTGTTGACTGTGTCCTAGCTCTTCGAGTTCTTGTTGAACACCATTTTCAGTTTCAACAAGGTTTGAAAGCAGCCTATGTGGATCTCATGAAGGTACATGAGTCAGTAAATCGGGAGGTACTATGGGAACTCCTGTGACCGTGGGATTCTCGCAGGGATAATCTGACTGATGATTGCTTGCTTGAACTCAGACATCGAGAGTGCTGTCAAGTGTGTGTGTGTGGGGGGGGCGGGGGAATCCGATTTCTTCCCAGTATGTTTTAGTGTAAGATAGGCATGTGTCCTTGTGATTTGAAGTCACTGTGGGGTATGAATTGGCAATATCAGGGTTACTGTCCTTGACTTCACTGATGTTGCAGTTATCCAAGAAGACTCAATGGAGACATTACTGAGTGCCCTCGAGGAATTTCATGAGAATGTAAAGCCATTGGGATTAAAGGTCTCCTGGGCCAAGACCAAGGTCCAGGCATTTGGTGGCTTGTTGGATGAAGCAGTTCAGTCTATCCAAGAAGGTGGTGAGTATATAGAAGTCTTGGAAATATTCACATATCTTGGTAGTTTGGTCAAGAGTAATGGTAGATCAGACAGTGAGATCTTTCTTCACATTGGTATGGCCTACGGGGTTATGGATTCAATCAATTCGGGTATTTGGCGCTGTCATTATTTGTGTAGAAGGTCGAAAGTTAGCATCTTCAAGGCGATAGTGCTCCCTGCCTTACTTTATAGCTGTGAGACATGGATATTAAACAGTGTTCTGAGGCGGCAAACTGACTCCTTTGGTACTAAGTGTCTTTGCAGGATCATGGGGTATTGCTAATACTACCGGAAGCGTAACGAGCGACTACTCCATGAAACTGAATCGAGGCCTACTACCTGTATAATACGTCAATGTCAACTCCAGCTATATGGGCATGTGGCCCACTTTCCTGAGCCTGATCCTGCTCACAGAGTGATCTCTGAATGAGTTAACCCAGGGTAGAGATGGCCATGGGAATAGCCATGTAACTCACGGCTGGAGCAGGTCGATCCCTCCTGTCAGGAAATACTTAGAGAAGGAAGAGTATCTGCCTGGAGGGCTGCACAAAGGGACCCACGTGGACGGAGTCAGAGGGTGAGTGAGGCAATGCGCCCCGTGATGTTTGCCCGTTCTTGATTGAATGATTGATTGAGGGCTAGATGTACGGCTAATGTCATTAATGATTAGAATTAATAGAGTAGGTGAAATGGCATACCTCTGGGAACATCGCAACTGATAAATTAAGAACACTAGGCAACCACCACTGTAGCAATAGAGGTTAATTAGGAGAATTAAAAAAAAATGCGGTCATTTATCGACTATAATATTATCCCTGGATCTTTGCTGCTGATCAACTGATGCCCAATTAGCACCGTACTGGTGGAAGAGCCACATTACATTTCCGGCATATGTCGTTTTAATTCAAATGTCGGGGAGTTTCTTTTATATTGTATTAGTGAAAAAGACTGATATTTGTAGGAAGGGAAGTTTCATTTAAACCTTTATACTGTATTAATAAGATATACTGGCATTATTCTAGGGTCTGACAGTAGTGAATCGCTCTAAAAGGAGATAAAAAGAGCTAAGGACCAGAACAGTGGAACAGAGGAAAGGAGGGGGAAATAAAACTATCAGAGAGGTTTTTGGTAAAGTGAAAGGAGTGGGAAGACTCTAGGTAAGAGTTCATAGTATTTGGAGCAGATGGCGTCATTTTTAGGAAGGCAAAGAACAGACAACACGGTTCAGGGCAGAAACACACATTGTAAATGATTCAGGGTGAGGTGATACAAGTACTTTTAAAAATTAACTTCTTTCTTGTGTACAGCAAAAGAACAATGGTTACTATATCATTTATTTATATTTATCAAAGGATAAATGCTTCCACACCCGAAAGAATAACCGCCATGATGTGGGAAGCACAAAAAAAAAAAAAATGTCTCTTGACCATGGATGCAATACTATTTCAAGAAAACTCAAAGATGTACAATCAGACAACACCCTAATCTGCAGCACAAAAACAATAGACGCCACTTCTTTGAACGGTCCAAAGGTCTTACTGGAGCAATTTATTAGTTAATGGTGTAACTCTGTGATTAGCGGGGTCCAAAAGAGCAAGGTATTATATTATAAAATGCTGTTTTAAGTCATTCAGGATTTAAAAAATATGTAGGTATGTTCATCAAATGGATCAGTGAATGTACTTAGAACTAAACGTGGTGGTGAACACTGAAATCTCCTAGTATATAAATTTAAGGAGAAAAGGAGAGATAGAAAGCAGGTGTTCTATTGCTGAAGTAAAATTACCAAAGAAATTTTTATAATCAGATGAATCAGGTGGTTAGGAAAGGCACTAACATTTTTTCTCAAAGACTGACAGAGCTATAGCCAAAACAAAGGGAGTTTAGATTACATACAGTAAGTTCAGAAACACGAGAGCAGGTTAGGCTGTCGCACTCAAACATGAGACAATTACATTTTGCTTTGATATATAAAAAAAAAAGAGGGGGGTCCTATGGTCAGTGCTCTCGGTCAGTTGACAGCAGTGAAGAATATCTAAAATTAAGTGGAGGAAAGGTGATGTTAAAAAGAGAGGAAACTGGAGTAAAGTTCAAGAATGCGGGAGAAATCGATAACATGAGTGCCAGACAATGGTTCAGACCATCGTGCTTGGTCGTCACTGAGGAAGGAGCTGAAAGTGTACTTAATTAGTCTCCTTTCTTCTGGAGGTTCTAATCGTAAGTCTTTGACTGTAATTTTTTCATCTGAAACAAATAAATAGTGTCATGTGCATGTACTTTGGTGTAGACCGAGGACTCTGTTTCAGAGAATATACTGGACTTATCTCAGTGCTTTTTAAACACTGAAGAGGGTCAACCAAGGAAGATGGTCAGGTGTAACATTCTGAGGGCTAATGAACCAAGAGCTACAACTTTCACTATCACGAGTTTTTCATTCGTCTTGGAAGTACAGCCCTGTTCAAGTGGCACTTTAGAAATCTGCGTGAATAAATTATAGTACAGATATATTTTATCCGTATTGGTACACACACACACACACACACACACACACACACACACACACACACACACACACACACACACACACAAAACTCCGTGATTCTGACGCCTCAGACGAAGGACACTGAAGAAGATCCTCTTAATCCGACCCCTTTTCCCCCGTTGGTAGCCCTGCATTCATGGGGATACCATATATCCTTTGCATTGACATTTTTTCCTTTACATTTACCAGGTAGTACAGCTGTATATTTTATGCACCTTTGGCACATTAATCTTGCGGATTACGGGTAATGTCATTCATACTTTGTAATTAGCTATGTCGTGGCTTACCACTTTGGGTAATACAACTGTCACACACATATGGTGCTACTAAATGTTACAACAATGCCACCAAGTGGTAAAAAACGTTAAACGTTTTAGAGAAAGCAGACTTAATAAGGGACCTAAATTTTATTTCATTCATCTTAATATTTATATATATGTGTGATCCCTACCCTGACGTATGGAAGCGAGGCGTGGACCTTGCAAGAGGGGAACAAGTCAAGAGTGAGAGCAGTGGAAATGAGTTATTTGAGAGGAGCATGTGGAGTGACATGGAGGGACAGGTTGACGAATGAAGAAGTGAAGGAACGTTGTGGGGTAAATGTGGATGTGGTTGAAAAGATTAGGAGAAATACACTGAGGTGGTTTGGACATGTGGAGAGGATGGAGAATGAAAGACTGACTAAGAGGGTGTATGTAGGTGAGGTGGAGGGAGGGAGAGGGAGGGGTAGACCGAGGATGAGGTGGAGGGATGGAGTTGAGAGGTATATGAGGGAGGGGGGGGTGAGTTGGGGGGAGGGGAGTCAAATGGTGGGTGACAGAGTGACTTGGAGGCGTTTTGTCTGCGGCCACCCTTTGCGGGATTAGGGCGTCGGGCTATAGATAGATAGATAGATAGTATTTATTACCTTTTCTACGAGGATAGCCAAGGGCGTACTCGGCCACTACGAGTATCATCCCCAATACGTCTTACACAACCACTCATACGCACTACAAATGCGCAATATTGTCATTTACAAATTGACAACACTTTGTAATCAAGAAGAGTTCAAAAATGATGATACAAGAGAGGTTACTTTGTCATATTTATTGCATCACTGCCCACTGTATGCACCACTCACATCTAGGATCGAATTAAGTCAGTTGGGCATGAATGCCAGCAGCTTAGCAGTGAGATCCTATCCACCTTGGCCTCTGAGCTGCTCCCATGCCTGTAAGGCACTACTGATAACAGTAGCCCGGAACCGACGTCGTTCTGGCTCGGCATGTCTTGAACCATGGCTGCCCAGACGTACTCAGTGGGGTTTATGTCCGGTGATTTAGGGGGATGCGGCAACATGTAATGTGACGAAGTCATTCAAACCACTCCTGGAAGCCCAGCACGTATGGATTGGGCTGTTATCCTGCACTAAGTAAAATTGTTTATTCTCTGGGAATAATAAACTCTCCACCGATGGGAGCAGGAAGTCATACAAAATCTCAATGTACTTTTGGCCTGTGACGCGATCTGGACCAACATCACCTACCTCATCGACACCACCAGCATGCATCCAGCCAAACAATCCTGTGCTGACTCGTCTACTCCAACTGCTACCCACTGGATGCAGTGTGTCACATCTGGTAACACAAATAAACTGTGTGGATATTGCAAGTCATGAACTACCTGCAATGATGATCGCAGATAACTGAGTCTTGAAAGCCAAATTAACAAATAATAAAGTAAAAAAGACACTCCCCCCCAAGTATTTCTTTTCAAGCGTTTATCTGCTAGGCTCTTGAGAAACCAATGACTAACTGTATTCTGTCTGTCATATTATGACTAACTGTATTCCGTCTGTCATATTATGATAAAAATTAGTGTATTACATTTATTAGTAATATTGTTAATAAGTGCAGTCATTATCATTCTTTACTATTATTAATATCAACATTCATTACACACACATAGTGCTAACCTGGTTGAATTCATCCACCAAACATATTTTTAGGCGATAGACCATCACTGCAAAGCGTTTCTTCATCGCAGAAAACTACCTTCTCCCAAAAAATCGCAGACGTGTCATACTCCAGGGCATACTCCGCCCTGCCCTCCATGTTGCATTCACTCAACACTGGTATCACTGATGGCTTGTAACCGCAGTGTCCAAAGGAGTGGGGCCTGTTGCGGACTGTTTGCTTCACTGTAGGCCAACGTCGACTCTCATCATGACAGCCGAAGTGAATGGTTTGGCAACAACAGCACTTTCTATGGCCTTGTTTAAGATAAAGCACAAGCCTATAATGGGATTTGGTTATGCAAAATACCTTTATGATTATCCTCATGGTAAGTGGGGGAGCCCATCATCCACTCACTTGGTGTGGCAGTACTCTATTTTAGGGTAGCTCTACATTTAGTGGCAAGCCAAATGATTTCCTGTCAACCAGGAAATAATTTACAACTCTGGGTGGTAACCTCATAACCAACCATCTGTTGTTCCCTACGTGACAGCAAGTGGGTTGGCTGAGGGTTAATGCCCCTCCCCAAAAAACAACTAACTAAAAATATGAACACGAAGCGACAGACCAGGACTGACCAACAGGTGACGATTAAATATTGAACAAAGGACATGGTACGGATTGCAACATGGAATGTAAGGGATGTGAATGATGAGGTGAAAGAGAGAGAGATTGTCCAGGTGCTTAAGAATGCAAAATGGATCTGTATGGAATAACTGAGACAAAATGGAGAGGTGAGAGTGTGAGAGAATTGGAGTATGGATGGGGTATACACGTGCTAGTAGGCGAGAATGAGAGTGCAAAGGAATGAATATGTCTTGTTGTGTGCAAGAGATGGAAGGACAATATAAGAGAGTATGGATCCGTCGATTCAAAGATTGTGTGGGTAAGATTGAAAGCTGGATTACAAATGTGGGCGATAGAAAGAAGAGTTCTGGACAAATGTGGAAGCATGCATGGAAAAGTATGAAAGGAATGAGAGTGTTTTTGATTGGAGATACGAATGGAAAAGTAGGGAATGTGAAGGTGGGTGGAGTAGTTGGTGAAGAGGGTGTGCCTGCACAAGTGGATGAGAATGACAGTTCCCTGGTGGACATTTGTGCACGGAGGGGGTTGGTGATAGCCAATACCCTCTTTAGACACAAAATGATTCACAGGTATACGTGGCAAGAGATGAGAAGGAAGAGTGATGAACTGAATGGACGAAAGGCAATGATTGATTATATGTGTGTGAATGATAGAATAAGAAAGTGTGTGATGGATGCATGAGTAGTGGGCTTTCTGACCACCACTTCGTAGTGGTGAAAGTCAAGGTTCGTATGATATGGAGGTGGAGAAAGGAAGGACGGGAGGAAGTAGTCCACACAAGGAGGGTAGAAAATTTGCAAGAGGATGGAAAAAAGACAGAATATAAGAGAGAAGTGGAGAAGCGATAAGGTAAATATGATTTGGAGCAGTTGGGGGACGTGGCAGGTGTGTGCAAGATATTCAGAGAAGAAATCTGCTCAGCATTTTGGGTGATGTGTGGGGTGAAGAGAAGACGAAGGGAGTGCAAGGAACAGCATGGTGGAATGAAGAAGAAAAGGATTAGTAAGAGAGAGTAAGAAGAGAATTGATGAGGAATTTCAAAGGAAATTGAGTGTAATGTGGAGGGAATGTAAGAAAATGTTCTGGAAAGAGGTGAAGACAGTTAGACAGGGTGATAAAGAAGTAAGTCGAGAAATGAAAGATACAAATAGTATATTGGTATATTACTACGAGAAAAAGTGTGCAGATGGAGCGAACACTTTAAGTTGTTGAACACAGAGAATGAATAATGCAAGTATAAGTGGCTGGGGAGTGCCTAGGATGTGGAGGGAGGTAAGAAGAGAGGAAGGAATCAGTAGGATGGAAGTAGTGGAAGCAATGAAGAAAGGCAGAATGGGGAAAGCCCCAGGAATTGATGGAATGAGTGGTGAAATGCTGAAGCACTGGGGCGAAAAAGTAGCAGAATGGATATGGTATATGTGCAGACTGGCCTGGGAGGAAGGTTGAGTCATAGAGGATTGGAAGTCAGGTATAATTATTTTCCTGCACAAAGGAAAAGGGGAAAAAGAAGTGTGTGGTAATCATACCCCCGCTAATACCAATACACCAGTCCTGTATGAGACAGCCCTAGAATGTATTCAATATGGACGGTGGGTGTTAGCGCCGAAGTGGTGACATGTGGAGGTGTAAGGTGTGTAGGAGGACTGTTAGGCCTTGATAGCAGGCTGTGAAGCCTATGCCCAGAGTCGAACACATTAAAAAAAAAAAAAATACGGACTTTTGTCTTGTCAGCGTAATAGGAAAAGTATATGGTGCGATACTTACTGACCGAGTTCGGAAATATTAGAAGAATTAGTTGGACAAGTATAGGGAGGTTTTAGGAGGGGAAGAGGTTGTGTAGATAAGATATTCATTCTCAGGTCTTTAGTGGAAGTTTCTGCAGAAAGAAAGAAGTTGTGTGCGGCCTTCATGGATTTGGAGAAAGCATATGACAGGGTGGATAGACAAGGAATATGGAAAGTATTAAGGATATATGGGTTAAATGGGAAGTTGTTGAATGCCATGAAGAGTATGTATGAGGGAGTTAAGGCTGCAGTGCGTGTGGATGGTGAACTGAGTGAATTTTTCTATCTGAATGTTGGATTGAAAAGGGATGTGTCATGTCCCCATGGTTGTTCAGTCTGTATATGGATGGAGTTATAAATGAGATACAAGGTAGAGCAGTGGATGTTGGGGCGACCCTAATGAGAGAGGGCAGTGTTTGGAAACTTCCTGTACTGTTATTTGCAGATGATACTGTATTGTTAAGTGAAGACGAAGGGGAAGTGCAAGTTTGTGGGTGTCTGTAAGAACCGGAATCTAAAAGTGAATGGACAGAAGAGTAAAGTTATGATCTATCAGGGAAACGAAGTCACTGACTGTACAGTGAGGCTGGATAAGGAGGAAATGGAAAATGTGAGTGCATTTAAGCACTTGGGTAGTGTGATGAGTAAGGATGGAAGTGTGAAGTGCTTGAAAGGGTAGAACATGGAAGACAGGTTGCTGGTTCTTTGAAAGCAGTTATAAGGAACAGGGAAGTGAGCATGGAGGTAGAAAAGTCACTGCATGACAGTATTGTGATACCTACTATAATTTTTGGAAGTGAAGCTCGGACCCTGTTGGAATAACACAAGAGTAAGAGCAGTGGAAATGAGTTATTTGAGAGGAGCATGTGGAGTCACATGGAGAGACAGACCGACAAATGAGGAAGAGAAGGAGCACTGTGGTGTGACTGTGGATATGATAGAAAGCAATAGGAGAAATACAATGAGGTAGTTTGGCCATCTGAAGAGGATGAAGAGCGAGAGACTAACAAGGAAAGTGTATGCGAGTGAGGTGGAGAGGGGGAGTGGGAGGAGGAGGCCAAGGATGAGATGAGGGATGGAATGGAGAGGTATATGAGAGGGGGGGGGGAGGTGAGAACAAAGCAATAAAGTGGCATTGGACATGGAGATACGGAGGCGATTTGTTTGTGGCCGCCACCGTCCTATGGGATTAAGGCGTCTGGCAATAGATAGATAGATGTTCTTTTAATAAAAGATTTTCTATTACATATTATACATATACTGTGGTTGCCACACACTGATTTTCTAGACGGCTGTGACGTGATTAACTTGGTCGTTCTCCATGGAAGAGCAGCGTGGTCGGCCATTCGTACGTTGATCATTTGTAGCACCAGTTATCACATGTCGTCTGATCCATCGCGCAGCAGTGTTGTGGTGGACACCAACTTCCTTAGCAATTTCGGAGATACTGTAGCCTTCATTGTGGAGTGTGATGATAGCTGCATGCCGAAACTGCGAGGTTTCCATGGTGAATGGGATTGCCACGATTGTAACGTCGGACATTAGTATGGATTGGGACTGCTGCAGTGTGCAGAGTTCCACGAGCGGATTCAGGGAAGTGTGATTCACGCTTGAAACATTGATGGTATAATGGCAACTCATATGAATAGGAAACATTTGTCTTAACTGAGGACGTAAGGTTTGCAGCATTAATGATAGGTAACATCAGTGGCGTTTAATTTCACTTCACTTTATGAACCTGTCACCCTTTATCATGAAGCATAATCTTATCACGGGATGAGGTCTCTGTGGAAGGGTCGGTGCACAAATAAAATCATAAATGGCAACTCTTCCCCATGTTGGCAATGTATGATACGTCACACTGTCATTTGATTATGGTATATAAAACAATGATTTCCAAGCAGGGTCACTGATTTATCCTCAGTATTACCTTGCAGCATAATACTAAATGTATCTTGATGACATGCTTGCAGTAACATATTTCAATATAAGGAAAAGATACACTGTACATTTTTTGGTCACACAGATAAACACCTACCTTATCGGAACATCACGAGCTGTGCTGGTCAGTTACAGAACCATTGGACCCCACCTGCACGATAGTTTTTTGATCTTGTGTACGTTCTGTGTACTTTCTCACCTCAACCCGAAGGTGCCGTTTATGTCTTCCTCTGGCCACCAATAATATCATTTAACTTAGGAGAAAGTTCAAAGTGGAGGGATTAAATTTAGCATTTCTTTGCACAATCAGCGACAGACGGAAAACTTGAATAAAATCGACCGAAAGTAGAAAGAAAAGCCAATATGATAAGCCATCTGGCTCAAGGAGTTCAGATTTTATAGAAAGGCCAAACAGCTTTAAAATACTTTATGATGTGTTCTGTTCACCAATGATTTACTTTTTGTTTGATGTCATAAAAAAATAATCAAATATCAACCTGAATAATATATAAGTATTCATAAAAATAAAATTATATAATAATAATAATAAATAATAATAATATATATATAATATATATATATATATATATATATATATATATATATATATATATATATATATATATATATTCACACACACACACACACACATATATATATATATATATATATATATATATATATATATATATATATATATATATATATATATATATGCAGAAACTTCACATCACCGTGAAGACATATATGCAATATAACCACAGGAGAAATGAAAGGAGTGACAGTGAGTACTTTCGTGTATTACATCTTCAGACAGAGTGATACAGAAACTTAAAGGGTAGAGATCTTTAATGTACACCCGCAGCAGGTGGTGGCACACAGAACAAAGAATGACCTTAAATAAAATTGATCAATACACAGACCAATAGGTACCTGACCTTTTACATCAGGGATTCACCTGACAAAACGGGTAAATACTGCAGTTTTACTCGTGCATACCTGCAGGAGGGAGTGGCACACACAACAAAGGATGACCTGAATTAAAAATGAGCGAGGGACAGAACAATAGGTGTACCTGACTGTTTTCATTAGGGATGCATCTGACAAAGCACACTTTACTGGCTAAGTACGTTGATCCAGAATTTATTGCCAAGATGTTTATTTTATTTTTTAATCCAGCAATATTATTCATGGTGATAATGTATGGCAAGGGGAACATGTAGCATTACTACAAAAAAGAAAAAAAATGCCAGCAGTGTGGATGGCCAGTTGCTTTATGCATTATCTGGAAGTTATCATAGAATTGTTATCTATTCATCTAGCGATATAATGGAGAGAGAGAGAGAGAGAGAGAGAGAGAGAGAGAGAGAGAGAGAAATACATGATTTATATGCAGGTAAAGAAACAAAAAATAATATAGCTGCTAATGTATTATAAACGCAGTTAGCTATATTCAGGAATGCATTAAATGTACTTTTAAATTCACTTTTATTTCCTTAACTTTAGACAATGTTACGGAAATCCTCAGAGTCTATATTTTATATGGAAGTGCTTAGTACCAAAAACACCTACTCCACATAATTCGCACAGAATTCAGTTGCAGTATATGTTTGTAACAGCACGTTAACACGATGATGAGGTAACTGTAGCGCTTAAAAAAAAATTTAATGCATTAATTTCATTATGACACGAACATATTAATGAAGCTCTTTCCGTGTGGTGTTTGTCGTCGACTCTTGCTTCTGGGACAGCAGTGTATGTAAAATCACTGGCATAAAATTGTTGAAAAAATTCTTGTCCACTGTAAAATCCCATCTATTGGTCATAGGCTACTTGAATTAACTTAATCGGAATTATCGCAACTACTGGTCCAAAACTTTTCATTAACCCAGTAATGAATTGAGCCTGGTAGCTTTATGAACTTACCCGTTCCATGCATGATTCTCGCCGACATGATAGGTTTACAGACTCCCCTTCTTTCTCCACATGCTTGGCGCACAAGAATTTAATATTTCCTTTGTACGCTGTTTATATCTCTTTAACTCATTTAGTACGAAAGAACATTTTGACTGTCTTAAGGGAGGCGGGAATAAAATCAACTATTGCGATCTTTGTAAAGTGATTAATGGGGATTGTTTATAACCTGTTCATAGCGTGAGGCATATTTAAAATTGCAGAAAGACCGTCTGTGTTAGGCATATAATACTTGTGTCATTAACCTAGTCTCGTAAGTCCTAGAGAATTAGACTCCTTATATAACTGCGAATTGACTGCACTGCAGCTGGATGAGTTGGCTGAGTTTATCTTCTGCACTATGATCCACAGGATTTTCTTCAGCTTCGGGAATACCTCTCACACCAGTGTTAGTAGTAGTTGTATCCACGGGTTCATCTGAAATGTGAACCCATTACACTGCAGGCTGAAGTTGCCCCTCTCCTGCAGTCCACCATTCCCCTCCCAGGAGACTGGGAGAGTTATTGACGGTTATACGAACATGGCTTACATTTGAAGTGCATGCGTCAGTCAGTTCATAAAATCATTTATTTAATATAATTTTTTTAATGTGTGTGTGTGTGTGTGTGTGTGTGCGTTTCAGATTATGCCAACAACAATGTATACGTAAAAACAGACATTTAAATGTGAACTGTCAATAAGTAAATGTAATTACTGCAATTGCCTAAAGAGATTAAAACTGTGGCTGCTGATCTGCATCATCAAAAGCAAATAAAAAGACTACAAAGTGATTGAGAAAAAGGAAGACTTTTCAAAGAATATATTAAATTATCTTATGTCTGATGATAAAACTGTAATTTTAGCTGGCAGCTGTATTTTCAACCTTTGTGGAATGTTACTGTACTGGTAGGTGGGGCAAGCTGAGTACAAAGAGAAAACAAGAGAACAAGTGCTGTTAATATTATAAGAAAGATAATGCCGAAAGATTTAATGGCAACACACCCTGTGACGTGGAGGTCTTTACTGAACTAGAAGGTTTGGCTTTAATGGGCCTTGTCAAGTTAATGGCACATACAGAACATCCAGAATACTTGCCCCGCCTGAATGGGGAGACGGGACGGTGGGAATGTGGTGGATCGGTTGTGGAGGAGAGACTGAGGTAGGACGAATAAATTATATTATAAGGAAGGGAAAAGGGGGACTGGGCTCTCACACCATGTATCCATATATGTATATGAATATAAATATAAATTCATTGGAATATACACTAATGAGAAAAAAGGCAACCGAAGCTGGCCGACTGGTCCACGTTCTTGCAAGAGTCTGACAACGTTGCTAGACTAAGGATGAAGCCACATTTGCCCGAAACATGTGACTGAAAAGAGGACACAAGATAACTGGTTCCGTAAAAATTTCAGACTCTGTTCGCACAGCACCACGAACCCTGTGCTTCATTTCGCCTAACTGACAACGTGTTTCAAGCTAATGTGGCCGGGTCCTAAGACAAGGAGAGCGAGAAGGTACTGTGCATGCACTGATACAAATAAACAGGTGTGTACATGCAACTGCCCCCAAGATATAGGCCCTGAGGCCTTTGCCCAGAGTCGGACACTTAAAAAAAAAGAAAAAAAAGGAACAAACGCTATTAAAATATGGTGTGTGCTTAGCTGGTTATAGGTGATAACTTTCCTGTCTCCTAATAATAAACTAACTAGTTCAGGTGCTACGTTACAGACTGTACGATTACTGTGTTTTACTGTGTCCTTGCTTCATTTGACTGAAGCTTCAAAAAATTTCCTCGTGATCTTACACGGTTCTCTTATCATTAGCCTGGAATTTTCAAGTTCATGAGATGGTTAAATTCATTACAGTGGACTATGAGCGCATTATTCCAATGACTGTAAGACCAGAATAATTTATGTTTGCATACTCTTGCATTTAAATCCCTATATGTTTCAACAAGATATACTTTATTACAGTCATTAAAGGGAAAAACAGACACTGCCTGCTAAATGGTTTTTATTTCTATCAATATTGTTTATAATGTCCCTAGTAGTTAATCTTATTTGGCATTCACTTCCATAAGGCAAGGCCTATAAATCAATCAAATTTAAAAGGTGCAAACGCTGCAGGGCGCATAGCCTCACTTACCCTCTGACTACACCCACGCAGGTCCCTTTCTGTAACCCTCTAGGCAGTGACTCTTCCCCCTCTATGTTTCTCTCGACAGGAGTGATCAACCTGCTCTAACCATGCTTTACGTGGCCTTGCTCTTGGCCTCCTCCACCTGGGTTAACTCTTTCAGAGATCACCCTGGAGCAGGATCAGCATGAGGACAGAGGCACGTGCTCATATAGCTGGAGTTGGCGTAGACATATTACATTGGTAATATGCCTCGATTCAGTCTCACAGAGTTGTCGCTCATTACACACCCAGTTGTATCAGCAACTTCCCATGATCCTGCGAAGACAGTACCAGAGGAGTCAATTTGCTTCAAGTCACTGTTTAGTATCCATGAATCACAGTCATACAATTATACAAGAAGCACCAGCACCTTGAAGACGCGAATTTTCGTCCTTCCACAAATAACGACAGCGCCAAATACTGAACTGAGCGAATCTATAACCCAGTCTGCCAGACCAACGCAGTGAGAGATCTCGCTGTCTGATCTACTGATGTTATGGACCACACTATCAAGATAAGTTAATCTTCCCAAGACTTCTATATCCTCACCACATGCTTGGATGGACTGAATTGTGTCATCCAACAAGCCACCAAATGCCTGGACCTTGGTCTTTGCCCAAGACACCTTTAATTCCAAAGGCTTCACAGTCTCGTGAAATTACTTGAGGGCACTCAGTAGTCTCCAGCGACTCTGCTAGGATAACCGCATCATCAGCAAAGTCAAGCTCAGTAACCCGGAAACTGCCAACTGATATCCCACAGTTACTTTGACTCACAGCCTGGTCCAGTACCCAATTCATACATGTGTTGAAATGTGTGGGGACAAAGACACACCCCTGTCTTACACCAGAACTTACTGGGAAGTAGTCAGATGTTCCCCCGCCCCCACACTTGACAGCACTCTAAGGCTGCTTTCACATGAGGCCACCGGTGGCTGCCACCAATGGCCGCCACCAGTGGCCGCAATTAGTTGTCTCCCATAGTCTTCAATGAAGCCTTTCATACGAGACCACTGCGGCTGCCTGGCCGGCAGCCAGCTCCCGGCGGTGGCTTGCTCGCGCAATTAGTGTCCGCTACTGGCAGTTGCTGCCACTCGTTGTAAAGCATTTTTTCAAACTGGAGTTTTCGTACGGCTACACTAGTTGCCGGCCCTGTCACACTGGGCCACCAGTTGCGGCCACCGATGGCGGCCACCGGTGGCATCATGTGAAAGTGGCCTAAGTGTTTGAGTACATGACAGCAAACAATCAGATTATCCCTGCAGTGATTCCACTGAGTTGCAGGAGTTTCCATAGTACCTCCCAATTTACTGAATCGGGAGATCCACATAGGCTGCCAGCAGACCTTGTTGAAACTCAACACGGTATTCAACAAGAACTTGAAGAGATAGGATACGGTCAACAGTAGACTTCTTGGGCATGAATTCGGATTGCTCAGGTCTCTGAAACTTTAATAAATTGTCCCAGGTCCACATCAGGACAATGTGAGCAAGAACTCCTCCCGACACACTGAGCACTGCAATAATATGGTAGTTATGGCATCCATGCTGGTTTCCTTTTCCTTTCCATATAGGAGTGACCAAACCTTTTGTTCAGTCAAGAGGAATGATTCCAGTCTGCCAAACGGCTTCTAGGACTGCATGTAACCCTCTGATCATGGCTTCACCCCCAGCTTTGAACAATTTTTTGGGATGTTACATACACCAGCTGCTCTATCACTTTTCAACCTAAGCACTGCCTTCTTGATTTCATCTGGAGAGGGCATGGCTCCGTCAATTAGTGGAACAGCTGTCAATGGTTGTACATCAGCCAACGGAAGCTCTGCACTGGGAGGTTCAGTCATATATAATTGTTCAAAGTACTCAACCCAACTAGCTCTATACTGACTTGCCCCTGACATGAGCCATCCATCTGCTTTGTGAGCAGAGTTAAACTGAGAGGTTGGTCGGGAGTGGAGCTTCCGCAGGGCTAGGTAGGCATGTCGAAGGTCATTTGCATTAAAATGGCCTTCCACCTCCTCAGCAATTTCCCCGACATACCTCTTCTTCTCCTTTCTCAGTGAAACTCGTGCCCATTGAGACAGAAGTCTGTGCTGTTCTTGATCCCCAGCCAGTCTGGCACACGACTCTCCTCAGTTGTGGTCAGTGTGCCTTACGAGATGAATCCCCTCCTTAATCTCAGGCGGTCTCCAATAAACTCATCAGCTGCTGCCAGGATAGCATGCTTAAAGGTATCCCATCCTTCAACAGGGTCCTAAACAATGCTGAGCACTTCAAACCGATTTGAGACTGCCACTGCATACTCATATGCACACTCCTCATCCCTAAGTGTCTCAAGATGGAACCTTTTTTTTGTGGCTCCTTGAGAATCTCTCAGTTTTAATTAGTAGCCTTAGAGTAGGAACAACACGTCTGTGATCAGTAGCAAAAAACACTGCACTCCTGAAAACCCTGCAGTTCTGAAAGATCCTCCATCGAGTACTAACATGAATGTGATCAATCTCCTTAGCAACTTCTCCAATATTAGGATACCAGGTCCAACGATGCGAAGATTTGGCCGCTGGATCCAGGATCAAGCAATTCTTAACTTACGGGTTTTTGTGAAATCAAGAAGGTATGAACTATTGGAATTCCTGGTTCCAAAGTCATGGGGACCTAAACAATCCCTGAAGCCCTCCCTGTCATTGCCAGTAATTGCATTAAAGTCGCCCAAGACCAGGAGTGTATCCCACGAGGGGCACCGTTCCACAAGAGAGTGAAGTTTGGTGTAGAATAGCACTGTCTTTCCAAGATCACTCATCTCAGTTGGAGCTACACTGCAGTATGAGAGATGAAGCTCAACGAGTGCTTCAGTCTCAACATCACTGCCTCAATTACCACCAGCAACTAAAGTCATTACCACTACCATCACAACCACTATAACCAGTACCACTGTCACCAGTACCATTATCACCACTGCCACAATTACCACAACCACTGTCATCGATACCACTCTCACCACAGTGAAGAGTTGTAACTGCGACCGACAGACAGTGTCAACAACACTTTATATACGGTATATATATATATATATATATATATATATATATATATATATATATATATATATATATATATATATATATATACACTGTACATAAAAGGAAGAAAAACTATAAAGTCCTTCACTACAAATATTGTACTTCGTTCTACTTCCAGGCAATTTTCGTCGACCTAAGAAAGGACTACCGTTAGGAAACGGATTACCTGTTTTGAGAGGTTTGAGCTATGAGTTAATATAGCGAATGGTGAAAATATGGATGCAGTTTGGTTATTATTGTATGGTTACTTGTGGTTATTGTGGTATGGTTACTTGTGGATAGTTTAAAGGCTGCTTTAATATTAATGCTCAGACCTTTCGCGATGACATTAAGTTCGCCTAGGTTCTAATATGTATGGTTAGGTTAGCTAAGGTTCGGTTATGTATGGCGAAGTTAGATCAGGTTAGGTAAGGTTATGTATCGTGAGGTTAGGTTGGTAAAATATTCTGCTATGAATTTTTAGGTCAGGTTAGGTCAGATTTAACTTATGCTGATTACGTTAGGTTATGTTGTGTGGTGACAAGGTTGTGTGGCGATGTGGTGTTGTGGCAAGGTAATGTGAAGGTATGGTGTGATGGCAAGGTAGTGTGGTGGCAATGTTGGTGATGTAAAGTTGTGCAAAAATTGTGTGATGTATGGTTATGTTAATTTAGGCTGAAATAGACTAGGTTAGGTTAGGTTAGGTAACGGTATGTTATTGGATATTAGTGGGTAGTTTTAGGGCTGATGAGTTGTTACTAGTCATGGCTTTCGAAATGAGGTGAAAACGAAGTGGTTGTGTGGTGTGATGATGGGGTTATGGGCTGGTGGGGTGGTTGTGTGGTGTGGTGGTAGAGGTACCGTACTGGGTGATGCAACTGCAAGAATAGGGTGTAGTATGGGGCTGGGATTTGTGATATGATGGTGCAGTTATAAAATAGTGTGGTGGCTAGTTAAGGGTTGGTGTGGCGGTGATGTTAAAAGATGATGTGTTTATGCAAAGTGTGGTTATGTGGTGGTATGGTGGTAAGTTAAAAGGTGATTTGGTGGTGGGATTAAGAGATGGTTTGTATATGTGTGGGTGTGGTTATGGGGTCGTGTGGTAAGGCTACGGGGTGGTGCTGGTGGAATAATGTGAGGGTGTTTAGGTAGGTGTGGTTATGAGCTGGTGTCGTGTTGTGGCTACAGGGTGGTAATGTGGTGGGAGTATTTGGTGGTGATAAAGTGGAATGATCCTGTTAAGGCCGTGTGGGGTGATGATACAGATATGGGGTAGTGCTGCATCGTGTCTGTGTGGTGGGTGGGGGGTTGTATGAGGTGGTATGATGGTGTGGCTATGGGGTGGTGTGGCTACAGGGTAGTGTGGTACTGTTATGCAGTGGCGGATTAGGGAGCGTGGTGAGTGGCGGTTTGGTATTGTGGAGGGTTTATGTGGTGGTGTGGTGATGTTATGAGGTGATATATTAGTGAAGTTACGGGGTTTGGTGGTGTTGGTTTATATAACTGTGAGGTTATGTTGTGGGATGGTGTGGTGTGGAGGCAGTGGGATTATGGAGTAGTATGGTGTTGGCGGGATGAAGGGATGATGTGGTAAGGATGATGTTAAGACGATGAGATACCATTGTTTGGTGGCTGTGATACGGAGTGGAGGAGGTATAGGGTAGTGAGGTGGTGAAGTTATGGAATGGTGTGATTGTAGTAGTGTTATGGAGTGGTCTGATGCTGAAGTTATGATGTGGTGTGGTTACGGCGTGTGATGCTTGAGTTATGGTGAGGTGTCTCAGTGGAGTTATCGGAATGGTACGATGATGAGGAAGTGGGCTGGTGTGGTCGTGGAATGATGGCATTATGTTGGAGGGGTAATGAAGTGTAATATGGTGTGGTGGTGGGATACTGTGGTGGTGCCGTTGTGTGGTGGTGAAGTTATGAGTGGTATGGTAATGTACTGGTATGATGGTGGAGTTTTGTTGCCATGTGATGTGCTCAAGGATGTGTGTTGGTTTGCATTGGTTAGGGATGTGTGGTGGTGTGGTGTGGTTAGGAATGTGTGGTGGTGTGGTGTGGTGAGGTTAGGAATGTGTTGGTGTGAGTGGTTAGGGATATGTGGTGATGTGCTGTGATTAGAGATGTGTGGTGGTGTGATGTGGTTAGGGTTGTATTGTGGCGTAGTGTGGTTAGCTATGTGTGGTGATGTGGTGTGGTTAGGGATGTGTGTTGGTGTGGTTAGGGATGTGTTGTGGTGTAGTGTGGTTAGAGATGTGTGGTGGTGTGGTGTGGTTAGCGATGTGTGGTGGTGTGGTGTGGTTAGGGATGTGTTGGTGGTGTGGTGTGTAGTGGCAAGGTTTTTTGATGTGGTGGTGTGATGTAATGGTAGGGTAGTTTGGTGAGATGGTATGTAGTGTTGTGCTGTGGTTGGAGTACCGTATGGGAGGTCTGCGCAGTGGGGTGGTGCGGTGGAAGGGATGCGTGGTGGAATGGTGTGGTGGTTCAGCACGGCAGGAGGGTTGTGTGGGAGGGGTGTGCGTTGTGGTGATATGGTGAAACGGTTGTGGAGAATAGCTGTGAGTGGTGAAATATGGCGTGGTGTGGTGAGAGGGATGGATAATGGTGATTATGCTGTGGTGTGGCAGAGGGATGTGTGTTGGTGTGGTGGCAAGGTTGTGTTGTGGCGTGGTGGTAGGGTCGTGTGTGTTATGTTAGGTGTGGTAATGTGACATGGCGGCAAGGAAACTCAACAGTGTCCTCGCAGGGTTGTATGTAGTGTAGTGTGATGGCAAAATTGATTTTATTTTTTTAATACAAGGAAGAAGGAACCAAGGGCCAGGAACCAGGAAATTGTTCCCTCCAAGAAAAGAAAAAAAAAACAAGAAAAGAGAGCCAGATTCAAGAACTGTTCATTTCGAGATACCTGGACACACTGAGTTTGAAAGACTGGAGATCATAGACAGTAAGAAATACAGATAGAGGGAGACAGTTCCAGAGTTGACCCGTTGCATATATGAAGGACTGGGAGCAACGGTTAACTCTTGCATTAGAGGGTTGGACAGAAAAGGGATGTGAATTTCTTGCTAGACGGGTGCTATATGCTCGCCGTAGTAGAGGAGGGATGCAAGCAGACATTTCAGACAAGCATTGACCACTGAAGTAGCGATAAAGATGCAACAGTGCGGCGAAGATACAGAGGTTGAAGGGAACTAGTTCGAGAAGGAGAGTTGATGAGATGAAAAGCTTTTGACTTCACCTTGTTGAGAAGAACTCTATGTGGGGAGCCTCCACACACATGAGAGTTGTACTCTACACAGGGGCGATTAAAACCCGTGTATAAAGTCAACAACTGTGCAGGGGTAAAGAAGGCTTAGAACACCTAATCTCTTGGAAGCAGATTTTACGCGAGAGGTATTATGGTCTTTCCAAGATAAATCCCGAGAGAATGAAACCCCAAGTATGTTTAAAGAAGGTGAAGGATTAAGCTGGATATTGTTGAAAATTAGAGGGTACTCCTGTGGAATGTCGTAATGGCAAGATGGTGTGGTGGCCAGGCTTCATGGTAGTGTAGTGTAATGTAGTGCAAATTTCACTGGTGGTGTGGAGGAAGGGTTGTGATGTGGTGTAGTGTGAAAGGTGGGTTATGTGGTGGTGTGACGTGGAGGAGAAGGGTTGTGTGCTGGTGTCGTGTGGAGGGTGGGTTTATGGTGGCGTGGTGAGGTGGTAGGTTTATGTGGTGGTGTGGTGAGGTGGTAGGGCAGTTTGGTATTGTAGTGTAGTGGTGTGGTAAGGTTGCAGGGTTGTGTTGTGATATAATGTGCTGGTAGGGTGTGTTGTAGTGGAGTATGGTGTGATGTGTGGGTTATATGAAGGTTGGTGTGGTGTGTAGGTTATATGAAGGTTGGTCTGGAATGAGGGTTGTGTGGTCGTAAGGAGTGGTGGCTGGGTTGTGCAGAGGCATGGTGTAGTGGAAGGGTTGTTTGGTGATAGTGTAGTGGTAGGGTTGCGTGGTGGATGGGTTGTTTGATGATGGTATGGTGGCAGTGTTGTGTGGTGGTATGGTGTGGCGGTACGATTATGTGGTGATGTTGTTTGGCGGTATTGTTGTTTGGTGTTTGGGTATGGAGGTGGGGTTGTGTGAAGGTGTGGTGTGGTGTGATGTAGTGGGGAGGGTTGTATGGTGGTGCTGTATGGTGTGGAGGCCTGATTGTGTGATTGTGTGGTAGCAGGGTTGTGTGATGTTGTGGTGGCCTGATTGTGTGACTGTGTGGTAGCAGGGTTGTGTGATGTTGTGTGGTGTGGTGTGGTGACAGGGTTGTGTGGTGTGGTGTGGTGGCAGGGTTGTGTGGTGGTGTGGTGGCAGGGTTGTGTGATGGTGTGTTGCAGTTTGATGGTAGGGTTCTGTGGTGATGTGGTGTGGTGGCTTGTTTGTTTGGTGGTGTGGTGGCAGGGTTGTGTGATGGTGTGGTGTGGTGTGGTATGGTGTTAGGGCTGTGAGGTGGTGTGGTGTGGTGCGTTGTTACGGTTATGTGGGGGTGTGGTGTTGTAACAGGATTGTGTTGTTGATGTTGATCATCATCAGTCTGTCTGGCGAAGCAGGGCAGGAAAGCAACCACCCTTTCACGACTCTCCCGTCTAGTGAACTGATTTTCATTGCAGTTGGCTGCGCCTCGGTACAGCGAGATGTGGGGAAAGATGTGGAGGTATGGTTGTACAAGGGCACCAGATTATGCCCCACTTACCCTGTGATCTTGTTATATGATTACCTACCAGCGTTGTTAATGATTTCCTGGGTTGGTTACAGGAAAGAGGGCAAACACAGAAATAGAATGATAAACGTAAATGAAGAAGTAGGCAGCACTGCATTAGGTGAGTGGATGATGGTCGTCATCAACTACCACCGACAGGATTGTGTAGTGGCGTAGTGAGGTGGCAGGGTTGTGTTTTGGCGTGGTATGGTGGAAGGGTTGTGTGGTTGTATAGTGTGGTGGCAGGACTGTGGTGTGCTGTGATGGCAGTGTTGTAGTGTGGTGTCGTGGTACGGTTGTGTGGTGGTGTGGCACGGTGGCAGGGTTGTGTGTCAGTGTGGTGTGGTGTGGTGGCAGGGTTGTGTGTCCGTGTGGTGTGGTGTGGTGGCAGGATTGTGTGTCCGTGTGGTGTGGTGTGGTGTGGTGTGGTGGCAGGGTTGTGTGTCCGTGTGGTGGCAGGGTTGTGTGTCCGTGTGGTGTGGTGTGGTGGCAGGGTTGTGTGGTGGTGTGATGTGATATGGTGTGGTGGTAGTGTAATGAGGTGGTGTGGTGTGGTGGCGGGGTTGCGACGGCACAAGGAGTGGTAAGGGCGGGAGTGTCGGCGGCAGTAGCGGAATTAATGACCGAGATATTTCATCATTACTGCCGGGGACTGGTGCTGCCAGTGATACTGTTCAAGGGATCGATACCTCACTCACTAAGACACGAGTTTAAGTTGAGAGAGAGAGAGAGAGAGAGAGAGAGAGAGAGAGAACTGTCTAATTACTTTTTGTTGTTTACAATTTCACACCCTTCGCTCATTCCTCCAACAGTTAAGTTCCTACCAAGAGCTCTGTCTACAGTATATCTACAGTATATACCCAGGTTGTTCCCAAGAGAAAGAGACGTGGCCGAGACAGGACGACACACTCTCAATTGACTCATCGACACACACATTTACTAGTATCTTAGCCGCAAGAGGAGAAGGGACAGATCTTCGCCGCACCACACCGCACGAGGGTCAACTACACAGTGCAATCAGCGACATCGGCAGGAGGGCCCGACAGCAGAGCTGGTTTATCCTTGCCACATCATAATGGACCCATTCCCTTACCCACTTCTGATCTGACCAAATGCTTATCAGACCTAATGCAGGAGAATATCCCCTCAGGCCCGCGTCACCAGTAATTAATTCACAATTTGTCTCTAATCATTGCTATCACTCGCAGCAACTCCTCATTGTTCAACAGACATCCCTCTTGCATCTAATGCTCTCTTCACACTGTCCATCCATCCTATTCGTGGTCTTCCTCTCGGCTCTACACCTCTCACATCCGATCCAGTTATCCTTTTCACAAATTGCTCTTCATCCATTCTCTCCTTCGCAACACTCTCTGCTCAGCTCGATCAGCCATCTCCCGTATAACTCCAGTTCCTCTTCACACTTCATCATTTCTCACTCGATCCATATGCGTCGCTCCACACATACTCCTCAGATATCTCATCTCCATTACATTCAAACTTTTCCTCTCTGGTATACCCATATTCCATATTTCAGCCCCATATAATGCAGTCGGTACCACTACACCCACATACAGCCTTCTCTTTACATCCCTTCTAAGCAAACGACATCTAAACACCAAGAGATACTCTCTTGAAATTTGATATCCTTTTATTTGGTGAAAGTAGGCCTACATATTTTTAATCTGAAATAATTTTAATTACATAAAATAAAACTCCGAGAATATTCTATGTGCCTATTGTTTCAGGTGTTCTCGCTCCACGGAATGGGCAATGCGCAGTCTTTCTCCAGAAGAAAGAGAAGGGGGAGCAGAAAATAAAGGAAGAGGGGCAGCAGGAGGAAGAGGAGGAGGAGAAAAACAAGAATTACGAAGAGATTCTTCTAACAGAAAGTGTTGCCTGGTAAGCAAAAGCGTCCGTGGGCGTTACATGAACAGTATCACGGGTGACTGTGGTATTGTTGCCGAAATCCTTTTAGGATCAACTAAGGTATTATCTGTGTTTGCCTTGAGCCTCGAGATTTCATTCTCAGGTTTTGTATACTGTGGCAAGAAAGTACCGGTAAGTTTTAAGTAAAAGAGCAGTGACACATTCTCAGAAAGCTTATGTTTAATTTTATTCTGTTTTTCCTTATTTGCTGACTATCCAATCAATAATATCGCTCGCAAGTGGACCTGTATCCAGTTATTTACAGCATATGATATTCGGGATAGCAGGTATGAATTAGGCGTGGTGTTCGACTATCTGATCTAAAGGAAAGTTCACAACACACACACACACACACACACACACACACACACACACACACACACACACACACACATCTAAATAATGAAGTCAAAATGTATGCATGTGTCTGTCTGTTCGTGCGTTCGTTTCTTTCACGAGAACGGTAATAGATTTCGACCTAATTCAGCTTGCATTAGGTAGGGTAAGTCCTGGAAGTGTCAGAGAAATGCTACACAAAAATTTTGCCCATCGCGCACAACGAGACGGCGCGAAATTGTTGGAAATAGCGACAAGCGAAAATATAAGAAAATCAGCTGATCAGAACTGGTCATTGTGGTCTCAATAACAGTATGGAAACAAGGAAAATGGTATTTGAAAACATTTTGTGATGCATAAGCTGTTGACTAGTTTCGCAATTATTTCCAGGAATGCGCTAGCATATTTATATGTTTTATCCACATTCAAATAATCAGACTTTTCCTTGTCCCCGCCCTGAAGCAAATGACGTCCAGTTAAACAGCAAACCGTTTGTCATTCGAATAGCAGACCTTTCTCTAATCACTTGGCCACCAAGTCCTCCATTATAACCTTTCCATACAGGTACGAAGTATTAAGGTATGTCATATAAAACCGGGAAACATCATGATTAATGTGGTGCAACCAGACAGAAGAAACATCAGTAACTTTAAATGCGCGTTCAAAAGTCTGTATTTTTCATCAGGTTATAGCTTTTGCTTTGAGAGTAGTGTGGTATGAGCCGTTTCTTCAATTTACCTCGCCCACACCCTTACCATCTGCCATAGCATCACCCTCGGTCTGGCCATTTAACAGTCTTACTGCTTCCACTTGTTGGGCTACACACAATACAGAGGTTTATACACATCAGCTAGAATCCATTAGATCCTGATAGTAATTGGGGGACAATGATCGGTGATCTCTAAAATGTTGGTTAAGAGAGATCCAGTGGTGCCTTGAGTCAAGGACGAAATGCAAGACATGATTACTGCCCAGGTGAAACCTAGTATCCCCAAGAGTTATGGCAGCAGGCGTTGGAAGAAAATATAAGCGCTGCGAAACTGGCATATCAAAGCGAAACGTCAATGACTGAGAGAATATGAAATCTGTATTTAATACTGAAGTATCGACATAACGGCCGCTGCAACACGCTCAGATAACAAAGGAAGTTTAATCTCACTCCGTGCGAAGAAGTGTCGATGTTGTAATTGTGACCGAGGAGGACGGGTTTTCACATGCGATATTTTTTAATTTAGATTACTTTCTGGATTCTACCTACCCCTCCTTGGGAAAAAAAAAAAAAAAAAAAAAAAAGGTCAGGGTGACGATGATGTGTTACCTCTCTTCTTAATTATTGCAACTAGTATACAGATGTCCGTACTTCTTTATATGGTTGCATTCCTTCACCAAACGCCGACATTCGCCGTGTTTTTCCTCTGTCGTTTCCTTTTTTTTTCTTTTTCTATTTTCTGGGGCCTCGACCACGCAAAATAATAGTCAGAACTTAAAATACTCATCCGAAGAACGTCATTTTTTTTATACTGAGGATACTAACTGATCGATTTTATTCAGCTTTTGAGAGTTCCGAACCGAAAGGGTTACATATACCCTTCACTGAGGTCGTCGCTACCAGTGTCTCCCTTAAGCTGAAAAATTGTGTCTGGGAGCATCAGGAATAAAGCTCTCCTCGGACAGAAAGGATTATTATAAATCTGGCATGGGGAGTTGCTCAGTTCCCTTGCCAAAGAAGAAATGCCTTTGTCTTCTTTTATCATTCTCCCCTCCGCATCCTAAACCTTCGAGTTCTGACCCTTTGAAAACATGACCAATTGATTTTTTGCAATTGATAATCGCCAGGTTCTTGCATGGACTTGTCTGGTGCTTTAGGGGAGATACCTGGCTTCTTAAAGTCAGTTCTTAGCATCAGCAGTTAATGTCAAACTTACACATCAACATTTCCCTTAAAAATACGAAGTGAGCTGGAATTTATTTCCCACAGATTACCTTATTTTATTATTTTTGCCGTCATTCAGAAAACAGTACTCCCGCTTTCTCTGACCTACTGAAATAAATGTAACTCCCTCCGAAATAAAGCGACAGTCTTTGGTCACTTTATATACAACTGGAGGATTAAATGAAAGAATTTTCGGATGCTACTTAAAAATATAGGAACCGATAAGTGATTCGCTTGCCTGTAAGTTTACATGAAAGAGGAATGGGTAGGAAAACATTAATAAAGTTTATTACATAACCTAAATACTATTAAATAGGCAGAGTGAATTTTAAAAAAAATAAAGAACAGTACCATGATGTTCGAAATCTATTATGATCAAAATCTAATATTTTCATCCTTTGATGACCAACCGTCATTTTATCACGTTTGGTCCACACCGTATGAAAAGAATCATACAACTGATCTTGTCCCGTGATCTTGACCTTTGATTGATTATCCTCTCAAAACGAATCCCTTCATCCTTGTCTTACCCAAAACCCTTCCACCAGTTTTGGCCTAAAACAGGTAAAAACTGTTTAAACTTACATTATAATGAAACCATGACCTATGAATAGTGTTTTCAATAACAATAGGTCACGTTCTTTGGGGACTTTGAACCAAATATGTTCAAAATCATATCAAAATGGTTTTTGTTAACCTGCTAACACTGACATAATGAGTCTGAAATTTGACCTTGCATTGTGACTTTGGCCGTTATCCGATTCTTCTCAAAAAAAGCCTTTCATCCTTGGGCCACCCTCAATCATTCTTCCAAGTCCAGCCTGAATTACACCAAATGGCACAACCTGACTTTTTAATATAAGTCTGACCGTCACCCTTGCCCTATGACCCATTATTTTCATTAAAAAATTCTTTCATCATTCATATCTACCGAACCCTGCCACAAAGATTGGTCTTTGATAAAAACAGTTTAATCTTATCTTGCTATTGTTCCCAAAAGCAATTAGTGAGCCGCTAAGATGATCGTTTCAGTGACAACATCCAGACGCACATATAGGACTAAATTTAACCTTCCCGTGTGACCTTGATCTTTAGCGCATTCTTCTCAAAATCGAATCCTATCGTCTTTACCTTACTCCCAACCTTTCCACAATGTCTGGCTTAAATCAGATCGAAATGATTTAAGCTGAGCTTGCGATGTGACCTGAACAGTTAACATAATTCTCAAAAACAATAGGTCACCTGTTTGACTGACATGCAAGCCTTCCACAATGTTTGGTTAAAACCTAATAATTTGTTCAGGTTATACTATAGACGCACACACACACACACACACACACACACACACACACACACACACACACATATATATATATATATATATATATATATATATATATATATATATATATATATATATATATATATATATATATATATTATGTGTCCGACTCTGGGCAAAGGCTTCAGGGCCTATATCTCAGAGGCAGTAGCCTATCCCAAGGCCCAGTAGTCCTCCTACATCTCCACATGTCACCACTTCGGTGGTAACACCCACCGTCCATATTGAATACATGCTAGGGCTGTCTCATACAGGACTGGTGTATTGGTATTAGCGGGGGTACTTTTACATGTCGGCGGGTCATCTGGTAGATCAGGAAAGTCTGCTTTTTATGAAATTCAAATCCTTAGACTGTCCCCTGCCCCAGCCAGGATTCGAACCTGGGTCCATCAGGACTGCAGGCCGCCTCTCTACCGATTCAGTATATATATATATATATATATATATATATATATATATATATAGATAGATAGATAGATAGATAGATAGATAGATAGATAGATAGATATAGATAGATAGATAGACAGATAGATAGATCGATCGATACTCATTGATAGGGTTAGGCATATTACAGAGGAGCTAGTTGGAGAAGAACAAGGGGGATTTAGGAAGGGAAAAGGGTGTGTAGATCAGATATTTGTTCTAAGATGTTTAGTGGAGAAGTATCTAGAGAAGGGAAGGAAAGTGTATGCTGCCTGCATGGACTTGGAGAAAGCTTATGATAGAATAGATAGGCAAGGTATGTGGAAGGTATTAAGAATATATGTAGTGAAGGGGAAATTGTTGAGTGCTGTGAAGAGTATGTACGAGGGAGCTAGGGCTACGGTGCGAGTGGATGGTGAGCTGAGTGAGTTCTTTGATCTCATTGTGGGACTGAAACAGGGTTGTGTGATGTCTCCATGGCTGTTTAATATATACATGGATGGTGTTGTAAAGGAGGTGCAAGGTAGGGCAGTGGATGTGGGGCTGGCCCTAACGAATGAGGGTGAGATTTGGAAGCTTCCGGTGTTGTTGTTTGCTGATGATACAGTATTGTTGAGTGAAGATGAATGGAAGTTGCAAGGTTTGGTGAATGAATTTGGGACAGTGTGTAGGAGGAGGAATCTGAAAGTTAATGTAAACAAAAGTAAAGTTATGGTGTTTGAGAGGAATGAAGTCACAGCGTGTGCAGTGAGGTTGGATGGTGAGGATATGGAGAATGTGAGTGCATTCAAGTACTTGGGTAGTGTGATGAGTAAGGATGGAACTTTGGGGGATGAAGTGCGTGAAAGGGTACAGCAAGGAAGGAAGGTTGTTGGTGGGTGCACTGAAAGCAGTGATGAGAAATAGGGAGGTGAGTATGGAAGTTAAGAAGTCACTGCATGACAGTATTGTGATCCCTACCCTGACGTATGGAAGCCAGGCGTGGATAGTATTGTGATCCCTACCCTGACGTATGGAAGCGAGGCGTGGACCTTGCAAGAGGGGAACAAGTCAAGAGAGAGAGAGCAGTGGAAATGAGTTACTTGAGAGAAGCATGTGAAGTGACGTGGAGGGACAGGTTGACGAATGAAGAAGTGAAGGAACGTTGTGGGGTAGATGTGGATGTGGTTGAGAAGATTAGGAGAAATACATTGAGGTGGTTTGGACATGCGAAGAGAATGGAGAATGAAAGACTGACTAAGAGGGTGTATGTAGGTGAGGTGGAGGGAGGGAGAGGGAGGGGTAGACCGAGGATGAGGTAGAGGGATGGAGTTGAGAGGTATATGAGGGAGGGGGGGTGAGTTGGGGGGAGGGTAGTCAAATGGTGGGTGACAGAGCGACTTGGAGGCGTTTTGTCTGCGGCCACCCTTTGCGGGATTAGGGCGTCGGGCTATATATATATATATATATATATATATATATATATATATATATATATATATATATATATGTGTGTGTGTGTGCGTGTGTGTGTAATTTCCTTGGGCTTATAAAACAGAATGATAATCTATCTATTTATCTATATCTATATCTATCTATCTATCTATCTATCTATATCTTTATCTCTATCTATCTATCTATTTATATACATAATATGAACCTGGAGCGGTGGTGTCTTCGTCATAGGTCTACCCCCCAGAGGCTGTCGAAGAGAAAAGGAGGACAACATGGGGGCCAAACCACCGCAAACCCCCCCCAGCCCCTCACCGGGCTCGAGTACCTGGGAGTGGCTTCTGTCGCCCGGGCAAGTACCACATCTCCCAACACAACACACACAACAACACCGTTTTTTCCACACCGAGAAATGACTCCCCGGCTGTCATTTCTCGACGACTTCTTCTAGCCGGGGACATTGAGAGCAATCCAGGACCCACCAACAAATACATGTGTCCAACATGATCAAAACTTATCACGTTGAGCCGACAGACAAAGGGTTCAGTCCAGTGCAACTCCTGCAAGAACTGGACCCATTACACCTGCACAACACTTGCATCCAGAAAACATTACACAAACACCTGGACCTGCTCCTTATGCTCCTTCCCCCCACCCATCAACCCCCCTTCCAATCCTACTCCTGCTTCCTTCACACCTCCACAGCCAAACCCATCGACCCTTCCCACACCATCCAGTCCCCCAGCTCCTCCCATTCCAACCCATCCTAATCTACCTCAACCCTTACCTCCATCACAACCTCCTCCTACCCCGTCCCCTCCACCCACACCACCTCCCCCCCGTGCTGCACAGCCAACACACATCGCACACACAACATAAACATTCTTCAGTTAAACATAGATGGCATAAACACCAAAAAACATGAACTCACACAATTCATCAAACAACAGAACATACACATTGCCATCTTACAAGAAACAAAACTACACAGAGCACAGAAAACACCGACATTTCATAATTTCACCACCATTCGACAAGACCGGGCCGATGGCGGTGACGGACTCAGCACCCTGCTACACAAATCCATCAACTTTGCTGATACCAGTGCACACACAAAGTCACTTCTCCCCCCACATGACACCATAACAGAAATACAATCAAAATAAGCACTGATAACAAATCACACATAACAATCGCTAACACATACATTCCCCCCCAGTCGTCCCCCACAGTACCACACAATTACTCTCCACAGATACACCACATCACTAACATACCCAACATCATCCTGGGTGGTGATTTCAACGCCAAGTCGTCGGCCTGGCATGTCAACAACCCTGACACAGACAGAGGGCTGGCACTACAATCCCAGACAGATCATCTTTTCATACTAAACAGTCTAGACCAACATACCCATATCCCACACCAAGCCCTCTTCCTCCCATCATCTCCAGACATCACCTTCTGCTCCCCAAACCTCGCCCCCACTACATCATGGAGAGTGGTCAAAACCCTAGGTTCTGATCACCTCCCAATTATCATCACTACCAAAACCAGAATCACCCCAGCTGGCCACAAACACACATACACTAATTATAAGACAGCCAACTGGGAGGCCTTTGTAACTGAAACAGAACAACATTTCGAAACACTAAACAGTACACCCATCACAAACATCAACACCGCTGTGCACATTTTCAATACAATTATACAAAACGCAGACAAAAGACACATCCTTAGAGGCAACAGAAAGAGACACAACCCCAACTTCACACCAGAAATTCAAGGCCTCATCGGACAATGAGACACACTGCGACACTCCCCAACACCCCATACACAAGACACCATACAACAAATACAAGAACTCAACACTCAGATAAACAATAAAATATCAGAACAGCAAACACTAAACTGGAAAAATTATCTCCAAACACTTGACCACAAAACAAACATCAGCAAACTCTACAAAACACTAAACAGCATCACACTTTCCAACAGCAACACCACACAATCACATGCTGCCATCACAACAACAGACACCATACCCCCAAACAAACAACAAGCAAACACTCTCATCAATCACTTTTCACAAGTCAGCCATCTAAACCCCCATCCCGAAGACCTACGTATCATCCGACGTAAGAGACAGTTCCCCACAGACCCAGACTATGCACCTTTCACTTACAACCAGACGAAGCACATCATTAACAACCTCAAGCACTCATCTGCCTGTGGACCAGACAACATAAGCAACATTAACCTTAAACACCTAGGACTACAAGGCATACAAGCACTCACCAACATATCAAACTACAGCTACTCACACAACATAATACCCAACATCTGGAAGCATGGCAATATCATCACTATCCCTAAACCCAACAAAGACCCCACGTTACCCTCCTCACATCGCCCCATCACACTCCTCTGCATCCCCTCTAAAGTCACTGAACGACTGATACTACAACTAGTCACACCTCACATTCCCCTAGCCCAGTCACAACATGGCTTTAGGCCACTACACTCCACAAACACCCTTCTTACAGACCTTACGCAGAGAGTTTTCGACGGCATGAATTCAGCTAGGCCACCACACAGAACAATCGTAATCACACTAGACTTTAGCAAAGCTTTTGATGCTATTCCCCATCCACAACCTCACAAACAAAATACTCAACACAAACATGCACAATAAAACAAGAAGATGGCTGGCAAACTACTTAGCAGGCAGATGTGCACACGTAACATTTGCCGGTCAGTCTTCTAACATCAGAAACTTCACAAACGGCGTCCCCCAAGGATCTGTTTTGTCCCCTACACTCTTTAACCTATACATGCACGACGTACCCACACCCCACACACCACAGATAAACATAGCTTCCTATGCAGATGATATAACACTTACATGTACGCACCAAAATGGAAACACAGCTGCACACATCATTCAACCTTACCTCAACACACTACACGAATGGTTCACCACAAACAGGCTCAAAATAGCCCCAGCCAAATCTACAGTGACTCTTCTCACAAACTGGACAGCAGAACACAGTCAGATCCCACACCTCACCATAAACAACACTCCCCTACCACACACACACACACACACACACACACACACACACACACACACACACACACACACACACACACACACACACACACACACACACACACACACACACACACACACACACACACACACACACACACACACACACACACACACAAACACCCAAAATCCTTGGTGTAACATACAATACATCAATGTCATTTAAACAACACATCACAAACATTAAAAATAAAATAACACCAAGACTCAATGCTTTGAAGTCACTTGCCCATACAACGTTCGGACACAACAAAGAAACCACCACCACAGTATACAAACAATACATACGTTCAGTGATAAATTATGCAAGCCCTGCCTGGGCTTCTAACACCAAAACACACTACAGACCATACAGAACAAGGCCCTAAAAATAATCACAGGCTGCACAGCTACTACACCCACAGACCACCTACATCAAGAAAAGAAAGTCCTCAAAGTCAAGGATCACCTAGACATAAGAGGCACCCTGTTTCTTGCTGCAGCCTCCACAAACCCACAACATCCATTACAGTACATGGCAGCACATCCACCCACACCAAGGAACATCAAAACAACACCCAGCACATGATACCATACAGAAATACTGTCATCTCTCCCCCTTTGCCCACTTCAGACCAGCTTCCAGAAGCATATCCGCACTCAGATCACACACCGCTCCATTCAGTCACTTAAAGACAACACACAGCTGCATGCACGGCCTCCTGACATCCACCCTTCTGAATCCTATCTTCCTCGTGAGGACAGGGTCCACCTGGCCAGGCTGAGATGTGGGCACCATCCAGCCCTCCTAAGCTACCAGAAGAGGCTGGATGACTCCGTCACTGATGCCTGTTCAGGATGCAACACAGCACCCCATACTATTAAGCACATTATGGAAGACTGCATTGACACAATCATCTACGCCAACAACACAACATACACTCTTTGAGAGCTCTGTGGGAAAGCCTGGTCTCGGCCATGGCTTTCCTAAGGGATTTGGGGCTGTTCGGCCAGACTGCCTAGGGAACAACTACTACTACTATATATATATATATATATATATATATATATATATATATATATATATATATATATACCGTATATATATATCCCATTGGAGCCCAGTGTCCAGAGTATTGGACAGAACTGGGAATTTTCGAATCTTAATAAAGTAGGGAACCCCCGGCTAGGGACCTATGAGCTTCGCGACTACGAGCCGATATGCGGAGGGCAGTACGCTTAGTACCCTCCCCGTGCAATGCCTCGCCCAGCAGCTCTGGGATCCAAAGGTTTATATATATATATATATATATATATATATATATCGCACAGTGAGACACTAATCCTAACCTGGATCACCCACAAAGTTTCTCAAACAAGAGCAATCAAACGCCTCAGCTAAAAGAGTACACTATGGGGAAACTTACGCTGATATGCTGCTTTGTGAAAGCCATCCTCAATAAAAATTCATAGTTTACAACTTGACCGCTTGGAGTACTTCTTATACTGTATCACTAAACTAAGAGACAGCCTTGGAAGAGGTTGAAATTGTGTGTAATAACTCTTCCACCTGTAGCCATTCTTGATATATCCCAATCGCCACGCCTCTTTTCCTCCACTGACCTATGTAACAGCAGCACTACTTCTTTTTTCAGTCACTCATTTGGGGGCATTCATGATAAGGTATTCTATTAGGACTGCCTACTGTATTTTCTGAGGATGGTCCTCATCGCCTGGACTTTGCTCCACCTCCTTCTTTTCCCTGTAATTCAACCATGCTCCCAACTAGGCCATAGCTGAGCCAGAACAGGGGTCAGCCGAGTTAAGATGCGGTTAAGATCAACATTCAAATGGCTGATTCCCGCCAAAAGAACCTTATACAGTTTGGTGGAGGTTGTGGTCTCACACAGTCAATCCCCAGATTAATGGCTGGCAGCAACCAGTAACACCTCACTCTATGAAGAATTGCATTGGGAAATTTCTGTTTATATCACAAGGATACATCCTAGATGAATAGTCTGCCAAATCATACCTGTACCCCTTGACATGGTGGACCTCCAGAGGGTACTCTAAGAGGAACAGAGCTCAGAGGGATAATCACTGATGTTCTGTACTCGTATATCTCTAAATTTTGCAACATTACACTTTCTGCTAAAGAAATAAACACGCACTTCAAGAAGATTGCTTTCTTGTTACAGGACTGCACTGGCATCAGCACCACTAGCATCAACAACTAATTTAAAAGGCTTACCGAAATTTGTTGATAGGGGCAGAGGCTGACTGGACAGAACCACCTTACTTCTGAAAATGCCTCTTTATATTCTTCCTTCCACTCATATTTGATTCCTTCCTTTAATAAATATGTGAGGGGAGTTCCAAAATCAGACAAATTTTAGCCAAACCTACGATAGCAACCCACCATTCTCAGGAATCTTTAAAATTCCCACTTCTTCTTCTTGGGTTGCTTGAAGTTAATAAAGGCCTCAACTTCGACATCAGGCGGACTTACTTTACCCAGTCCTAGTATGTAGCCTAAATACTGAATCTGGGCCTTTACAAACTCAGACCCTACGGCAATCTGTTGAAGAACTATAGGACCCAGCGGATTTTGGAAATATGGTTTATGGGGAGCACCACTCACTTTGGCATGGCTTGATCAGCCCCTGCTGCAAAATGTAGGTCAGTTCCTGCTGGATGATGGACTTCGACTGTCTTTGTGGACTCGCACGGTAAAGGGGCTGAATCACAGGACAGGCATCTCCAAACCGACATTGTGCTGTGTTGCATTTGTTAGCCCAGGGGTGTTCCGGAAATCAAGTTACTCCCCTAGAAGGACAGTCAGGACAGCACTTCGTTCCTCTGTTAAATGAGAGTTTATCAGTTAACTTTATCCAAGCCTCTTGCTTCTCCCTCCAGCTGGTAATCTGGTACAACATCAAGGGGCAGCCCAGCTCATACACCATCTCGGCTGCTGACACCACACATCAAGCACTCGGGGGTACTGTGCCCTCTTGCTCGTTGTGCTCCTTCAGTATACTCACATGGCATAACCTTTCCCTCTTCCTCCTGTCTGGGGTCTGAATGTCATTATTAATACCATTTACTCTCTTCTCTACTGCATAAGGGTCTGAGAAATTTGCCTATAATGGCTGTACTTGAAAAAGGAGCAATACTTTCACTTTTTCTCCTGGATGAAACACTCTGCTCATAGCCTGATTGGTTTTATCATACAGTACCAACTTTTCAAATTCTTTTGAGGGGACTCCAAATTTTCCTTAGGTACTTCTAAACTCTTTACTAATCTTTGTTTGAAATGCGAGATATAGGTTAGCAGATTATCATTGCCATCTTTACTGACCCATTGTTCCTCAAGCAACTTTAATGGACCGCCTACATTGTGACCAAAATTAAACGCAAAATTGGAGTTGCATAAAGACTTATTTGGCGTTTCTGTGGTTGCAAACAATAGAAGGGACGACCTTTGTCCCAATCCTTTTGATTAGGAATACAACATGTCTTTATTATTTGTATGAGGGGAGGATGGTATTTCTCCAGTGCTCCCTGACTGAGGATGGTAGGAGAAAATGATCTGGGATATCTCTAATTGTCTGAGGGTTTGCTAAATAAATTTGACATGAAATTGTTGCCCTGATTTGACTGCAGTCCTTTTGGAAGACCAAACCTAGGAAAAAATTTAATCATCTACCTTACCACTGCTTGAACTGAAATGTTTTCCAAGGGGATGGTTTCAGTATATGTAGTGGTCTTTTCCACCATAATCAGAATATACTAGCGTCTTGATGAGATCTTTGGTAGAAAGCCGACAATATCTACTAGGATTCTAGTGAATGGGGATTCAAAGATAGGAAGAAGAGCCAATGAAGCTACAGGAATAGGATCGATACTCTTACCGACCAGCTGGCAAGTGTCGCATGACCTACAATACAGGGAATCGTCTCGGCAATTTCCAGACCAACAGAAACGATGCCAGATGTGAGACAGTCTTTCTTACTACTAAATGTCCTGCCAAAGTAGAAAAAAGAGCAGTTATTATAGTCTCTTGCCTCCCTGTCTTTGGAATAACCACTTGATGTTCAATCCCCCACTCATCATTATGTGCAGTGTAGGGTGGTCTCCACCGATGCATCAAGACACCATTCACTCCTAGGTACAGACAGCCAGAAAAATCAGCCTCATATTTTTCACTAACCACAAGCAATCAGTGCTGCAACCTCTGGATCATATCTCTGAATCTCAGAGAATCCTAAACCTGCACTACTGTAGTCTGTGAGGAGCCCTCAACATTGGAGTCAGTAAACTGGGCAAAGGAAGTATTAGCAAGAGAAATATCATGTGGTACCTCATTAGCATTAACATCATCTCTATCAAAAAAGGATTTTGCCGTCTTGGCTCTAGTTACGGGGCAGGCAGGGGACTGTGTAGGAAGGACATTCTACCTCCATTTAATTGTCACTAACCCTCCGCCAACCACTTGCTGACACATAAGGAACACGTATGTGTTGATTATATAGATACCACCCAGCGTTGTTAATGGTTTCCTGACTTACAGAAAACCATTAGGCTTGTCGCTCACTCTTCTTTCCTTCTCAATGAGAAGGAAAAAAGAGTGATAAAAAGTGGCAGGAAAGACGGGAGAAATAGGAAGACAGGAGGGCAGACACGAAAAAAGAACGATAAAGGTGAAGAAAGTAGGCATCACTACATCAAAAGCTAGAACTTCTTACTAGTCCTTTGGCAACAATGAACTTTCTCTCTAGTGGCCATAACACACTCAGGGTTTATAGATTTCCGGTAATCATCTTATTCAGTCTTAACTGGTTTACAAGAAGAAGGGTTTACAGAGCCAAACTGCTTCACTTTCCTATATCTACCAAATGAATGAGGCTTAGAATCACATATGTGGATAATGCAATGATTATCAGCTACAATAGCTGCCTCAGTCAGGTTATCCACCCCTTTCTTAACTCTGTGAGTGGCATTATCCTTGGCAATATTCCTAGTTAATTTCTGCAAGAGTATGAGTTCTGCCAGCTTAATAAAATCCTTGATAATTTTCTTAGAGTGCAGCCACTGATCAAGTAAATCTCGAAGTACTCATGCATATTCCACACGGGTGATCTTCATGTTTATAAATGGTTGTGAATTTAAGTTTGTAAGCTTCTGGTACAAGTTTATAAGCCTGAGGAAGTGCATACAATGATAAAGCAGTATAGGCCTCCTGTGCCTTACCTTTAAGTTTACTCTGCAGCAATAACAACCAAGAGTCGCTAGGCCAGGAAAGACGATTTACCACCTTCACAAACATCTGGGAATATTTGGCGACATCTTGCTCAGTAAAGGAAGGGACTTTTTTTTTTTTTATGCTAGGAAAAAGGAACCAAAGGCCACGCGCCCGCAAAAGTGTTCCTTCCAAGAGAAAAACAAAATACAAGAGAGAGACGGATTCAAGATCCGAGCATTTCGAGATGCCTGGACACACTGCGTTTGATAGACTGGGGATCATAGATAGCAGGAAATACAGACAGAGGGAGACTGTTCCAGAGTTGAGCTGTTGCACAAATGAAGGACTGGGAGTAACGGTTAACTCTTGCATTAGAAAGCTGGACAGAAAAGGGATGAGAGTTTGCTGCTAGACGGGTGCTACGCGCCCGTCGTAGAGGTGGAGGAATGCAAGTAGATAGTTCAGAGGAGCAGTGACCATTGAAGTAGCGATAGATCTTGGCAATATCAAAAGTCATTCGCAAAGGCGCCAATGGACTAGATGAACCGTTAATTTGCTTAAGTCTGTACTCATGATCTAGTTCAAATTATTTCCCTCATACCTGAAGTTGTCTCACTCGCAACTGAGTTTGGCTAATTCACATTGTGCATTGACGAAAGTATCTAAGGTATTACAAACTACATTCTAAGCAGTGTACGACTGTGAACTGGTGGTTTAGTTCAGATGCACGGGATTCTGATCATTATCAACACTGTGAACAGATGGTTCTTGTTCCTCAGCTCTTGATTACTTGTGGTATAATCAGTTTCAGCATAGTCACTCACCCTAAATACTGATTTCACAATTAGGCTAAGTAAATTAGGCTTAATAACACTGCTAGGAAATTTCAGTATTAGATATTTGCAACCAATTTAAACTCAGTATGATTTTCTATCTCAGATTGTCTAAACCCAGTTAGTAAAAATTCTCTGACATCATAAAAATTCTTCAGCATCATGATAGATAATTAAATAACTAGATTCAAAGCAAAACCACTTGGATCTCCTGGCCGAAGTCTCTAATTTCATTTTGATACGGACCGTGGAAGGATATTTTTGTCTCTCATGGTTCAATTCAAAGACAATGACACATCAACAAATAAATATCATTTTACTTACAAAATCTCTATGCAACACATCACAGAATTAGATTCTTTAAATAATGAACAGGCGCACAGCGGGACACTCCCAACCTAATGAAAATAACTCACAAACTTACTCAAACAAGATCAGCTTCAGCTATTAAACTACTATATGGGTACAGTTGCGTTACTTGGCTGGTAAGTTAAATATATATTCGTTTTGAAGTACTTTCTTCACATTATCACTAAACTAAGAGAGCGACGTCAAGGGGGCTGGAGTTGAAAGTAGCGATTCTTCCTTCCTTAGCCTCTCTTGGTATAGCCCAGTAGCCACACCTCTTTTTCTTTGACCTATCTGACAGCACTGTATCTGTTTCCAATCAACTCTAGAGGGACGGCCATAATAGGTCACTCATAGGACTAGTTACTGCATTCTATGAGGGGAAGTCCTCATCACTTGGGTTCGAGTCTGCCTCCTTATTTTGACAGAGGTTGAACCTTATCACCGCTGATACGCCATACTTCAAACCGGGTAGCAGCTAAATGAACACAGGGGTCAGAGGAGATACGTTGCGGCCAAAATCAACATTCACAAGGCTAGTTCCGTAGGACAGAGCTCACAAGGTTTGGTGGAAAAAGTGCCTTCACGCAGTCAGTCTCCAGATAAGTGGCCGGGAAGCGGCCAGTATACAGTCTATACTATCTATCTATCTATCTATTGCCAGACGCCTCAATCCCGTTTGGGGTGGCCACAAACAAATCGCCTCCATGTAGCCCTGTTCCCCGCCATTTCACTGCCCTGCTCCCAACTCACACCCCCCTCTCTAATATACCTCTCCACCCCATCCCTCCATCTCATCCTCGGCCTCCCCCTCCCTCTTCCCCCCTCCACCTCACTCACATACACTCTCTTCGTCAGTCTTTCACCATCCATCCTCTCCACATGGGCAAACCACCTCAGTGTGTTCCTCATAACGCTTCCTATCACATCCACATCCACACCACAACGCTCCTTTATATCCTCATTCGTCAGCCTGTCTCTCCATGTGACTCCACAGGCTCCCCTTAAATAACTCATTTCCACTGCTCTCACTCTTGACTTGTGTCCTTCCAACAACGTCCAAGCTTCACTTCCGTACATTAGAGTTGGTATCACAATACTGTCATGCAGCAACTTTTTCACCTCCATGCTCACTTCCCTGTTTCTTATCACTGCTTTCAAAGAACCAGCAACCTTTCTTCCCTGCTGTACCCTTTCAAGCACTTCACCCTCCAAACCTCCATCCTTACTCATCACACTACCCGAGTACTTAAACGTTCTCACATTTTCCAATTCCTCACCATCTAACCTCGCTGTACATTCACTGACTTCACCTCTCTCAAAGACCATCACTTTACTCTTCCCTACATTCACCTTTAGATTCCGTTTCTTACACACTCTCCCAAACTCATCCACCAAGCCTTGCAGTTCCCCTTCGTCTTCACTCAACAACACAGTATCATCTGCAAACAACAGTACAGGGAGTTTCCAAGCACTATCCTCTCTCACCAGGGCCACTCCAACATCCACTACCCTACCTTGTACCTCTTTTATTACCCCATCCATGTACAGATTGAACAACCATGGAGACATGACACATCCCTGTTTCAAATCAACTTTCAAAGGTAAAAATTCACTTAGTTCACCATCCACACGCACTGCAGCCTTCGCACCATCGTACATACTCTTCACAGCATTCAACAACTTCCCATCTACTCCATATATTCTTAACACTTTCCACAATCCTTGTCTATCCACCTTGTCATATGCTTTCTCCAAATCCATGAAAGCCGCATACAAATTCTTTCCCTTCTCTAGAAACCTTTCCACTAAAGATCTAAGAATGAATATCTGATCAACACAACCTCTTCCCTTCCTAAAGCCTCCCTGTTCTTCTCCAACTAATTTCTCTGTTCTTCTCTAACTTTCTCAAAAAGTATCCTACCATACACTTTTCCTATTACACTAAGAAGACAAATGCCCCTATGATTACCACACACTTCTTCTTCCCCTTATCCTTTGTACAGGGGAATAATTATACCTGACTTCCAATCCTCCGGGACTCTACCTTCCTCCCAGGCCAATCTGCACATCTTCCACATCCATTCTACTACTATCTCTCCCCCATGCTTCAGCATTTCACCACAACTCCATCAATTCCTGGGGCTTTCCCCAATTTAACTTTCTTCATTGCTTCCACAACTTCTATCCTACTGATTTCTTCCTGTCTTCTCACCTCCTTCCTTCTCCCAGCCATTCCCCAGCCACTTATACTCGCATTACTTCCATCCTATATGTTCAACAATTCCTTAAAGTGTTCTCTCCATCTGGTCACTTTTTCTCCCTTCTCCACTAGTAATCTACCATCTTTATCTTTCACTCCCCTGCTAACTTCACTTCCACCCTGTCTTACTCGTTCACCTCTTTCCAGAACATTTTCTTACAGTCCCTCTACTTTACACTCAAATTCCTTCCAAATTCCTCATCCACTCTCTTCTTACTCTCTCTTACTAATCTTTTCACCTCTCTCTTTCTTTCTATACATATATAATACGATATATTATATTATATTATATATATATAGATAGATAGATAAATAGATATAGATAGATAGATAGATATAGATAGATAGATTGATTGATAGATAGATATACAGAGAGAGAGAGAGAGAGAAAGCATAGGACCTACTCATAGGACACATCTTAGCATCCGTCAGCTATGGAGATTAATGTAATAATGACAAAAAAAAATATGGACAAGTAGCCTGAAAAAGTTTCACAGTGTTAATTATGCAACATAGGTCCCGCCTTGCACAATTTACTCATTATTCAAAGTCTTCTCACAATGATGTCTCACAGTGTAATAAGTTTAGTCAGTGGTTTCATATGGTAGCTACCTCACTGCCTTTATAAATAAATGCATATACTTGCTTGCCAATGTTCATATTATGTCTTAATCGGAAACGCTGTGACTCGCTCAGTGATCCGTTAGACGATCCTAATAATGTTCCTCAGTGAAATAATAAGTAAAGACTATGTAATACAAGGAAATGTTTCCTGACTGAGTGACAGACATGGGTTAATTATTCCTTTACTTTATAAGCTCCAGAACACTGAAGGAATAGTATTTCTTACCATACATTAGCGTCCAACCTGATCATTATACAGCAGCTGAAATTTTTCTATGTCCTCTTTGTTGCCCCCCAGAACAATTAATAGAGATGGACTTAACCCAAGGGACCCCACTTTCCTCCACTGCGACTCTTCCGCCCAAGGCACGCCACCTTGCATCATCTGTGAGTACAATACCACCTTGCCCCTTCACTTCGATCTCAGTTTTTCCAGTTAAGCTTACACTCTCCTTCTGCCGTATAAGGCCAAAAAACTTCAGAGTTTTTAGACATCTCTCTTCTCATATTAAACTTCACAACGCATTCCTCATAAACCCATTCACATTTTCATCTACTCTTCTATATCACTGTCAGACACTGTCAAGGAAGCTTGTTTCTATTGCTACCGCTCTTGACCTGTGACTCACATGCTCTTCCTTGGATTTCTGTCTCATGCTATTGCTACAAAGAGCATTTTCTAATCATAAAAATTTTTGTCAAACTGGTTATTAGCCTAAAGTCTGCTTACAGTACACTGCTGAAGTACTTCAATAGGTTGTATCTCACATTACTTTCATACTCATTAGTCTCGCACCACGATTCAGCTAAATATCTTTTTCACATAGCTGCATATTATATTCATAGCCATGGTACATTTAGTCTTTAATATTCGTTTCCCATATACAATCTTTACTTCATTTATCAATTTGGAAATTTCATTACCTTGCTGCCAGAAAATCGATACAGTATTTTCAATAAACACTGACTAGAATCGTAAGCAATTCTTTTTCTACCTCCTTGTTTCAGAATTCTTTCATTCCTCTCCATGGTTAATGATTCTTCTTTTACTATCCCATTACTTTGGCCAAATGAATGAACTCGTTGTGACATTTCATTCAACCGTTTCCAATAAAATTCACGATGTAATATAGGTTTCTACCAGTAGCACACTCTGAAGGCTGCGTTTACTTTATTATTCACATCGAGCAGCTTTCTCCCAGTCTGCACGATCTTAGTAAGGTATGACACCATTGTATCGTTTACCAAGTTCATGATAGTAACTTCCTATCCTTTAGTAGCCATCTCTCCCGGGCATATGTATTTCAAATGCATGCGATTCTAAACATACGTTAGGAAACCCGCCCCTGAGGCTTAATAGTCCACCTACGGCGTATCAACACTGAACATTCCCCAAGCATCACCTGGCATCTTGACAATTATGCACGCCACCTCTAGTGTAATATACAAGGTGATTAACCACCTAAACCCACGACATTTTTTTTTTTTCAGAGTGAAGTCAATGGCTTTTCGTTCTCTCCTCTCGTACAGTATGTTGCTTCTTTCTCTTTCTTCATTGGCCATTGACTTTCTGAGTTCCCTTCTCCTTCTTTTCTTTCTACATTGTGGTGGGCGCACTAGGCAGTCTCATACATTTCCTGCCCAACTCTCTAATCATCTAATGCAAGAGTTAACGGGTACTCATTCTTTCATGTTTACAACTAGTCATCTCTGAGAGTCTTCCTCAGCCTGTCTTTTCACTGTTCTGTAACCTGTAATTTTTGAAGCAATGTATCCAGGTTCCCAAGATAGAGTACATTTTCATTTTGACTTTCGATTTTTTCAGTCTGATAAAGCTATATGCAGAAATAGGGCTGAAGGTGAAAACACGTAGTTTAAGGAAAGAGACATACGTCAGTATACAGGTGTCGCTGGGGTGAGTTGAGGCGGACACTTACGGACTATATGTAGCTGGATAGGTATGCATAAGTATGGTAGCTTGAGGTGAATGTTCTTGAATGTTCTCCAGGGGCAGCACGAGGGGTGTCGGACCACTTCTTAGCTGCTGCAACTACGCAATGGTTTTGACAGAAACGGGAATGAAGTGTGTCGGAGAGATGTAGCAAAACTGAGTGAACTTTAAAACAATGTGTCTACTGTTAATCTATTAGTGCCCAGGATCCTGTGTAGCGGATTTTGGTGGAAGGGAGCTGCTTAGTATACTGCCCTCCGTTTTTCGGCTCACAATCACAAAGCACTTGGGTTCGAAGCAGGGAGTTCCCTCTCTTTATTAAGTTTTGAAAATGACTAATTCCATCCCTTAAAAGGAACCATAAATACCAGTGAGATAAAGAAACTGATGGAATTGTCAGTGTTAAATCCATTAGTGCCCGGAGTTCATGTGTGGAGGATTTTGCTGGAAGGGTATGTAACGTATTGCTCTCTGCCTACCGGCTCATAGTCGCAAAGTTCTTACGTCCAAGCAACGAGGTACTCTCATTATTAACGTCTGAAAATGCCTACTTCCGTCCCTTGCAAAGGACCTTCGGCACCTATGGGTTAAATATGAAGGAATTATGAGAGAAGGGTAGCTTATCGCAAAAGATGGGCTACCGTACTGTCCAAAGAAATGAGGGAAATGGACGGACTGGGTTCAAGGACTCAGTGGTTCGTTACGCTAGTTCAGTGGATGGTATGAAGAATGTGGGTGGCAGGTAAAAGTGATGGAAGACTGTAGGGGTGCTGACTGTTGGTAGGTGGAAATTCAGAGAAACAAAAATCACAGGCCGATATCTGACAGGCGGGAGTGCACAGGAGTGACAGGAGCATATAAAAAAAATACGGCAGGAAAGTAAGAGAAAGATAAGGAAGTTAGAAAGGAGAGGAAATTAAAGATAAGGTGATAAAGTATGAAGGAAGTTTCAAGAGACAAAAAAAAAATTCTGACAGGAAGTGCATACTGTGAACACAGCGAGAGAACAAATTAATGAAAATTAAAGGGAAGCGAATGGAAAAGCAGTAACAAGACCTTGGCGATGGGAAGAAAGATGGAAGGGGGCCTATGTTATGAAAATATATTTATATGTAACTGATAATTGGATTCCTATGGTGGAAAAATTGCCCCAGTGCAAATCTGCATGGTGAGATTATTAGATGTGATAGGCTAGGAAGACTGTAGGAAGAGAATGCACTGTGCAAAATGAAGTGTGAAAAAGCACTAGAAATGGATAGGGCTGCAACATACTGCTAACAATTAAGGGGGTTTAGGTGTTGGGACGAGGTCATTTATAATTTTCAACACGTGGTTGGATGCAGGTGAGGTGTCAGAAAACTGGAAGCGTGCATGTATTTTGCTGCTGTGTAAAGATAACAGTGAGGTTGGATGATAAGGAAATGAAAAATATGAATACATTGAAGAACATGGGTAGTGTGATGATTAAGGATGGTAGCTTGGTGGATGAAGTGCTTGAAAGGGTACAAAACGCAAGAAATGTGGCTGGTTCTCCGAAAGCAGTGATAAGACACAGGGAAGTTAGCATGGAAGTAAAAAAGTCGCTGCATGATAATATTGTGATACAATTTCTAACGTATGGAAGTGAAGCTTGAACCTTATTGGAAGAACACAAGTCAAGAGTGCGAGCAGCGGAAATGAGTTATTTGAGAGGAGCCTGTGGAGTTACACGAAGAGACTGACTGACAAATGAGGAAGTGAAAAAGCGTTGTGGTGTGGCTGTGGATGTGATAGAAAGCGTTAGGAGAAATACAGTGAGGTGGTTTGGACATGTGGAGAGGATGGAGAGCGAGAGACTAACGAGAAGAGTGTATGTTAATGAAATGGAGGGGGAGGAGGCGGGGGAGGCCGAGGATGAGATGGAGGGATGGAATGGAGAGATATATGAGAGAGAGGGACGTGAGCTGGGAAGAGGGCAGTGAAATGGTGGGGGACAGGGCGACATGGAGGCGATTTGTTTGTGGCCACCCTTTACGGGATTAAGGTGTCTGGCAATAAATAGGTAGATAGTAAAGATAACGGTGACGAAATGGAATTATCCCATTTAATAAGGGACATACTTCGGTTAAATATACGATATAAGGTGTATGGAACAGTGGTACAGTATTTGAATAAGTAGTTAATGAAACATATTGACCAACTTATTTTAAGAGGAAGAGGGACGGCTTAAGTGTGGGATGGATGGTCGGCAAGTTGCTTTGAGGAATGTGTGTTATAAAACAGGGAACGGGAGGGAGTTCTATGTAGCTTTTATGGTCGAGGAGGAGGCAAATGACAGGGTTATTTGACTCACCATATGGTGATTGGCAATTACAGATGTATGAAGTAGGAGCAAAGCTGTTTAGTGCAGTGATTTTTTTTTTTTTTTTAATCAAAGGAGTATAGCATGTATGCTAGTAGAAAGGAAGAAGGTGAATGGTTTGAGGTGGAAGGGGGTTGTGTGTGGGATGTGTTGTCACCATTGTATTTCAGTATGTTTATTGACGGGCTAGTGAGACAGATATATATACAACAGAAATACGAAGAGGGATAAGTGTAAGGCATGAATCAAGAAGGAGAGTCTGAGAAGTAAATTATCAACTGTACGCAGATGATAATATCATCTATAATAACATCTATATTATATACTATATTATAGTCGTAGATTTAGTTGGTTAATTTCAGCAGCTAGTTCCTGAGTTCCAAAGAATCTGGGTAGGATAGAAGTTATGACAAAGACCAGTGTGATGAGACGTAACAGAGACAGAACAGGACGATATGAGAGTAAGTATCAATAGTCAGTGATTTAAAGGAAGTGAAGTGTTTTAGGTATCTGGGGTTGGACCTATCAGCAGATGGAACTCCGAAGACCGGAAAAATGTCACAGGAGAGAGGAGGGGAAAAAAGATTTACTGGCACTGAAAAATGTGTGAAGGAATTATCAAAGTCAGTTCAGATGAAGATGACTATCCTGTATCGTATATGAAGGCACAGTGTTGCATATTGTGCTGTTTGGATGCATGCTTAGACCTCGAGTATAGGAATGAAAATGGTTGGAATGCTGCATGTGAAGTGTCTTAGTTTTGCAAGTGCAGGAAAATAGTCTGGCAGGAAAAGAAGTTATACTGTATGAGAGATGTATGGAGGCAAACGTTTCATGGAAAATGCAGGCCAGGGTGTATTGAAGTGCTGTGAATATATGGATAGAGTAAGTAATAAGGGACTCGCTTGTAAGATATATATACTTCAAGTAGGAGGGAGAGAATGGGGAAGATTATGTGAAGGTGAAAATTCAGTGAAAAAGATTTAAGTCAGAGAGGTCTGAGCATCCAGGAGAGAGAGAGAGAGAGAGAGAGAGAGAGAGAGAGAGAGAGAGGTATGAAAAAGAGCAAACTGGAAAGGTGTAATTTGTGGGAATCGCTCGTTGTCAATGGTCTGTATAAGGCAAGAAGTGAAATATCTGAAGCAAGCAGTGAAAAAGTGGGACTTGTTTGTGAACTGTTTATAACTGTTTTGTGCTAACCACTTTGTTTGACAGGTGGAAGACCGAAAATGTGAGTGAGAAATGTTGCTTTCTCCTGTGGTTTCCATTGCTACCCTCAAGGATCGGGCACGGTAACAGCGAGAGTGTATTTTGAAAAGTTATGTATCTACACCTGTTTCTGAAAGATTGTAATAACATGTTACAGAGCATTGTTAGTACCAATTCGTTTACGAATAGAGTCAGTGGCTCTTTTACACTATCAAAAACTGCGTCAAAAGGCCATAAGGTCCAGCCAAGTTAACCATTAACATTGATGCATACTGGAAGGGTTGGAATCTCACACCAGCAATTCGGACACCCTAACATGTAAACAGATTATTAACTGCAACTGTGCAATACTGCATTACGAAGGCTGACTGGTAATATTACTGAATCCAGTTTCGGTGGTCTAAACTGTGAACGTCACTGTATTATTCACACAAAATAATTGGAGGCGTTTTGTCTGCGGCCACCCTTTGCGGGATTAGGGCGTCGGGCTATAGATAGATAGATAGATAGATGATGTGACGATGAAAAAAAGTGCAGAAACAATAGATGTAAAAGGCAAAGAAACAAAAGAGCATTTAGGTCGGGAGTTCTAAACCCATTACTGCATTCCATACTACAGTATCTTTTTTTTTCTGTCCTATTTACACCTTCCTATTCTGCACTTTTTTCATCTCCACATTTTAAGTAATTTATCTTTTTCTTGTTAAATGTTATGGAGTCTAGCTACCAGGTAAATAATTATATTTTACTACTAGCACATAGATCCCTCTCTGGACATACTCCCATTTGCCAACTGCGACCCTCAGGGATCTGTTCCTGCCTAGACAAATTTTCCCCCTTTCACCTATTTTCCCAATGGCCCTATTTTACCCATGGATCAGTTTTCTTTTTGAGATTGTTTTCCCTCATGGACCTATTCTAGTCATGGAGCTATTTTCACCATTTTCATATCTTCACCCATGGACCTAGTTTCCTCTTTTAGCCTGTTTTCTCCTTTTGACCTGTTTTCCCCTGTGGACCTATTTTTGTCCTTTTAGCGCATTTTTTCCCTTCGACCCGTTTTTCACCCGTGGATCTATATTTCCATCACGCCTGTTTTCGCAATGGACCTATTTTTTTTTTTTTCCATGGACCTGTTTCTCCTCAAGGATCCAGTGTACCCATAGACTTACTTTTCCTTATGGACTCATTTTCCCCATGGGCCATTTTTTTCCCCATGGACCAAGTCTACCACATGGACCTACTTTTCCCCAAGACCTATTTTAAATCATGGGTCTATTCCACCATGGACCACTTTTCCCTCCATTAGCCTCATGTGGAATGGGGCTGCTCAAACCCATGGAATTTTACCCACCTTTGAAGACTTCTAAGAGCTACAGTATGTTTTTATTTTTTTTTTACTAACTCGTGTACTGTATCTCGAATATTGCCGTAAATATGTAGGAAATATACACTCTTGTTACTAAGCTTTTTCGTGCCTAACGCGCTCCTGTACGAATTTTCTTTTTGGAGGAACGACTAATGGAGAAAGAAAGAACCAAACCGATATTTTTACGGCCCAAATTCAAGACTCCTACAAAGGATTGTGGAGCTGCCCGAGTAGCTTTACAGTTACATATCTAGTGCCTTTTAGTTTGTATGCATAAAACTAGATTTCACAGACATTTTTCATACCATTTTCATACGTGGTCCTCTGTGCCTTATGTACGGGAGGTCATTGGAAGTTCGGCTGTCTCTACAAAGTAATTACTACAGCATTTACTCTCTCTGCTTAAACTTTGCCTTAACACTGCCACCTCTCCATTTTGACTGCCGATCTGTAACAAGAGATTGACACTATAATATGGTGATAGTCACGCAAACGTGTTCTGGAAAGGATGTAGAACAGAATTACCAGATTCATAGTACTCTTACACTAACCTAGAAGGAATAAGCTGCGAAGGACCAAACCATCGGTCAAGTTATGGTGAATGTCACAGGAGATATAATGGCATTAGAGCTGAGGTTCATGAGCCGTTGCTGATTAAGCAGAACAAGACCATTCACTTCATTCATCTAAGCAATACAAAAGCTGAAAGTCTTGTTATTATTATATTTGGCCAGTACTATATTCCTGTTTTTGGTGATCCTATTAACAACTTATGACACAGGAAGTGTTATCCCTGCGATAGCGAGGCGAGAGACAGTGTTATACTTTGCACAACGCGCGCGCGCGTCCGTGTGTGTGTGTGTGTGTGTGTGTGTGTGTGTGTGTGTGTGTGTGTGTGTGTGTGTGTGTGTGTGTGTGTGTGTGTGTGTGTGTGTGTGTGTGTGTGTGTGTGTGTGTAAAATGGCTGAAACAGTTTTTATCTCATATAAACCAAATTGTGTAGTGGTTGGAGGACAAGCTTGGGACTGATTTACTGTTTTTTGGAACAACTGGCATACAAACTCGTCTCAAGCTTCACTCCCTTTGTGCCATCCCCCTGCCCTCCTATTTTCCCCCAGCGACCTGTTCGAGCATTGATAAGATTTCCCCACGGACATCTTTTTCTGAATGGATCTATTTTATCTGACGGATTTACATTTCTTTCGAATATATATATATATATATATATATATATATATATATATATATATATATATATATATATATATATATATATATATATATATATATATATATATATATATATATATATATATATATATATATATATATATATATATATATATATATATATATATATATATATATATATATATATATATATATATATATATATATTGAAGTAGTGTTAGTGCCAGCTTTAAAATATGGAATTAAGACTATGGTGTGGCATGAAAATGAAAAGTCAAGAGTGAGAGCAGTGGATACGGGACTGCTGAGGAATGTATGTGGAGTACAGAGGGTGGATAGGATACGAAAATAAACGTGCTTCGTGAAAGATGCTGAGTTAGGACGTCTGTGGATACCATAATCGAAGAGAGTGTACTGAGATGGTATGGTCGGGTGGAGAAAATGGATAACAATGAAGTGGTGAAAAAAGTATATCTGAGCTAATTTGAAGGAGGGAGGAGGCGAGGTAGGCCAGTGAGAAGGTGGAGGAATATGGTGGATGAGTGTGTGAGGAAGAGAGGTATGGAAATCGGTGAGGCTAGGGGACTGCATGAGATCTAGCTGACTGGATAAATGTTGTGAGAAAAAGTGTATGATCAGGTATTTGGGGCCTCTTTTTACGTGACAGTCTCCGGATTGACTCTATCAGATACGTTCATCTGAAGCTACAGAATGTGGTGAAAGTTTTTGGCGTATCAGACAGAGCCAGGATTCCGAGGGTTTGAATAATGAGTGAATGGAAGCGTGGCCCAATGGACTGGGCAAACTTGTGCTGTCTGGACGTTGCTACTCTTCATTCTGCCCTTGGGTGGGAAAGAAGGTCCGGATGATGATGATGATTTTATATATATATAAATATATATATATATATATATATATATATATATATATATATATATATATATATATATATATATATATATATATATATATGGGCCACAAAGTTCCTTAAACTGCTTCAGTCTGTAGTGTATTCATATAATGTATATCCCCCATTTTTCAAAGAGATGTGTATCTAGTGTGAGGTGAACTAGAAAACAATGAACAAAGAAATGACATACGATGGCAAGATTTAGAAAAAAGAAAGACAAAACAAGAAAGAGAAACTGAGCAACTACAATTTGATATTAAGTTGGAATAAAGATGTGGAAGAAGTGTGAGTGAGTTGTTGTATAATAGCACTCATTGTTGGATTGTTATTACAACCGTTATGCGCCAGGTGTGAAATGACTATGCGAAGATTCCTGCATATAAAAACTAATTTGGAAATAAGACCTGCTTCGAGTAGGCTATCCAGTTCACAGCTGACAACAAAATTGTCGTTGCTTCATATTAGTATGGTCTCGATTGTACAAAAATTATAAAATGAAATCATTAATAGTCAATTAGGTTCCGCAAAAATTCATTTGAGAATGTAGGAGTTCTTTGCTTTCGTATATCCGGAATTCTTTCGGAGGCAGAGAACGACTGAAACGTTGAAACAAACACTAAGAAATATCTCGAAATGGAACAGTAAGTGAAGTTCGTTGCTCTACACAACATGCAATTTCACCCTTCATCTATTTGTTTTCAAAATGTTATAAACATTATCATAACACCGCTAAACCTATTCGATGTACCCGTATCAATATTGGAAAACATATGGAGAAAGGAGGAGAGGAAATCTGATATTATACTGGCGATATAATCCAGACTGATGAAGTTTCCATTATTTGCATGTATGTACGGGGCGTCACTACAAGATTGCTTCTGTCTGTCTGTATGTCTAACTGTAATCACTCGGCTCCATTACCTGTTTCCTGGGAACAGGCAGAACTCCCTATCGTACATGCCAGAGACAACCAGATATAAAGTCCTTTGTCCCATCCTTTTGTAAAGGATCTGACAAAAAAAAAAAAAAATAGAGGTAGCTATCGTGCTGAGTTCGTTACGAAGCTCTCTTCTGAGAGAGCATCACTGCCAGAAATAAAGATAATTGATCAAAGGCCTAAAAGATCCATTTGCATGTTCCCTCTCTCGGACTGAAATCTGATTGCTGAGCGGCAACTGAGAGAAGGACAATTCCTTGCAGTGCATGTTTGTACCCAAGTTATGACTTCAAAAAACATGTAACAGTAATGATAATTTATGACGTCACTAACGTTCAAGATAAAAATCAGAAATCCGTCATTCTTTACATTCTCACCTAAGTGATGCACTGACAAAATAAAACAGAGAAAGAAATGAGAACACTCATTCAGCGTGCTCAGTGAAATCATCCACACAATATTCCAGCCACCGAAATTTGCATTATCATTCCATGCATATTCTTTCTAATATTTAGTTTGTGCTCTGTTGGTTATCTCTACTGTGGAACCGTTCTTCTCCCACAGGAAGATATCCTGTGTGTTTAGTGGTAAAATGTGCAAGTTTAAAATAGTTGTCCCTGTTGAAAGCAGAGGAAAATTCCGGAGAATGTTTATTGCTACTTCAAGCAGTTTATCTTGATGTACATCCATTCACCCATCATCCAATCCTACGTTGCCCCATGAGGAGCGTTGGAGCCCGGAGCTAAGCAGACTGTTCCTGACATTTAAGATGAGAGTGACCAGCCTCACTCATCCCTGGGTGGCATTACATGAGCAATAAACCTCAACCACTCCTTGGATATAACCCTCACTGGCTCAAGCCGACTGTACCGCCGTAATTACTCACTAAACCACCAGGCGCCAAAATTTGGTTATATGGTTACCACCCAGCGTAGTAAATGGTTTCCTAGTGTACAGGAAACCATTTGGCTTGTCACTCAGTGTAAAGTCACCCACAGGCAGAAAGAATAGGAAAGAATGAAGGAAAGAAAGAGAGAAGAGGGATTGTAAAGTCACCCGTAGGCAGAAGAACGAGGAAAGAATGAAGGAAAGAAAGACAGAAGAATGTGGAAGGAAGGAAGGATAGAGGAGAGGCAAGGGCAGACACCTGAAAGCACCACTACATCGAGTGGGTGGATGGTAAGCGTCCCCACATAAGATGAATATTTGATCTTATTTGACAGTATGATTGATTTTTTTCAGTTGGACCTTCATTGTAAATTTCGTGAGGTAATTCGCCGTATTTAGGGAACTGTAATTAAATACCGTATTACTTGGCATCTCTGAATCCCGTGAGAGAGACTACAGTATATACGCCACTGCCCAGCTCGGTTCCTAAAGCTCGTTCAAGCAGCACGCTGAAAATAGCTGCGCAACAGGACGTTTGGAGTGACCCAGGCAAACCGACCAAGAACTGAAGCCCGTTGTCAGCTGTTATTCCGACTCTATCTAGTTAAGTAACCTTAATGATTTGGCCAAGCCAGGGGGACTAACTAGAATATAAGGAGATAATTATGGATGGGTGAGTTAGAGTATTAAGTATACCCTAATTTTTCTAAGAAACTCCTGTTATTTAAATTTAACATTTGTTGTTGTTAGACTAATGCTCATCAGAAAAGAGAAGCAAATTTTTCTGACATTTTGGTATCCCGAGTGCGGAAGGTAGATGTGTGCTAGGGCTTTAAGCAAGTTCAAGGTTGGATTCGTGAGTTCAGCTCCGCACAGTAGAGTGTCAGACACGGAAATGCATGTGTACCGATCTTCTGGCGGAAAAGCTGGTTCCCTTTCAAATGATGAGCGGCTGTGTGACGTTTTGGATTCATGGGATAGAAACCGTACTACCCTTTTTTTGGGGGGGTCCAATGGAATATTAATGAACTAACTGCTTCTGAGCTCAGGGCAATTTAGTTGTTTATTCAGATATTAGGGACAAAGATATAACCCAAGCGCTTTTAGCAACCCTGGGAATAAGTTTAAAAGAAAAACCCTTCCCTACAATCTTCAAAATTTAATGATGGACTGCTTCTGGGCTCAGGTAAATTTGTTTATTTAGAAACACGATTGTTGGGACAAAGATGCACTAACCCAAGCGGCTTTAACAACCCAAGGAATAAGTTTAAAATGAAACATTCCCCAGTCATAAAAATTTTATTTGCAAATATAGGTATTTAATGTGTCAATAAGATAATCCGTCAAAATGTCTATTTCCTTGTTAAAGAAGCTAACAAGTGGTAAGGCAGGGTGGGTAACAGGAGATATAAACGACTATAAAGAAGTATTTGGGGAAATACCATTGTCAAAGGGGAAAATAGGTGGTCTTATGAATAAATTAAAACACAGATGTACTAAGTATGAATAAAGTTATACTAATCTAGTAGCAGCTATTGTGATGGAAGATAATAAAGATGTGTTGGAATCAGAGACTATGAAATATGAAAGTATCCTAGAAGAATATATAATAATCGTAAAGTTGCTTGAAAACAAAAATTAATACCATTGCAGAAACACGAACTGTGGAACTGCGGAGTAGAACCACACGACCAGAAGTTACACTCCCAGAGTTTGACGGGGAGCAAAACTGGAGATCCTTCTGGGATAAATTTAAATACTTAGTCCATGACAGAAAAGACCTCTGCAATGTAAGTAAATTCTCCTATATGTTAGTACAGGTCAAAGGCACGCCTTACAAGTTGATACGTTGAAGAAAATAATTATGAGGCGGCTTTGGCTGTTCTTAGACAGAATTATGAAAATAGGGAACAGGTTATTACTCATTTACTGAAGACTCGAATTGAGTTACCATACCTAAACATGCAACTTTCGGACTGCAATGAGTTGTAATTTAAAACCTTTAGGTACTAACGAAGACAAAAGCAGCAGATTGGGTGCTTTCTAGAATCGTATCCTTAAAGTTGTTACCTAGAACCAAGGATGCATTGTATGGTAAGTAACAAAAAGATCATTTCTCCTGTGAGGAGACTGAGGAGGGCTTAATGCAACTCTGCAAACATTTGCAAGGAACACTTAAGCCAGAAGAAAATTAACAGAAAGCTGGATTGAGGAAAAGAACAACTAACCAACTGGCTGTGAAACCTAAGTCAGGGTCAATTAAGCCTGCAAATAAAGAGGAAGTTGGGACTTTTATTAGCTCCTTACAATCTGAGAAGGAATTACTAAGTATCAAGAACGCACAAGTGGATGATAACTGGGTAAAAACTTCCATGGTAATGGACAGGAAAGTTTGTGTGTTTTGTAGTGAACAACACTCCAGTGTATTTTGTCAGTTATCCTGATTATGCCTCTAGAATAGTGAGGCTGAATGAATTGGGGTGTTGTATGGTTTGTATGCATACAGGACACATTCACTGACTGTAACAGTAAAATAAATCAATGTTTCAATTGCAAAAGGGGCAATCATCATAGCGCTTTGTGTCCAAGGATGGTCAAGCATGAGGTTCCTAAACCGGTAAATATCAATATGACTGTTGTGAAAGCAAATACTGCAGTAACAATGCCAGCTGCATTGTTATTGTAGTATGGTGTATGGATTTTTTTAAATTCATTTGCTTTTCCTTCCTCTGTTCTGTTAATTAAAAAAAAAGTAATAATAGAAAATAGAAGTGCATTAGCACATACACTTTTTGATATGGGTGCACAGAGAACCTTCATTTCTGCTGATGTTATTGAGAAATTAAGGTTACCCGTTATACGCAAAGTAAACCTATCCATTACAGGGTTCTTAGCTACTGAGGAAGCACAATCCTTTGCTTTAGTTAGACCTTTAATACAACTTGGCAGATATAAATGCAGTATAACAGCAGCTGTACTGGATAATATAAAAATAAGTATATATAATAAAGGACTGAAGGAAACATCTGATCATCTACAGAGCCTAAGGATAAGGTTGGCTAAAGAGAATGTGAAATAAGATACTGTGGGTCCCATAAAAATGATTATTGGGTTCAGATTACTGTGGAAGATTCCTACATGGGACTTTCAAGAGGAATAAAGTACAGTCGATCAAGAATCCAGGAGGTAGCCTTATTATGGGTCATTTGCATTTTCCAAAGCAAGCCAGTGGAGAGACCAGATTGGCAGACTCGGTCTTTGTTGCCCACACAGTCATTGACGGCAGCTAGAATAGGTGCATGATTTGAACCTACTCATATAAATGACTGACTGGATGAAAAAATTGAACGTGCACATAAATTGTGGGACTTAGATAATTTAGGAATACACTCTGAAGAACCAACCTCTGAAGTGAAAATAGCTGTGGATCTGTATGATCTGTCTGTGGAATTTAAAGATGGACAATACTGGGTTGGATTACCATTGATGCTAAACCATTCGGAGTTACCAACAAATTTCCATGCAGCTAAGGTTCAGTTAAATTCTTTTCAATGAAAGTTCAGAGACAACCCAGAACATCAAACAATAAATGATAATTAATACTGTAAAGGATCAACTGAAGAATAAATTTCTAGAAAGGTAGAATTCCCTGTCAGTCATAAAGGTGGACATTATTTACCACATCATGCGGTAAGCAACGATTCAGGAACAACCTCCATAAGGATGGTTTTTAATTGTAGTAGTAAAATGTCCAAAGGATTAGCAAGCTTGAACAACTGCCTGTACTGTGGACCTACACTAATTGAGAAGTTTGGGAATGTGTTACTAAGATTTATAAAGAATCATTATGCTTATACAGCAGACATTAATTAGGATTTTCTCATAATAGGGTTGAGAGAGGAGAAGAAGAAATTTGCAATTTCCTCTGGCCTCAAGACCCACAAAATGAGGATAGTACTTTGAAAACTTACTGTTACCGATCGGTGCTCCTTGGCTCTTGTGCTGGTCCTTTCCTAATATGCAACACTTTGAAGCATCATTTTGAAAATGCAAAATGCCCAGAAATAGGGCAGACCTACTATACGGACAACTTACAAGGTGTTACTAATACAGAGATGGAAGCATTGAAGGCTTATGAAGTAGCCAGTAGTGCGTGTTGCCATTATAGAGTTGGAATACAAATTCAACGCTTTTATGGAATAGAATACAAGAGGACTGTCCTAATACTGACATCCCCAAAACTCAAAATGTGTTGGGTCTTAACTGTATTACAAGGGCTGATGAAATAACTCTAAAACCAATTAAGTTCTCTGATGTAACACTCTCCAAGAGGTCCTTGTTAAGTCAGGTCTCCATGTTATTTGGCCCATTAGGATTCGTCAGCCCCATATTTATTAGGGGCATATGTTTAGTGCAAGATGTTTTGCGACAAAAGCTGGACTGGGACACTAAATTGGGTGAGACGTATGTTAAACAATGAGAACAGATCAGAAAGGTATCTGAAAAATCATCAAGCATATATACTCCCAGGCAGATAAACAACAACTAGCAGTCATAAATGCATACATTTTGTAATGCATCTTAAAAGGCATATGGGGCAGTAGCTTATTGTGCAAGCTAGTGGTCCACCAATTAAAGGAAGAATCCTACCTCAAATGGAGTTAGCTTCCATTGAAGTAGGAACTAAATTGGCCAGGTATTTAACCACTATTCTTGACATTTAGTTTAAGGATATTTACATATGGACTAACAGTGATATTTGTCGTTACTGGATAGGAAACGAAGACAGTAAAATTCCTTTCGTCTGCAATAGAGTGAAGACAATAAAACAAGTGTCTTTTTTTAAATTAACGCTTGTTTCCTCTAATCAAAACTCAGCTGATCTTCTCTCGAGAGGCTTGACAGAAAAGAGACTGAGCAAGATGATTTGTAGTTTAAAGGTCCTAAACGGTTACATACTAAAGAATGGCCTGAACAGAAACAATATAATATTGCTGAGGTTAGTGTTGCAGACCTGGATTCTGTAGTAGCCTACCTGAGCCAGATGTGACAGACATAAGTAGATTTTCATCAATAAGACAACTCCTTAACAGTATTAAGTTAGTTGTAAAATTTTTGAATAAGAAAGTGGGATTTGAGGAGTTTGATCCCATGGAATACAGGATGAAAAGGATTCAAAGAAAATATTACGGAAAGATTTTTGACCCATGATGCCAAGGGACTAGCAGCAATAATAAGCTGGTAAGAGATTAAGGATTATTATTAGACGGAAAGGGTCTAATTAGATGCCGTGGCAGAATAGTAAAGGCTGATTTTCCTCTCCAAACTAGACATCCTATATTGTTACCTAAGAATGATTATTTTGTACAAATAATTGTTAAGGACGCCCATGAGTTAACTGTTTATGGAGGTGTGCCACAGACTTCGGCCTGAGTCCGAGAAAGGTATTAGATTCCTAGGGGTAGACAGGTTATAAAGAAATATCTCATGAGTTGTATTATATGTAGGAGGTATGAACAATGACCATATGACTATCCAGGACCACCTGCTTTACCAAAAGATAGGGTAAATGTAGGTAGGCCCTTCAAAGTAAGTAGAGCTGATTACACTGGGGCCATAACTGTTATTGGTGAGGGAACTCCTCATAAGGTGTGTATACGTTTGTTCACTTGCACCTACATTAGGGTAGTCCATCTAGAAATGGCAGAAGTTTTAAGTTCAGAGACATTCCTGAATGTATTCAGGAGATCTGCAGCTAGAAATTCTTGTCCTAGTAAATTACTAAGCAACAACGGAACATATTTCATTGGAGCATCACATTTAATTTTAATTGATGCACAACCCAGAAGGGCCACTGCACTGGGTTCTCAAGACATGTGGAGAGATCTTGGCGAGGGGTTATATTACATGACACAGCATACAATTTTTTGCCCAGCCTCAAAACTGTGGAAACGGTTTTCCTCCAGAGGAAGATATCCTGTGTATTTAGTGGTAGAATGTGCAAAATTAAAATAGCTGTCCCCTTTGAAAGCAGAAGAAAATTTCAGAGAATGTTTATTGATAATTCAAGCAATTTATTTACCGAGGGAATTGCTTTAGTTTCTGGTTAATTATCCTTATTATTTATAAATGCTACTGTATTAAACCTTTTGTGGACAACTATAATGTAAATATGTGTATAATTTTCCCATAATTATTGGTCAGTGGTTCGAATCCTGTTCGAAGGACCTAATATTCCATGCTCAGTGTGGTGACATGGAAAATGAAAGAAGGCATTATATCTTAATGTACATAAAATGAATTTGATCTTATTCTTACATGAAAACAAGATTGATTTATTCAGCTAGACCTTGTTCATTTCGTGAGGTATTTCACTGTATTTAGGGAATTGTAATTAAACAGTATTTGGCATCTCTCAAGCCTATGAAGGAGACGAGACATACCCTTGCTCAGTTCAGTTCCTAAAGCTCGTTCAAGCTGCCACAAAAGATGCACCATTGATATACTCAATCTCCCGACTCATACCATCCATCAGTCAATTGACCAACATGGAGATACTCATGCAGTAGCCCTTGATATTTCTAAAGCTTTTGATGTGGCACAGTTCCTTGCTATCCAAACTCCCTTGCTATGGACTAACGTCTTTTCCTTCTCTGATTCCTCGTATCTCAGCAACAGAAAAATAAGAGTAAAAGTAGATGATGTATATTCCAATTTGCACTCAGTGAACACAGGCGTGCAACAAGGATCAATAATGGTACCAGCCCTATTCATAGTTCATATTAATGATCTCTTATGTGTCACCTGTTATCCCATCCATTCATATGCAGATGACTCAACACTTCGCAGGTCATTCACACTCAAACATCCAGTTACAAAGTTTAATATTTCTAACACTAAACCAAGTCAGCCATCTCCATAAATCAGGGCTTATCTAAGATCAATGAATGGGGACAAAATAACCTTGTCTCATTTAATGCTAGTAAAATCAAATACTAGCATATACAATATCCTAATATACATTGTAAGATTCGTATATTACTTTCAGTGCTACTAATATTCCGATCTCTAAACGTATTGGAGTTCTTGGTGTTTCATTTAACAATACCCTCAACTGGACCTCTCATGTCAGATTACTTGCTAAGACCGCCTCAAAGAAACTTGGATTATTGTACAGAGTCCGTAACTTATTCACTGACGAGCAGTTACCTATAATTTATAGGAGTCATGGGCGCTGTCACCTAGAATATTGCTCACCCTTGTGAAATGGATGTGGAGAGGCCACACTAAAACAACCAGACAAAATTCAGAACAAAGTTGTTGGAATTATTAATAACCCTGCTATTACAAATAAACTACCTCCCCTACAAGTAAATGGAATGTCGCCTCCCTTGCATTATTTTACAGACTTTTATGGCAAATGCTCAGATGAAGTTGCGTCCATTGTGCCACCTCTTCATGCCCTCCCTTGTGCTGCACGGGCATCTGGTAGCACTCATGACAGGAATGTCACACAGCCATATTGCAGAATATCTGCCTATCAGAATTCTTTTCTTTCCCAAACTGCATGTCTCTGCAACACACTTCCCCAGAGTTGTTTCCCCCCAAACTTCAACCTACAGCTGTTCAAGTCCAACTGTTGCAGATTTTTTATGAATGGTGGACGCTACTAATCTGGTGTATGGATTTTTTTTTTTTTATTCATTTGTTTTTCCTTCCTCTGTTCTGTTATTCAAGAAAAAAAAAAGTTGCACCACATGGTGTTTGGAAAGAACCGGTCTGTTATTCTGACTCTAGCTAAGTAATCTTTATGATTTGACCAAATCGGGGGGACAAGGTAGGATATAAGGATATAATTATGGATGAGTTAGAGTATAATTTTTACCCTAATTTTTCTAAGCCACTCCCATTATTCGAATTTAACATTCATTGTTGTTGGACTAATGCTAATCATAAAAAAAAAAGAAGCAAAAATATTTGATACCTTCCATAAAAGTCAGTTTTGGGAAGACGATAACTTAAGTACATTAATGGGAACATGTCATTTTAGTCCACAGGAGAAATGTATGATCGGTTTTTCTTTCCTCCAGCCTAAGCATTTTAGACGGGACTCTTAGACATAAAATATAATGCAAAATTAAAAAGTGCAAGAATGTGTTAAAGTAATCATTTTATTAGGATTAAGAATTTCATCATAGTGATGTGCGAGAGAACCAAAATATATTAGCATAAGTCTTCCCACTCTCTGTACCATTATTAAAGAAAATTGTACAGTTACTTACTGTGAAAGAAAATATAAACTACCGAAAAAAAAATAAAAAACTAATGAACCGTCATGTCATTTTAACAGCGATTTTATTTTTGGAGTTGCCATCTCATTCTCAATAAATGCATATCTGAAGATATAGGAATAGTTTGACACAATTATATTGCATGAATGATAAGCAATTGCGAGAAAAGTGTCAAAATGCAGGAAATTCCTGGTATATTCTTAAAAGTGACTAGTTGTTCAAATAACAGTAGAACATAAACAATGCTAGAGGAACACAGGATGTAAGTAAGACAAGGAAAGAGATGACTTGGAAGTATAAGTACGCTAATTGCTGGGAACTCGTTCAGTATGATGATATATTTATTTTGTTCCTGCTGTTGTTAACTACTGTAATCAACTGTGGAGCGACATTTCATTGTGAAGTTTTAGAAACTCTGTCCACCCGGTCTTACATTAACATGACTTAGTCATATGAATTCTCTTTACCGGCTTATGATTCTTATTGAGCTTGGACACGACGGCTTTTAGAGAAAGGAACGTAGTCACGTCGTGGGAATGTGGGAACGCGGTTTAGAGAACACGTGTGCGCTACGAACTGTCTAATAATTAGTGAGATAAAGTAAATTAATGCAACTAACTAGAAATGTGTGGAGAAAGGGGAACTATCTGAATGGATGAACAGGATTAAGGTATTGGGAGAAGGATAAACAACTATCCTGGGAAAAGGTGAAATGATGAAAATGCAAGAATACAATCTATAAAAAAGACGTGACAGACAGACGCCTGCTACATTTGAGCCAGAATATGGATCATGGATGCTGTGGGATGCTAGAGTTGCATATATTCAGAATGAGGAATATGATTCTGCACTGAAAAATTACACACACACACACACACACACACACACACACACAAAATCGATAGACATACATAGATATAGATAAATAAACAATTATGGAAATCGTGACGTCCTACACGAATACCTTACAAAATGAATAGAAACAAGAAAAACACTTGTACTGAATGCTGTGTAATAGTTTAAAATATTTATAGTACTTATCAAATAAAGATGAGGGTACCACCTATCAAAGATATCTTTAAAGGTTTGTATTCACATATTTATTCAAATAAACAAATAATTAAATTTAAAAAGTTTTTTTAGTGGCCATTATCTTTATTTCATAAGTACATATTTTTAATCTAATACACGACATTTAACACACGTGTTTTTATTTCTTTTTCCTTTCCTTTTACCAAGCTATGGTTTCCATATTTGTTTATATACTGGTGTGTGTTTGTGTGTGTGTGTGTGTGTGTGTATATATATATATAAAGTTAGCTCGTAATTGTCTGGTGTAATTCAGCCCAAACCTTTGCCGAATAAAACGAAATACAAGATATTGCAAAGTGCCCCACATCGGCTCAACATTCGAAATCGAGCCAGATGATGTGTTACAACATGTCTCCACCCTATATCCTATAAAGTTTCCCATGAATAAAAGATGAAAACTAGGCAAACAAATGCAAGACAGTTATGATACTGAACAGTACTACAGCGCCGGTTAGCTACCATGTATGTGCCGGCTGATACACCACGCAGAGGGATATGTCACAGAACGACCAGTTACTTCCAATTTTGGCACCAGATGTCGCATAATTTCAGCACGCATTACTTTAAATGTCACCTAACTTGAAGAAAATCACCTAGCAGTAGAATATGTACTCGTGTGTATATATATATATATATATATATATATATATATATATATATATATATATATATATATATATACCATACTAAGGACCGTATGTTCCTCATTTCACTGAACGTTTTCACTTCATTTGCCGTAACATTCAGCGGACTTTCTAAGTTATATATTGGTAGAACTTGACCAAAAAAAAAAAATAAATAGAGATAAATGTGAAAAGAAACAGGGGAACAAACTGGATCATCGAAAGAAAAACTTCTGCTGTGAAAATGATTCGGAAAAATTGGTCTGATTGCAGAAGAAAAAGAGGACTGCACGAAGGTATGCTAGTGCTCGCATGGACAAATAGCTGCGAGAGTACAATATATATATATATATATATATATATATATATATATATATATATATATATATATATATATCAGACTTCACTTCACCGTGAAGATATGTATGCAAAATAACTACAGGAGAAATGAAAGGAGCGACAGTGAGTACTTTCGTATATTACATCTTCAGACATATATATATATATGATGCCTGGCGGATTAGCGAGTAATAAGCCGTTCCAGAGAGAGAGAGAGAGAGAGAGAGAGAGAGAACAGATGTCTTTTATATAGATAGACAGATAGATATAGTGAACGCAGCTAAAATGATTTTTCAAGTATGTAATATCGTGATCACTAATTTCTTTACCCCTTCGCTTAAGTAAAAACCAGGCCTTATTTAGAGCCAAGAGTGTAAGCACTGTTATTAAAGCAGTCTGATAGTGATTTATAAACTGATGCCTCCCATATAAGGACCGTCATTGGTTTTAAGTGAAAATGTTATCAACTACACGTGAATAATAAACAATCCTCTCATCATCCCTAATGCCTTCTTTGAATGCATATTTATTTCATATACATGTTGGGAATCCGGTCTCTGTCCAACCTATCAATTTCCGAGTGGGCACAATACTCACCAAGGCTCGAACATTTTCGACTCCGATCTTTCTTTCCAGATTTTTTCTTCCTCTACATTACTATTGTCTACATGATTTGTTTTTAATTTATGTCCTAATTATTCATCTATACTAACGACAGTAATATTTAATTCCCACGGAAGTCAACAATCATAACAACAATATTACCCATATTGCATATCTCAATACTAACAACATTAAATGTAATACCCAACACAGCAATAGCGGAACAGTGTGCAACAACTGATGCGCTTTGTGCTTTCACTGAAGTATTTTTATTAACATACTATTAATTCACAACAACAAAACCCACTATGGCAAAGGATTCACTAGTGCTTCATAACTGTGTTCATGTTTTTTGCGGTTCAGGTGAGTGCGTCTTTCATCATGAAGTGGCCTGTGACCGCTCGCCTGGCATGTCCACTACCTTGGCTTCGACCCACCTCGGGAAGTGGGGTAAAGAAATTAATGGTCATGATGGTGCGTACTAGTATGTGGTTTGCAGACGACGAAATGAATTAGAAATGTCTATGCTCATGAAAACTATGAGAAAATCTGCTGATCGATGGATGGATGAATGTGCTGAAATGATAAAGGTAACTGAGAGAGAACGGATATGATCTGGGTGGTACAGAGGGGAGAAGGAGACGGGGAAAACGTAAAAAAAAAAAAAAAAAAAAAAATGGGTTCTGAAACATTCAGCTGAAATCACCCGAACGCTAGTAATGCGTTTCGTGAGAGGAGCAGGGGGCCTGAGAACCTTCTCCGGGAAAATGAGAAAAATGGTGCATTCTAATGCTAATTGGATGAGAAACACCTGATCTGTTCAAAATATGTCAAGAAGAGAATTTTAGAAAAAGTATTTCCGGGAACACCAAAATTGTTTCCCCCCCCAAAAAAAAAAAAAAAAAATCTCAAATTTAACACTACTACAAAGGAACATTTTACAGTCGTTTCTTTTAATAACAATGTCTATATCTCTCCGATGGAACCTTGCGAACTCGTACATGATCTGTTGTTTGTCGAGCTGCTTTTGGCAATGAATTTGTAGCCCGTTCATTCGGTCCTATTGCATGTTTGTACGCATGTACGTTTTAAATCGCCTCATGACGCTGAGGGACAGCACATTCACATATAGTGACTGGCTTTGTACAAAATATGCGGAAAGGTGTATGGATGTTCAGGAACAACATCTTGTCTGTGTTCTTTAGTCTCCTGCTGTGTCTGGAAGTTCTTCTCTGTGCCACGTAAGTATGATTGTGGTTTTTCTACTAGAAAAAATAAATCCCTCCAGGTCCCAACTTGCGTCGGCCGTAATACTGACACTCCATCCGTGTTTGAGGCAATGCAAAAACCTTGGAAACTAGCTGATGGGGAGGGATTACGCGGCACCCATAGAACCTCCTTGGATACGCCCCAGGGAGGCTAAGAAGTGCAAAAGGAATTATGTGTATGCTGGAACTGTGAATAAGCAAAGAATGAATATGAATATGCAAACGAAATGACGAGGAAAGGAAATTATTAAAAGAATGAGGTATGACATGACAAAGGTTTTTCTTTTCATTTTCTCCCGCTTTTTTTTTATTATTATTATTAATTGGTGGTTTTGGGATGGGTGTATCCCACAAACACTATGGAGCACTTTCTTGTGTGGATCGTTTGGCCTGTGAGACGCAACCAAGAATTTCTAAGGCTTAAATGATGAATGGCCATTTTCGACCAACGCTACGCTAGCAGGTTTCCTTTCGGGTGACTATGCTTATTATACACTGAATTCCTCCCTTCTTACCTACTGACGAACAATAGGATTATGATACTGCTCCTGACGATGATACAGGCGCAACAACCATACATATGAAACCAGGATAACGTGGCCATTGTAGTCTGTGATGTAGTCTGGTAGTGTGTGTGTGTGTGTGTGTGTGTGTGTGTGTGTGTGTGTGTGTGTGTACAGTAGAGGGTTATATATATAATGTAGTCACATGGATGCCTAAGGGTTTATATAGTATCCTACCCAGTCAGTCGCTCTGATTCAGAAACGTACTCCGTACATGAATTATTGCCTCGAATCAAAAATGATTACAGAACAGCATTACTATCATACATGCGGCGAAAATTCACTAATTAAAAGTCATGTCAAATACCACAACCCATCACACTGCCAAGAAATATCTGTTACCAATTAAAAACAACAAAAATGGTTTTAGAATTTGCTAACTTCTTATTTGTGAATTGCCAACAGTACTTATTATAATACCTCAACTGTGATCAAAGTTGAAGACATCAGACAGCATACCGGCATAATAGTAAAGAAATTATTTCTTCCCTTCAGACTCTCGTTCAATGTCAATGACAGATAATTGTGTGCACAGGAGTAATGTAGTGACAATATAAAGCCCATTGGACAACCAGTGGTGGGAGCTGTGTCCCATGAAAAATTACCGTACAGGCTACTGCAGGTAATCGGTGTAATAATATTTACCTCCGCCAAGGAGGTTATGTTTTACCCCGCGTTGGTTTGTTTGTCGTTTGTCTTTCCGTCTGACGTTTAGCAGGATTAATCAAGAAGTTCTGAAAGGATTTTACTGACATTTTGTGGAAGGGTGGGTCATGGGCCAAGGAATAAGTGCTTAAATTTTGGGCCGGATCTGGATCAGGATCCGGACCATCCCGCACATCTCCAAAAGCTCTCAATGAATTTCAATGAAATTTTGAGGAAAGATGAACCATGGACAAGGAAAGAGTTGATTAAATTTGGGGGCAGACCCGGATCTGCATCCCATATCAACGGATCCGGATACGGGATTACTCAAAAAGTTAAGAACGGATTTTGGCGAAATTTCGTGGAAGGGTGGGTCATGGGCCAAGCAGTAAATGATTATATTTGGGGGTGGATCCGAATCCTGATCCGGAGTATCCCGCACAATATCTCCAAAAGTTCTCAATGAACTTCAATGAAATTTTGTGGATAGATGGGCCACAGACCAAGAAAAAATTATTTAGATTTTGGGGCGGATCCGTATCCGGACCCGGATCCTTTTTAATGACAATGACACTGGAGGTGGTATGCGTTCTCCGAGCTCTTTCTGGAGTATATTTTAGTATTACGGCAACACAGCCACGCACACCGCCATCTCTACTTTTGATCCAATTTTAGCTGTTTGACCTCAAAATCAAGATATATTTTATTTATTTATCTATTTATTCATTTATTTTTAGTCTCTACACTGAAAGGAAGTTGGAACATCCACAGCACTTTTATATAATTATTTTATTTATTTTTAATTTTCAGAAGGCCAACGTGGCTGAGTGGTTTGCATCGTTGACTGCGAAGCTGCTGACCCGTATGGCCAGGACTCCAATCTTGGTGCCGGCAGCTTGCGTCACTCAACTCAGGTGTCCATCCACCTTGTATGAACTGGTAAGTAAAATGAGTACCTAGGGTAACACTTAGGGGAGGTAACTGAGATAAACTGGATAATGCAGTGGTCTTGTATCCAAGGATATTGGATGAGTAACCCGAAACAGATTCAAAGGCCTAAGTCAGGGGATGAGCACCGCTCTAAACGTCTTAAGGCATCTGCCCTTCCTTTGCCTTTTACAAGGGGCAGAAATAGCAGTATTAAGAAAGCTCAAAGTACAGCCTCCTTTCCAGTGCCATAGAAAATACAAGACCGTTTGCAACACAGCGCTAAGCGGTGAGACACAGCATCTCGACGACAAGAACAACAGCAATAATGAAAAAAAAAATAATAATAATAATAATAATAATAAATATTCACTGCATCCTGAGAGAGAGAGAGAGAGAGAGAGAGAGAGAGAGAGAGAGAGAGTAAAGCTGATTTTCCTTCACAAATGTCGTTTGATTAATGTGTATTGGAGAAGTGCTTGACTAGTCGTCTACTGGAGACCAGAGATCTGTAAAGTTGTAAGCAGCTTTTTAATACTGAAGAATATTTATTACAAACGAAGTGGGTTGGATTGATATCATATTTTGTACTTTCATTCGTCGTAGCCAGCTTTCATTTAACGGTACGCCAGTAGTTTATAGGTACAATGCCCTTATTTATTTATTACGATTATGTGGATAATGAACTGAGTGAATTCTGTTTGGAGGTTTGATTGAAACAGGGATGTGTCATGTCTCCATGGTTGTTCAGTCTCTATATGGATGGTGTTATAAAAGAGATGCAAGATAGGGCAGTGGATGTTGGACGGGCCCTAATGAAAGAGGTCAGTGTGTGGAAACTCCGTGAACTGTTGTTTGCAGATAATACTGTGTTGTTATGTGAAGACGAAGGGGAGCTGCAAGGCTTGGTGATTGAGTTAGGGAGTGTGTGTATGAAACGGAATCTAAAGGTGAATGTAGGGAAGAACAAAGTTGTGGTCTTTGAGAGAGGTGAAGTCAGTGAATGTATAGTGAGGTGGGATGGTGACGAAATGGAAAATGTGAGTACGTTTAAGTACTTGGGTAGTGTGATGAGTAAGGATGGAAGTTTAGAGGGTGATGTGCTTGAAAGAGTACAACAAGGAAGAAAGGTTGCTGGTTCTTTGAAAGTAATGCTAAGAAATAGGGAAGTGAGCATGGAAGTGAAAAAGTTACTACATGACAGTATTGAGATACTAACTCTAACGTATGGAAGTGAACCATTGACCTTGTTGGAGGGACACAAGTCAAGAATGAGAGCATTGGAAATAAGTTATTTGAGAGGAGCATGTGGAGTCACATGGAGAGACTGACAAATGAGGAAGTGAGGAAGCGTTGTGGTGTGGATGTGGATGTGATAGGAAGCGTTAGGATAAATACGCTGGAGTGGTTTGGTCATGTGGAGAGGCTGGCGAGCAAGAGACTGACAAGGAGGGTGTATGTGGGTGAGGTGGAGGGGGAGGCCAAGGATAAGGTGGAGGGATGGAGAGGTATATGAGAGGGGGTTGTGAGCTGGGAGCAGGGTACTGAAACGGCGGGGGACAGGGCGACATGGAGGCGATTAGTTTGTGGTTACCCCTTACGGGATTAAGGCGTTTGGCAATAGATAGATAGAATCCTGTAACTGAGGACCTGATGAAGTTGTTATTAAAAAAGTACTGTAGATTACCCAAATCATTTTAAGAACATTTAAAGCACTACGAATTTGCATTTGAGTAATCGGTAACCTTTTTTTCACGCAAGAATATTAATTCCAGTGACTGAATAACAAATAATGTATTTTAGCCAACCTACCCCTAACCCCCTAAGAAAGATACAAGTATGTAGCATACGATTAGCCAATACACCTAAGTTATTGGCAGATATTGTTGCTGGTTTTTAAGTTTATCCTTTTTCTCCTACCTGTCAATGAAGGTACATCCTTAGATCTTTTCTCTGTTAGTTACAATATCTGGGGAAATGTTCAGTCCCTCAAAATCCCAGTGGGTGTATTTCCATTTCGTTTCTCGCATTTTTAAAGAGTGCAATGTGTACTTTTTATTTATTTTTTGCTGATAACTCTAAAACTGCATGCTGTAGGCAACATTACTGTTCAAAACTGATATTCATAAAACAAAAGATGTACTTAAACAGAAATAAAAAATGATTCATCGAGCCAATTAATGCGTTCATGTTCTTTAGCTTGAACCATAATTCCTTACAAAGCCTCTCTGTGACCGTTTCTATTTGTCTCGAATAACTCTATTTCAGTTAGGGGTTGTTTTTCCAGTGGCTTCAGAGCTTCCATAAAACTTTCCTCTGATTTATTTTGCGCATTGTACTGCATTGCCCTCTCGTATTCTCTTACTGAGGCAAACTGGGCGAATAATAAAAAGATGCATAACATACAGACATTATCGACTCTGGTTAATCGTATCTCGTGTCTCAGCCCGTCTAACGCCAGACGATGCCCTCAAGCTGAGATGAAACCATTTAAACTTGTGTTACTACTGGTGATATTAACTCTTTTAGTGTACAGTTCAAGTTTATGCGAGACAGTTTCGTATAACCGAGAGTCGATAACACGAGCTTCAATATCCGGGTGTAATTATGCCTAATACACCGAGAAAAAAGTGCTACGAAGTTTCTTAGGCCAACGTGAATACGGCTGTACTGTACGGTATCTCCTATTGCAGGATCGTAGCTCAAAAGATTCTGATTATTTCTTAGTTCCTCTTCCTCAACGATTTACTTTGTATATACAGCAATACATTATCTTTTATGTCAGTGTTATAATAGTATAATCACCATGAGAAAAATTTAAGATGAAATAGGTAAAATTTGTTGACATGGAAGAGGTGCTCCTAAGTCTTTTTATTACTTTGCCTAGTTAATTTTTTTTTTTATTACCTCCAAGTAAGTATCTTCCTTTTAGGATACAGTTCATGAAAGGAGCTATTATACACAGCATTCATAAGCTGTTTCAGCATGAGAGATCTCTCCTAGCCAAAAATACGGCTTTGTTACGTAAGAGTACAGCAGGAAGTCAGGTGGTCTTACCGTGTGTGGATGAGGCAGCACAAGCAGTGGTGGCGACTCCACTTCTTCGCCTTAACATTCAAGTTAGGTTACTGCTTAATGGTTTACTCCCATCATTCCGAGGACGTCTCGTATGGTTAAATTTGTTCTCCAGACGATTTTGTTCAACTTAGGGGAGATCTCGTGTATTGACGGGGTTAATGAATTATGTAATCCTTTCTGATCGAAATGATTCTCCTATGCAGAAAAATATCGTCTGGATGCTTCATGATTGAAATATGAAAAAGACGTCATCGTACTGAGAGATAAATATTACATAACACGGTGAATAACTAATTAATGTGACCACTGCGTTAATCTGGTACGCAACTATCTTTTAAATGGCTGCTGAGTTCGGCCACAACAGTATTGGGGGGTAGAATGGTCTAATCCAGAGGATGTACAGCCAGGCTGTGTAAATCTAGTCTGAGTCCAATTTCGCACTGTATTAGACGTCTGGGTTTTTACGCCTGTTTCTAAATTTTTTTCTTAATATTAATTTAAAAAATGTACATTTTTCACACTGCAACTTTTGTTTTCCACATTGTTCCAGTCAAAGGAAAAATTAGTACAAGCACAGGAACTAATCAGACATCTTAGTTGTCAAATCTCTGTAATCCACTGACCTGCAGTACAACTCAGATTTACGCTACTGGCATCACAAGTATTTAATTTAATGGAAAAAAAATCTTCTGTGGTGAGTTTCTGTTGAATAGCTTCGTCCGCCGCAAGTTTGGAATAAATACAAAGTTCTTTATGCTCGGACAAAACACACATCGTTAAAATTTTTATCCTTTGATATATCTTAGGTGCCTCGTGATTATAAAATATTTAGTCGACTGAAATTAACTCAAGGTAGGTAATTCACAGCGAAAGGGTTGAAACATGACGAAAGGCGCCGCAGTAGGCAGGTGCGTACGGACAGTGAGCGAGAGGTCTGGTGTGACGGTTTCGTGCAGCGCGACCAGCCCTCTCACCGTGGGTCCAGGAGAGACACTGCCTGGCCACCCAGCCTCACCGCCCGCCTTCCTCACCACTCCTGCGTCTGCCTGCCAACACGTCACAAGTCACACAACCAGGCAAATTCACATTCTCTATGGGCTTACCTTGTACAATGCCTGTAAAGACGTGTGACGAGTACCATAATAAGCTTAGTTTAACTGTGCCTACCGTCAGTCAGTTTTGACTGAATACAAATAATTATACTTTCCCCAAGACTTATCTACAACACTCCTCTCAGTACCTGTGCGAATACTGAAATGATCTGCGTTATACCATCAGTTATAAAATACACAAAGACTGTCCTAACAAAATTATGACCTGTTGCTAAAAGTGGTAGGTGGAGGCGCTCACCATCCACTCACTAGATGTAACGCTGCTCGCGGATGACAGCATTTTCCTCTCTTCCTTCCTTCTTTCCTTCCTTCCTCCTCTGTCTTTCATTCTTTCCTCTTCTTTTTGCCTATCGGTGACTCTACACTGAGGGTCAAGTCAAAGGTTTCCTGTGAAACAGGAAACCATTTACTTCGTTTGGTGGTAACCATGTAACCAAAATATGGCACCTGGTACTTTAGTGGGTAATTAAGGTCCTCCTATCGGACTGAGCCTGGTAAGTTTATATCCAAGGAGTGGTTGGGGTTTATTGCACACGTAATGCCACTCAGAGATGTGTGAGGCAGGTCACTCTCATGTGTCAGGTCCAACTTGCCTAGCCCCGGACTCCAACGCTCCTCATGGATCAAAACAGGATTGGATAATGAACTGATATTCTACTAAATACACACCTATGAAATTGCGTCCAACTTCTTCCACCTGTTTCCCTTGGAAGCATTAAAATAAAATGTAACCAAAAACATCTTGAAAAGAGCATATAGTTTACAATAGTGAGCAGTTTTTTTAGGGGGTATAGCGGTCTACCCTACAATACAGCATTTACGGAAGACAACTTCATCCATCTCCGACCGTACTCTTTTTTGTACCTAAAACACAGATAAGTGCCATTGTTATATAACGTACATTCAGCAAATCTCAGTTTCTTCATCTTTGAACGATTTTTTTTTTTTTCCATAATCCCGTTGGACAGATGGACACAGTGACATGATGAAAATACCATCACCCTTTTGTTAGGCAGAGACAGAGATCTCATACTTCCCCAAAACCTCATCATGTATCCCATCTTTTTATACCGATATCTATACATGCCTACCCACCAACGCGCGCGCGCACACGCACACGCACGCACACGCACACACACACACACACACACACACACACACACACACACACACACACATAAATATAAATAAATTATATATATATATATATAATATATATATATATATATATATATATATATATATATATATATATATATATATATATATATATATATATATATATATATATATATATATATATATATATATATATATATATATATATATATATATATATATATATATATATATATATATATATATATATATATATATATATATAATCATCATCATCATCATCCGGACCTCCTTTCCCACCCAAGGGCAGGGTGAGGAGTAGCAATGTCCAGACAGCCCAAAATTGCCCAATCCAATGGGCCACGCTTCCATTCACTCATCATTCAAGCCCCCGGAATCCTGGCTCTATCGGATACGCCAAAAACATTCACCACGTTCTGTAGCTTCACATAATCGTATCCGACAGAGTCAATCCAGACGCTGCCAAGTTAAAAAGGGGTGCCAAAAATCCCTGATCATGCACTTCTCCTCACAAAATTCATCCAGCTACCTTGATCTCCTGTCAGTTCCCTAGCCTCACCGACTTCCAAACCTCTCTTCCTCACACATTCATCCACCATATCTCTCCACCTTCTCCTTGGCCTACCTCGCCTCCTCCCTCCTTCGAATTCGCTCAGATATACCTTCTTCACCACTCTATTGTTATCCATTCTCTCCACATGACCATACCATCTCAGTACACCCTCTTCAATTCCGGTGTCCACCGACTTCCTCACTCCGCATCTTTCACGAATCACATTATTTCGTATCCTATCCACCCTCTGTACTCCACATACATTCCTCAGCAGTCCCATCTCCATTGCTCTTACTCTTGGCTTTTTATTTTCATGCCACACCATAGTCCCACACCCATATGTTAAAGTTGGCACTAACACTTCTTCATGTAAGCCTCGTGCAGCTGCAACACTCAAGCCTCTGTTTCTTATCAAGGCCTTCATTGCACCAGTTACTTTTCTTCCTTGTGTCACTCTTCTTTCAACTTCTCTTGCACATTTTCCTCTCTTTTCAATCACTGTACCCAGGTATTTGAACTCTCTCACCAATTCCAGTCTCTCTCCATTCACTGTTACATTGCACTGGGAGTCACCTTCTCTCGCAATAACCATCACTTTACTCTTTTCTACATTTACTCTCAAGGAACGACGCTTACGGACATCAGCAAAACTCTGCACTAGCCTACAAAGTTCTTGTCCGGTACGTGCAGGCAGTACTGCATCATCAGCATACAACAAATTTGAGATATTCCATCCATCACCATTCATTACCAGTGCCATCCCTCTCTCCATTACTCGTGTTTTCACTTCTCTCATCACCCCATCCATATATACATTGAACAACCATGGGGACATCACACAACCTTGTCGCACTACCACACTGATTGTGAACCATTCACTTAGATGCCCATTAACCCTGACACATGCTTCACTACCATCATAAAAACTCTTGACGGCACCTAGCAGCTTACCCTCTACACCGTACATGCGCAAAACTTTCCACAATCCTTCTTTGTCCACTTTGCCATATGCTTTTTCCAGATCCATGAATGCCATAAACACCTTATGGTCCTTCTCACAAGCCTTCTCCACTATCTGTCTCACCGCAAATATTTGGTCCACACATCCTCTGCCACTCCTAAAGCCACCCTGTTCATCACTCACTAGGACTTCTGATATCTCTCTTACTTTCTCTATAATAATTCTTCCATATACCTTCCCTGTCACGCTCAGTAAGCATATGCCACGATAACTCTTGCATTCAATTCATTCACCTTTATTTTTGTACAGGGGTACAATCACAGCCTTTTTCCACTCTGCAGGCACAGTTATAAATCCATGCTTTCTTACATATCTCCAACAAGCACTTCATTCCATTCTCTCCACTACATTTAAGCATCTCTGCATACACCTCATCAACCCCACCTGCTTTCCCATTTTTCAGCCGCTTCACAGTACTCTTCACCTGTGCGAGTGTCACGTCTGGCACATACAAGCTTCTGGGTCTGGACCAATACAGCCATTATGACACTAAGTACATTTGTCTCGCTGTGCAGAATGTTACAGGCTTGATTAATTAAATAAAAAGGTTTTGAGTCATTAGACTTCAAGGAATGAGGGTATGATGTGATGTCTTTTGCGAAGTAAACTGAAAATAAGTGTAGTTAGCGAATGGTGGAGTGTAAGAGGCATGAACTCTCGTACACGGAGTACAAAGGGAATTGGTTTGCTCAAGAGTAGTGAAAGGTGGACCGACAATTGTGATTTTCAGTGCATTAACTAAAGGTGCAAATATGTTTTATCTCAGACTGCGAAAGTGGTACTGACCACTGCATAAGCACTAGTGATTGACAGAAATGTGGTAGAGAAGGACAAGCTTTGGAATCAGCTGAACACAGTGACTGCGCACATGCCAAAGATTAATGAAGTGAGTGGATAGATAATCCGAATGAAAGGCTTGTGCGGTTCCTTTACGTGATATGGATCGTTGTTGTGTACCATGAACTATGATAACTTACGTCAGGTGAAGGAGACGTCAGGAAAAAAATTATGTTAATAAATATTTAACTATTTTTTACATTGTGTACCTAGATTAATCATGTAATTTAAAAAGGAAAAAAAAAAACGATATTTGGGTGTGCTGATAAAGATCCTCCACAAAAGATGATGCGGACGATTGTTTGATCATATGGCTGTGGTACGGAAGGTGAAACTCAGAGGAATATAGAAGATGAAAGTGAAAAAAAGCTACTCAGAATGAGAGAATAAACGCGGAAGTACTGAAAAACACATCAGAAGAAAATGAGTATGAGCAAATGATGAATAACCAGTTAGAGGTGGAAGAGCCTAGGACAGTCAGTTTTGTTCAGCTCAGTTTGAGTATAGTTCAGTGCCAGTTCAGTGTCAGTGCAGTTAGTGAAGATTGTATAGCTCCGGTACCTGTGAAAACAGTGGAGTGAAGTTGGCAAGCATTAAGTGTAATTATCTGGTGAATAAAGACGGCGAACTTAAGAAGTCAGTGTTTATTTACAACGCCTGAACTGATCACTTTGTTTCACACCGAAAGGCTGACCATAAGAAGAACAGTTCACTGGGCAACGCCCTTCTTATACTGAACTACTGCTATTGGAGCACGGGGACGTAACAGTGGTGTCATGAATGGGATGGAAGAATTCAAGGCTCTTCGTCACTGTCAGGGGCTCCTTAAGGGTTACACAGTAGTTCTGGTGGGCTGAGCTTCTTGCTGTAATACGCCACCACATACTCTTTGTCATCCTTTTTCTGCTACAGGACTCCACCAATACCATGGTCACTAGCGTCACAGTCCAGGATAAATGGCAGACTCTGATTTGGGTATGGCAACACTCTTGCTAGGCTATTTAGTGGATTTGAATGAAACTTCCCACAAGATATCTTTAGGTTCCTAGAAAGGGTTTTCACTGTAGCCATTTTTCCAATCATGATATTTAAGGAGGTCTGTCCCCGTTGCCAAATTAAACATTCTCCAAAATATTGAAAGGAAGGCAGATATGACTTTGACACTGTAGTATATGTTGTACAGTACAGCAGTGGATTCTTGTCTGTAACGACATATTTGGGGGGAGTAACCCCCAGTGTTTTTTGATAGATTACCTCCCCCCCCCCCCATCAGATACGTCAGAAAAAAAGGAAAACTGGGAAAGTGAGCTGATGGATTTCAAGGAAACTTCTCATATCAGTGTAGATGGTTACTTAATAATGTCCTACGCAACAAAAAATTCTTCACCGTTAGTTTTATGTGGGCCAGTCCCCCTCCAACACTTATAAACGATACAAAATAGGGAAAGGGGGGCAGATATGACTTAATTCTTAGTACATGTTGTACAGTGGACTCTTATCCTTAATGCGAATTTGAAGAGCGTCACTCACCCCTTCATTGATTCTTGGGAGGTCAGTCCTCTCCCTCCCCCCTAAATAAAAAAGACCAGAAAGGGGGAAATACTTGAATGGGTCTTCCCAGGTGACTTCACTGGGTTACTGGGATGATATTCCACTACATACAGTTTTCAATCCATGACATTTAGGGAGGTCAGGCCCCCCACGTAATATAAAATTCTCAGAAATAGTGAAAAGGGGACAGAAATGGCTTTGATATATTAGTACATGTTGTACAATGGACTGTCATCTGTAATGCGATGTCTGGAGAGCATGAACCCTCAGTGATTTTTGGAAATCATGCCCCCTCCCAAAAATAAAAACGATCGGAAATAGGGGAAAGCAAGCACACATATCAACGAAATCAGCATACATATCACAGGAGTAGGTTCGCAGTTTCCATGTTTTCCCTGAATGAGACAAAAGAAACTGCACATCGATACTGGGAAGCATGACTCCCTCCATTATGATTCTTATGGGGGTCAGCCCCTACGCAAAAATATAGTAGATCAGACACAAAAGAAGTATTTGAATAAAAATTATCAAGTGAGCTCGTCTGCTTAATTCTAAGGGCTTCCACCACATTCAAATTTCCAACCATTATTTTTAGTGGGGCAGCCCACTCACCAAATTCAAAATTGTCAGAAACAGTGAAAAGAGGGCAGATATGCTTTTATATCCTGGTACATACTGGATAATGGACTCTGTTCCATAAAGCGATGTAAAATAATGTACAGCAGGTATGCAGTTTCTTTTATATTCATTCAGAGAAAACATGGAAACTGCATGCCCAATCCAGTAATTTGTGTCCTATTCCATTGCAGTCCATATATATACATATATATATATATATATATATATATATATATATATATATATATATATATATATTTATCCAACTCTGGGCATTGGCTTCACAGCTTCCTCCCAAGGCCCATTAGTCCTCTTACATACCATACACCTCTACATGTCACCACTTTGGCGCTAACACCCATCGTCCATATTGAATACACGCTAGGGCTGTTTCATACGGGACTGGCGTATTGGTAATAGCGGGGGTATTTTCACGACATGTCAGGGGGTCTTCTGATCAGTAAAGTCTGATTTTATGAAATTCAAATCCTTAAACTGTTCCCTGCCCCAGGGGGGATTTGAATCTTCTGGTAGGACTGTAGGCCACCTCTCTAGCGATTGAGCCACCGCTCACAATCCCTCATTTCTCATATTTTGGGGGAGTGGGGCTCTCCCCTCATCAGTCACTGAGGGAATCACATTCCCTGAATATTGCATTACTGATGAGGGTCCATTTTACAACATGTACTATGATAAGAAAGCCATATACGCTTACTTTCTGAGAATATTTCATTTGTTGAGCGGGAGAGGGGGGGGGCTGGTCCCCTTAAAATTCGTGGTTGGGAAACTGTATAGTAAAAGACCTTTGGAGTATCCCCACGAACTCCCCTGGGAAGTTTTATTCAAATCATTCTATTATTTCTGACATTGTTTAATTTGAAAGTGAGATGACCGACCAAAAATTTTAATCACGTGCCCCAAGTATCACATTATGGATGAGAGTCCCTTGTACAATTTGTACTAAGATATCAACGTCATATCTGCCTTCCTTTCACTACTTTCGAAAATTCAAAATTTTGTGAGGGGGGCTGACACACCTAAATATAATGATGGAAATTTTATGTAGTGGGAAAAATTATCAAGAAACCAGACGAACAGACTTGTGAAGTATCATTGCAATCCAATGCATACATTCCCCTATTTCTACTTGTTTTCACTTCTGGGAACGCTACTTATAAAAAGTAGCGGTGCTCCCATTCCCGTCACTAGCTCGAAAAAGCAGTGGCGTTACTGGTTCCGCTACTTGATGCGAAATGTAACTGCGCTCCCGCTCCAGCTCCCGCTACTTTGGATAAGAAAAGGGTAGACGAAGGAAAGGTTAACAAAAATAAGTGATATAGCAATACATTATATATTGTTTTCGATAATATTAGTCAGTCTGAGTGGTTATGTTGTGTACCAGTAATGTTAGTGTATACTTTATTGAAAAAAAAAAAAATCATATACGTGTCGGTGTCACTTTAATGAAGCTTCGAGCCGAAGGTACAGGGAAAAGCTATTTACTGTATAATGTAACAAATGTTCTTTTACATTGTTACATAGTACACCTACTGAAAGTAACATACGTAAATAAAAGGCAAAAAAATGTGGCCTACCATTGATACATCTATAGATTTATTATATCCTCAATGATACCTATTTATGATATGTACGAAAACGAAAGTAAAACTGAACTGGGGCTTTCTTTTAAAGGTTATTTATACAATAGCAATTTTTTTTCATTACTTTAAACTGAAAGTAACATACTGTTACGAAATAATAACGTAGTGAGTAAGAATTAGTCTGAAAGAGAGTGGGGGAGAGAGCGGGAGTTAAGAGACCGGGATAGTTAGGTGTGTGTGTGTGTGTGTGTGTGTGTGTGTGTTGCCTGCATCTAGCTGACACCCTTATTTATCTTTACTTAATTTAAATGATCGATAATTAACTTGCAAATTCCTGTCTAATTACATATTACTAAAAAATAATAATTAATAAATTACTGATGTGATGTAGAACATACATAATTAATTGACAGAAATGACGAAAGTATTATTTTTCGTCATTAATAAATACAACCAAACCGTCGGCACATCTGTACGGTACTCACCGACTCCGGACCTGTATTCGTCCCGTGAGTAGCGAGGAGCACGGTAACGCGTGAGCACAGCCAAAAAGTAGCGGCGCTCTCAGTTCCGCTACTGGCTAAAGAAAAAGTGATGGCGTTACCACCATCGGTATCAAAATAGTAGCGGCACTATTCCCAGCCTTGCTTGTTTTTACTTTTGGGAGGGTACTGCCCCCCCCCCCCAAGAATTATTAGGGTGGGCGTCATGCTCCTCAAATATCACATTACGGATGAAAGTCCATTATTCAACAGAACTAAGATATCAGAGTCATATCTGCCTGAATTTCACAATTTCTGATTTTTTTTTTATCTGGAGACACCATCTAAAAATTATGGTTGCAAAATTATATGTAGCGGAAAATCTCCCCAGAATCAAGTCATTTTACCAGGGAAGTTTCACTGAAGCCCATCAAATAGCCTGAGAAAAGTTAAAGCGCGCGCGAGCAAGCACACGCACACACACACACACACACACACACACACACACACACACACACACACACACACACACACACACACACACACACACAATTTAGGATTACGGTATAGGGTAATTGCCGAAAATAATACCATACTGCTTCGCAGGATTGATAAATTAGAATTATCAGAAAAATTAGTTTTCCAATGAAGATTTTTTGGGAGCTCAGCCCTCCTCAGGAAATTAGAAACCCTAAGAATTTTTGAAAGAATTGCAGATGTGGCTTTGATACCTTAGTATATGTTATACAATGGACTGTTTGTGTGTAATGCGATATTCGGAGATCATGACCCTCCCAGTGATTCTTGAGGGTCAGCCCTCCTCCCTGAAATAAAATTGATCAGAAGTATGGGAAAGTGAGCAAATGGATTTCAAAGAAATCGGTACATATATCGCTAAATTAGGTCTGCAGTTTCCATATTTTCTCTGAGTGCTCTGGAAGAAGCTGGACTTCTATTTCATTTCATTATATGTTCATTTACTCACTCTTCATAAATGTGCTTCACCATATACTTACAAATTAAAGTCAATCCGTCTACAGTGATGTTAATAAAGAAATGCCAAAACCTTGTCATGCACCGTCAACCTTTCATATTCATGAAACCTTCGTGATCCTCTGTCATTTCCATGCTGTATCAATTACCACACCTTGCTTCCTCACATACTCATTTACCATCTTTATAATCTCCTTTACGGACTACCACGCCTCATTCCATCTTTAGATTCGCTCATATATCCCTTTTCCACCACCGTAACTTTACCAATTCTTTCCACATGACCAGGTAATTTAATGACACTTTTCTACGTTATCAACAGATTATGGTAGCTTACATCACATCTTTCGCGAATCACATTTTTTTTCTTACCGTATCTCCTCGACGCACCCGACACACATTCCACATTTGCTCCCCTTCCACTACTCTTATCCTTGGCTGGCATTCTCGTCGGGTAAGGAAGTTCCAAACACCTAATGTTTAGTGATTTATTCCTAGATATGGCTGGTTAATATAGTTTGGTTCATTATTTATGAAGAGTATGGTGATATTACAATGATTTAAATAACTCAGAAAAGGATATCAAGGTATTATATGCATAATAATTGCTTAGGAATTGGTATTAGGGAGCTTCCTCATGACTCGAGAATACCGCCCACTGACTTTCCGTTCACATGTCATACCAGAGCTTCACATCCATTTGTTAATGTGAACATAAACGCATTTTCATACAGTTCACCTGCAGCCTTCACATTCTAAGCTCTGTTGCAGTTCTGAACATACTTCCATCCTAAAGATAGGTTGAGGTAGGTTTCAGAAAAAAAGTAAAGTGAAAGCACGAAAGCGAGAGAACTATCTTCAGGGCGATCAGTGAAACAGGCCATACAGTAGTTCGCACACCATTAATGGCTTTGGAACCCTGCCTCAGCCTCACAGGCCTAACCACCTGCAGCACTTTTTATGTATTTAACGGTCTTTCCTCATAATTTCATAATTTTATGCACATACATACTGTACAGTCACTACAGTGTATGTATCAACCTAATTAAATCAAGCAATAGGAGGAAAAATCCACCATCTCCAAGCCCTACCAGCATTCTGAAGTGTCCTGCCAATGATACAATTTTCCTACAATAACACTACGCAACAAATTTCAACTTTTTATCTACTTCAGAAATGAGAATGGGTGATTTGGGTTCAACTGACCGTGCTGATTACAAATATGTTTTTAGTTTTTCTATACCAAGCACAGATTTTCTGAAATTTAGCCTTGAAATTTTTCTTCCACTAGTCAGAAAATATGCTCCTATCGCCTGATTATCCCGGATATATATATATATATATATATATATATATATATATATATATATATATATATATATTAATTGAGATGTAAAAGTAATGCACAGAAACAAAATCAGGTGTATTATTCCACCGCTGTATGTAAATTTCGCTGTGAATACAGGTATTCATAGCAGGTTCTTTTACGATTTCTTCTTGTGCTCTACATTGGTTTCCCGCGTCAGCATCCGACAACAGTCCGCTATCATACCAGCGCCAGTTCTACCTTGGTATCTTTTTTCTATTACCACAGTATCCTGGTGAAAACGTCCACCCTGTTCGTCATTAACATCACCCAAGTTTGTTTAAAAAAAAAAAAAAAAAAAGAGTGAGTGAAGAAAATGGGTTTTCAGGGACATACGGCATCCAAGTTCATGGTACACAATCAGAAACTCTTCAATGATTACCACGTAATCTTCAATGCGATTGCTGCCCAGAAAGCCAGCACAAATTTTCTCAAGAGACCTCCAAGCCCTAAGTTCGTCGGCCTGGAGGGTTGCATCATACTGACTGTCTTTCATCAGGCTACGAATTTCTGGGCCAACGAAAATACCTTCCTTCAATTTTCCGTCGCCAACCTTAGGGAAGACTTTCTGCAGGTGTGTGAAGCCTGCACCTGTCTTATCGAAGTCTTTGACGAAGATTTTCCATCAAGCTTAACTTGATGTGAATAGGCAGAAGTATGATATCTTTTGCTTACACGAGTGGTTCGTTCCGTACGTTGTGTACACCGGCTTTGTGGGAACTACGGGGAGGTCACTCACGCCGGATGTACAGCCGTTGCACATAATGGCTGCCCCAAAAACACAAGAAGCAACAGTACTTAGTGAAACCTTGTAGTCCAAGCAGCATGGCTACCACTTTCAAATCGCTGCAGATTTTCCATCAGAATTAGTAGTACTAAGTCCAAGCGAGGAGTTCTTGTATCGATTCGTACGTTTCTTGTACTTCAGGAGCTATAACAAGTGGTATACTGGGTAACATGTTCCCACTGTGGAGAAAAACAGCCATCAGACCTAATTTGCTAGAGTCACTAAACAGTCGTCACTCGTTAGGATCATGGATTCTTTCTGAGGCTTTGAAAAGACCTTTGATACTGCTACAGCAGCATAGTCCTCCGTCTGAATTGAAAAAAGAAAAGTTCCATGTTTTGTTGACGCTTTCTGAAACTCGTCACCTTTGTGCCTGGATGCAAAACGTTCCATTCTTGCCATCTTGAAGCGAGTAGTTCTGACTGCTGTTTTGATAAATTTAGGTCACGTACAAGATCTTTAAGTCGCCTTGGGTGACTAGATGGGGTACTTTGCCCAGACAGCTGACATTCGAAATTAGAATCAGGGGCAGCTGCTCCAAATGCCTCTTCACTTTCATCCTCATCTGAAGTCTGGAAAACACATTTATTTGTTGGTGGCTTTGGAATGGGAAGGTCCTCCATGTGATCGACCGGTCTTAATGCCGACGGTAAATTTGGATAAACAATGCTGTTTTTTTGTTTTTGGAAGAAAATCTCATAATTTTTGTCATGCAATCGTTACATTCTGTTGTGTGGTGACTAGGTTCTCTCCACATCATGGTAACTGCCAAAGGCATCCCTGTTTTCCTTCCTGTTAGCCTTTCGCAAAGAGAGTTGGAGTAACTCACGCAGCAGATATGGGGCACCCATCGTTTATCTTGGTCCCCAGTCTTAATGCCAAAATAATGCAGATAAGTTGCCTTTACAAGGGACATGATCTTACGTTTCTACTTCTTTGGAGTGAAACATCCACTTGCATAACAGAAAGCATTAGGATCATTCAAACATCCACAAGGCATTGTCAACCCATAAATCTGAAATATAAGTTATATATATTAAGCATAATGCATTTCCATAGACATATTTTAGATAGTGGATGTAGACAACTGGCAATGTATTATTTGAACATTATACACTGCATATATATATATATATATATATATATATATATATATATATATATATATATATATATATATATATATATATATATATATATATATATAGTGGTAGGTGGGGGCGCTCACCATCCACTCACTCGATGTAGTGCTGCTTTCGGGTGTCTGCCATTTCCTCTCTGTCACGAATCAATTCGCGACATTTCCTTTTTGTGAGAAGCCACGAACTATTAGTGGAAAACTCACTGTGTATCGCTCAGTTAACCGTTTCTCTCTCCATTCCGGGGTATACTTTTCAAATAATTTGTCACCGTTTTCAAAAAGTGACCGATTTAATGCACGTCACTAAGTGCGCTACTGAGCGATACAATTATTTCTTTATCGTTTGCCTCTGCTTCATTCAACCGTTAGCCACGCCTTCTTCCGGTGGCCTGTGCGTACTGCTTATGCATTATTTGAATTCAGTTTAGTGTTTGCTGTGACGGAGACAGGACCTGTGCAGCAGTGCGAGAGGTCAGCTAGTACCCAAACTCCACTTACAGTTTCTCCAAGCTCCCACCTTTAGTTCTCCAGCTTTGGGTGATACACCGCATTCATTGACTAGTATTTCCTTTGTGTATTTTGTAGTCTTAAGAGTTTAGTTAAGGTGTTTTTCCTAGGCGTAAGTATTTAGCTTCTGTGTGAGTGAGCGAGTGCGTCTCATTTAATTTGATTTGAAATGTAATGTTAAATTTGTTTTTGTAATTAATAAATTTAACAGTTCTATTTCTTGAGCTTAATGTAGAGTAAAAATCTTGTTTCATTTCTCCATAATTAAGCTTATTTTCCATATAGCTCCTAGCTTGCATAAACGTTTGCTTTCATAACTGGTACTTAGACCAGTCTTGTTGTATTAACTTAAAATCCGTTGTGCCAGGAGTTAATGCATCAGCAAGAACCTGATGTTATTATTATTAGTATTAGTTATTTATTGTCAGGGGTGATGTAACTTTCTCCAGAGGCTAACAGTACAGTAATTCAGCAATTGTGAGTAATTAGTCTCTGCTGTGTACTGTTGAGAAAGTTTATAAATTCTCGTTCTTAGAGAATCGTGCACAAGCCAGCGTAAAGTAATCGTTGCTTGGTGTAGCAAGACAATCATTGTCTCTGCGCTTCAATATTATTGAATATAAATATCAATTTAAATAATATTTAACCATTTATATTAAAATTACCGTGATATTTTAAAAACCCCGTGACAATTGGCGACCTCATTCCAGGATATTAACTCCTAGCTCTAAAGCTATTCACGAGATAGTGCTCACTCATTCATATTTAGGTATTTATCATTAAAGTTTATAGGCACAAGCTTACTGGTGTTTACCCTTAATTTAGCAAGTGAATTTTGCTTTATTAATCAATAGAGTACTTAACTCTAGTTTATTCTTGGTAACGCCAGACGATTTTATTCGCTCCTGGGAAGTCGCCGTACCCATTGTGTTTATTATTGAGTCTTCCCAGTCATTTACATTTTTGATTTATTCTTTGCCAGTTAACTAGATAAGACTGGTCACCACTAGCTTGTGTCTGTATTCTTTACTTGTGTTTATTAGTATTCGTCGCTAAGCAGTCAGTACTCAATTTCGGTTACTTAGTAAATTGAGCTAGCATCATGGCTACAGCTGTATATGTACAGGAAGCCAAAGATATTGGTCTCACAGACCCAGAGAAAATACAGAGTTACGTTCTCTCACGGTTCAATTACGAGCAAGAACGTGAGAAAGATGCTCGTGAAGAGCGTAGGATTCAGCGCGAATGCGAGCGAGAACAGCGTGAGGAACGTGAAAGAGAGCGTGCTTATGAACAAGAGCAGCGTGAGAAACAGCGCGAATACGAGCAGAAACAACGCGAGCTCGAGTTAGAAAAAGAGCAAGAACAGCGCGAATACGAGCGTGAACAACGAGACAAAGAACGAGAACATGAACTTGAAGTGCTGAAGCTCAAGCGAGATTCCTTGGCTTCAGACACGTCTGGTGCAGTTGGTCAAAGCTCCACGAGCGTTCTCCTGCACATGTCCTGGCGACCCCACGCATCAAGCTTCCTTCATACAAGGAAAGCGAGCGAATCGAGCCGTACATAGCTCGTTTTGAGGACATGGCAGACTTATATCAACTGGATGAGGCAGCTAAGCGGCTTCAGTTTCTTAGCCTATTTGAGGGCCCTGCCCTCGATATTCTCCACAGAATTCGTGGAGACAATCTCACATATGAGATGATGAAAGCTGCACTCATTAAGGCGTATGGTCTCACAGTAGACGACGCCAAAGTTCAGTTCATGCGAGCTCGTCTCCAAGACAAGGAGACAGCTGTTCAGTTCCTTGATCGTCTCACAGCTTACTTAAATGAGTGGATGGAGAAAGATGAAACTCCTTCCACGCGTGAGGGATAATTGACCTTATGCTGCGTACACAGCTAGAGAGGTCGTGGCCTGCTGAGCTCATAGCACAGCTTAAGATCTGCCAGGTGAAAGATGCCAGCCAAATGGCAGAGAAGGCTGACGCATTCTTTACTGCATACGGGTATCAAGCTCGTAAGCAAAACACCTGGAGCAGAAAAGATACTGCCAAGTCTGGGAAGCCGTCTCAGACTGAATCCCAGCACCAAGGCCGTTCTCAGAGTAATGGTCAAGGTCCAAAACCGCAGTGGAAGGACCAGGGGCAAAACACTCAGAAACCTGAGTGGAAGCGGTACAACAAGTACCCTAACCAGCAGCAGTATCAGCCACGCAACCGACCGTCGGGACAAACTTTTCCACCACCAGCTCAAAAGAGGCAGGAAGCGAATGCAGCCTTCATTCCTCAGCAGCAGCCTGGTGGTCACGTCCCTACCAGTGTGGGTACTTCCCCACAGTTCACAAGTCCCACAGTGACAGTGAACCCCCTCCACAGATGGCCAATGTTCCATCTTCCCAATATAATTCACAAGGCACAATGTTTGCCGCATCAATTCAGCAGCCTCATGAGTGGCTAGCTGCTTCCTCCACAGGCCCCACCACAGGTGACAGTACCTTCCTTGTACAGCCAGGGTTTGTGGGAGGCATTCCTGTGAAGGTCCTGAGAGACAATGGTTCCTCAGGTTGCTCTGTTAAACAGAGTTTAGTTCGGCCTGAGCAGTATACAGGTCGACAGATCCATGCAAAGCTTATTGATGGATCAGTGAGATTGTTCCCTGAGGCATGTATCCAGGTGGCATCTCCATTTTATACTGGTACGACACTTGCAGTTGTCATGCCAGAGCCTCTATTTGACTTTATAGTAGGCAATATTCAAGGAGCCAAGGATAGTTGCTCCGATGATGGCGCCACTCAGACTTCGGCTGCTGCGGTAACACGAGCCATGACTGAGGCTCCAGATTGTGTCACCCCAGTGATCATTGAATCGCCGCAAGATCTGATGTGCAGTCAACTTGTTGTACAAGAACAACATTCTGACCCGACACTTGCTGCCGTGCGGAATAAACAAAAGGGTCGAGTGATTAAGTATTCACGGGGAGGTCGAGCCAAGTTCCTTCGTAAACAAGGACGGCTCTACCGTGAGTCACGAACACCCGAGGGCGAGGTTCGACTGCAGTTTGTCGTTCCCGCCAAGTACCGCCTAGCAGTGTTACAATGGGGTCATTGTTCAGTCTCAGGAGGTCACATGGGCAAAAGGAAGACCCAGGGCCGTATCCGAGCTGACTTTTTCTGGCCAGGGATGGGACGGGACATAGATAGTTTTGTCCGTTCTTGCAGTGTGTGCCAAAGTATCACCACTAATCAGGGACATGCCCTTCCTGTGCCATTTGTAACTACACCTGTAATCTCTGAGTCAGTTGAGAGACAGGGTAGTGGTGAAGTGGGTGCAGACCTGACGTCTCGCCCATTGGCCCCACAAGACACATTATGTCCAGGGCCTGTACATACATATTATGTACCGTAGGTTAAGGGGAAAGTTGAGAGGCGACTTGAGGCTATGGAAGACCCAAGTTTGCATAGGATTCTCAACTCCCGATACTAATATAAGTATTGTAGGTTAAGGGGGAAGTTCGAGAGAGAACTCCGTAAAGGCGACTTGAGGCTATGGAAGACCCAAGTTTGCATAAGGATTCTCAGCTTCCCGGTACTAATAGAAGTATTGTAGGTTAAGGGGGAGAGAGAACTCCGCAGAGGCGACTTGAGGCTATGGAAGACCCAAGTTTGCACAAGGATTCTCAGCTTTCCGGTACTAATATAAGTATTGTATTGTAGGTTAAGGGGGAGAGAGAACTCCGCAGAGGCGACTTGAGGCTATGGAAGACCCAAGTTTGCACGAGGATTCTCAGCTTTCCGGTACTAATATAAGTATTGTATTGTAGGTTAAGGGGGAAGTGAGAACTCTGCAGAGGCGACTTGAGGCTATGGAAGACCCAAGTTTGCACAAGGATTCTCAGCTTTCCGGTACTAATATAAGTATTGTATTGTAGATTAAGGGGGAAGTGAGAACTCTGCAGAGGCGACTTGAGGCTATGGAAGACCCAAGTTTGCACAAGGTTTCTCAGCTCTCCGATATTAATATAAGTACTGTAGGTTGAGGCACAGGTTGAGGACCCGTGTGCAGTTCGAGGCTATGGAAGACCCGAGTTTGCACAGGGATTCTCAACTTGCCGACCATAATCGTGTGCTAAAATTAATGGCGACCTCGAGTGTACTTTTCATAGCATGTACTGACTGCTAGCCAGAGAGAGTAATTGTAACATAATAAGAATTTTGTCTCATTGACACTTTTGATGCTCCACCTTAATTGGTTTTGCAGGTTCAGCAATGGGTGTAGCAGTTTTGCTGTGCGGGCCAGCTGATCGTCTGCCGCACGCTGCCGCCTCTTCTCCTCTGCCTTCGTCGTCGCCATATTATTTACTGTGTCATTTTACACGTAGGTACAGTTACACTACAACTGTCACACCTACACCGCGTATTACATACACCACGCTACACAACAATTAGTTGTCAGTGTAAATGTAGCGAATTTTCGCTCAGTTTGACCTGAGTACAGGATTTTCACCGTCGTCACGGAGTTTTTCCCTCAAGCTTGCTTCTATTAACGTAAATACGAGGTTTTTTCGCTCACTGACGACTGCGACTTTCTCCTGTAGCAGGATAGCACACACATCACAGTGTGAATCTTGTGTGACTGAGTTAGGATTTATATGTATGTATATTGAAATCATTCTTCTGAAGGAAGAAAGATTTAATTTTCATGGGGCGTAATGTCACGAATCAATTCGCGACATTTCCTTTTTGTGAGAAGCCACGAACTATTAGTGGAAAACTCACTGTGTATCGCTCAGTTAACCGTTTCTCTCTCCATTCCGGGGTATACTTTTCAAATAATTTGTCACCGTTTTCAAAAAGTGACCGATTTAATGCACGTCACTAAGTGCGCTACTGAGCGATACAATTATTTCTTTATCGTTTGCCTCTGCTTCATTCAACCGTTAGCCACGCCTTCTTCCGGTGGCCTGTGCGTACTGCTTATGCATTATTTGAATTCAGTTTAGTGTTTGCTGTGACGGAGACAGGACCTGTGCAGCAGTGCGAGAGGTCAGCTAGTACCCAAACTCCACTTACAGTTTCTCCAAGCTCCCACCTTTAGTTCTCCAGCTTTGGGTGATACACCGCATTCATTGACTAGTATTTCCTTTGTGTATTTTGTAGTCTTAAGAGTTTAGTTAAGGTGTTTTTCCTAGGCGTAAGTATTTAGCTTCTGTGTGAGTGAGCGAGTGCGTCTCATTTAATTTGATTTGAAATGTAATGTTAAATTTGTTTTTGTAATTAATAAATTTAACAGTTCTATTTCTTGAGCTTAATGTAGAGTAAAAATCTTGTTTCATTTCTCCATAATTAAGCTTATTTTCCATATAGCTCCTAGCTTGCATAAACGTTTGCTTTCATAACTGGTACTTAGACCAGTCTTGTTGTATTAACTTAAAATCCGTTGTGCCAGGAGTTAATGCATCAGCAAGAACCTGATGTTATTATTATTAGTATTAGTTATTTATTGTCAGGGGTGATGTAACTTTCTCCAGAGGCTAACAGTACAGTAATTCAGCAATTGTGAGTAATTAGTCTCTGCTGTGTACTGTTGAGAAAGTTTATAAATTCTCGTTCTTAGAGAATCGTGCACAAGCCAGCGTAAAGTAATCGTTGCTTGGTGTAGCAAGACAATCATTGTCTCTGCGCTTCAATATTATTGAATATAAATATCAATTTAAATAATATTTAACCATTTATATTAAAATTACCGTGATATTTTAAAAACCCCGTGACACTCTCCTCCATCCTTCTTTCCTTCCATCCTCTTCTGTCTTACGTTCCTTCATTCTATCCTTGTCCTTCTGCCTACGGGTAACTTTAAACTCCCTCTTCTGTCTTTCCTTCCTTTATTCTATCCTCTTCCTTCTGCCTGTGGGTGACTCTGCACTGAATGACAAGCCAAATGGTTTCCTGTACACCAGGAAACCATTTACTACGCTGGGTGGTAACCATATAACCAAATTTTGGCGCCTGGTGGTTTAGTGGGTAATTATTGCGCTCCAATCGGATTGAGCCAATGAAGGTTTATATCCAAGGGATGGTTGGGGTTGATTGATCATGTAATGCCACTCAGGGATGAGTGAGGCTCGTCACTCTCATCTTAAATGTCGGGACCAACTGCCTAGCCTCGGGCTCTTACGCTCTTCATGGGGCAATGTAGGATTGGATAATATATATATATATATATATATATATATATATATATACTGTGTATATATATATATATATATATATATATATATATATATATATATATATATATATATATATATATATATATATATATGTATATATCAATCAATCAATCAATCAATCATTTCCTGTGGCACCCTCGGGGATGCATAGGGCCTCGATGAACTCACACCACCACATCCTATCTTGTGCTAACTCCTCAAGATCTCCCCAACACTCATCTCCAGCTTCCCGTCTCATTGTCCTCACCCACGTCTCTTTTGGCCTTCCTCTACCTCTCCTACCAGGTGCTACCCACCCTGGTGTACCTCGTACTATTCCCTGTCTCCTATACACATGTCCTAGCCACTTCCATCGTGAGAATCTAACATATTCATCGATCGGCTGCACTCCCGTTATTTCTCTAATTCTACTATTTGGTATCCTTTCCCACCACTTAACTCCTAATATTCTTCTAAGTGCTTTATTTTCAAACACCAAGAATTTATTTTCCATAGTCACTGTGCTGTACCAAGACTCGTGTCCATAAATTAAGATACTCCTAACCATTACCTTATAAAGTTTGATTTTTGTATGTACAGAGAAATTGTTATTATTCCAAATATTTTTAAGCATTCCCATTGCCTGATTAGCCTTCTTAAACCTTTCCTCGAATTCAAAGTTCAAAGAACCATCCTTGGCTAAATAAGTACCTAAATATTTAAACCTATCAACTTGCTTTACAACCATACCTCCAATTACACATTCCTGCGCATTTTCCATATTCATATTGATTATTTCAGTTTTTCCACAATTAATAACCAAACCCACCTTGCGACCTTCACTCACCAAACAGTCCAACACTCTCTGCATCTCTTCTGGCCCATCACAAATCAAAACTATATCATCTGCATAATCTAAATCCAAAAGTTTCCTGTTCTCTCCCCAAAGTATACCTGCACCGGTTTCTGTTCCAACACGTTTCATAATGTAATCAATGACCAATATAAATAGTAAAGGCGATAGAACACCACCTTCAATTACTCCGGACTTGACTTCAAACGAATCACTCAGACAACCATCAACCATCACTTTACAAAATGTGTCCTCATGCATGTTCATAATGACCCTCACAAACTCCTCTGGTATTCCATAATGTCTCATGATCTTCCCCATAGACTCTCTCGAAACACTATCAAAAGCCTTTTCAAAATCAACAAAACAAAGACTTAACGGTACTCTCATTTCATTAACTTGCTGCATCAAATGCCTAACTATAAAGATCTGATCATTGCAACCACGTCCCTTTCTAAAACCAGCCTGTTCATCCCTCAGAATACCCTCAACCACCGGCTCCAACCTATTTAACAACACTCTACTGAAAACTTTCAAAGCTATCGGTGACAAAGAGATTCCCCTCCAATTACCACATTCACTCAGGTCTCCTTTCTTCGGAACTTTAACAATTACACCATTCTTCCAAACTGATGGTAGTAACCCCGTCACCCATATCTTATTGAATAGCTTGGTCAAGATCATTATTAATCTATCCCCCTCCACTTTAAACATTTCCGGAAATAAACCATCCTTCCCTGGTGCCTTATTATTCTTTAACTGTTTTACTGCTTTCTCCACTTCCGCAAGCCTCAACTCTCCTGTTTCTATATTTAAATCTTCCTGAGCAGACGGTATATCCTCTTCTGGTGGTATTGGTCTATTAAGAACTGTCTCAAAATGCTCTTTCCATCTATTTTTAATATCTCCATCTTTGGTCAATAAATTTCCTTCCCTGTCTCTAATTGGTATTTCCTTGCGTTTACCTGCATTACCACTCAGTTCTCTAATCGATTCATATGCTATATATATATATATATATATATATATATGTATGTATGTAAAGAGCACGAATAAAACGGTGAAAAGAACGACCACCGTACTACAAGGATGCGTATGAGGGTAGTGAGTTGAGAAAAACTACGTGCTAGAGCAAAATGAACATCACATATCGCCATGTTATTGCACTGGGATACCCATTTTTGTCCCTGAACTGAAATCCTTGTCGAGTAGTATAATAGTTCTTAATGCAACATCCTTGAACAATAATCTAGATGAACTAACAGCAGTGACTGCTCCCACATGTCGTTGCATTGTTGCCATCATGGAGGTGTGGCAGATTCTGCCAGACACCATACATATCGAAACTACAATTTACTTCATAATCTAGGAAGGACATGGAGGCAAAGACGTAGTGTTGTTGTGCAACACTTGGCTATGTCCATCCTATTTGGGTATCACAGTTCCAACTGATCTGGAGGTTTTGTGGGTGAGTGTTACCTTGCCACACCACTCTCGCCATGCCACATCACTTACATGTTGCGTAGTATATTACACACCTTCAGTTCCCACCAAGGATTTGTTGCTGCACCACGTGATTGGCACTACAGACCAGTATAAATGTAGGTACCCCTCATGAAAACTAATCATTTGCGGAGATTTCAGTTTATTAGACACATCGGATCTCCAGGCTCAGCTCCACCTTACACATGTCGTTCATTTTCTCACCTATGAGGACAACATACTTGACTTAATTCTTACGGCCGTGCAGATAGGCACTTTCCACCATAACCCATGTCACCATTTGAACGCAGCAATCATGCGTCCATACTCTGGGATCCACAACTCTCAGCATCCCAAGTGCAAAAGCAGTAACCTGAACCTACCGACCACAATGCCAGTCATATGTCCAGCTGTTTGGAGATTGTATTACTTATTATCTATGGAAAGAAATTACGACATTTAATGATGCTGATTTTAAATGGCAAGATTGCCATTCATCTCTTTTCACTACTTACCAGCACTTTTTCCCAGAGAAGACCGTTATGATTCAACCAAGTGATGTTCCCTGGATCACCCCACTCATGAAACAACTCATGCACCAGCGTAACCAAGCATACCAAGACAATAACCAAATACTCTATTGGTGGTTGCGCACTGCACTGATCATAGAAATGAGACTGACAATGAAAAGCTTCAATCGCAGCAACACAAAAGCACTTAAAAACATTAATGTAAGTCAACGGTACAGAAGAATGAAGGAGATCTGTGGCCTGAAGAACTGGTCACGTTCGTTCCTCTGTACCTATGATCTAACCATCAAGGGAGCAGCTTAAGCCATTAACACCCATTCCGCTATTTTCTGCCAGCACCTTCCAATCTGGACCCCACCCTTCTCCCCGCCTACCTTCCAGTTCCAGCACCTCCCTCTCTTGTCTACGAAATCGATGTTTACTGAATGTTATAAACCTACCAGAACATGAGATCAGTCACACCTCCTGGTCTATCAATAAAGCTAACAAAAGAGTTTACACCAAACTCTCCAAACCATTATGTGCCATCATCAATGCCTCCATTCAGCAATCCAAATCACTATCCACTTGGAAAAGTCCTAAGTCACTGTCATACCCAAACTTACCAACCCACCCACCGCCAACGGCCTCTGTTCCATCACCATCACCCTCATACACAATCTATTTTGTGAAAGCATTGTTGCTGAATGGATTTATAAACGAATAGCAACAAACATAGACATTGGCAACCTGTAGACATCTTCCACCACCCACTGCCTAAACAGCTTCCTATACTTCATTTACTCCAGCTTAGAGAAGAGTAAAACTTCCGTTGCAGCCACATTCATTGACATCACGAAAGCATTCGACCTCGTTACCCACACTACAGTAGTCAATAAAACAGTGAAAATTGGTGTCAGAGTCTCATTCCCTGACACGCTGACTTTTTGAATGACAAAGAACAAATTATTCATCACAGGGGGGGGAGGGCTACTTCCGTCTCCCAGTCCCTCACCAGGATAGGATCGTTCTGTTTCCTTATCATAATTAACGACGCCCTCACCAATATCAACTTACGGTGTAAAGATGTTGACGATTTTACCATCACCATAGCAATCAATAACACCAACCGCTTCCCAGACTACCTCACTTTACCAAAAAATCTTAACAACCCTCTGGAATAGGTACAACAAATCGATGTCACCATCAACTACCACAAGATTGGCATCGTTTAGTTTGACCTGGTCGCAACTACAAAATCACCCCCTCTCTCTAAACCTGGACGGCCACATCCTTGACCTGGTTCAGACTATCAAGCTTCTCACTATCACTTTGAACACTAAAACTACGCTGGGACCAACACACAGCTTTTGTACTTCAGACCCTTTCAGGCACTACATGTTGGGAAGACTCAGGCCTTTTAGTATTCCCACGGCGGAGCTCTGCAACATCTACCACCGTTTCATACTACCAAAAATAACATAAGCCTCACAACCATGTTCACCAAATGTAACTACAACAGAGAAGCAAAAATTAAAGTATGTCCACAAGCAGACTGCATATGTCAATTATACCTCAGCACTTCAAACGTTCAGCTTAACAACGATCTCCTACACTCACCAAGCATGCCTACCCCAGTTTGGACTCAAACTCCTAAACCATCCTTGTCACTGCAACTCGCTCTCTTCTCCCCGTCCCAACACCACCTGACTCCATCCGTGCCAGCAGCAAATTACTACGAATTAGTGCAAGAACTTATCGTTATCAGAATAACACTATTCCTACCATCGTCAGAATGACCAACGAACACACCAAACTAATTTTTCGTCGTTGCAGTTGCTATTATCCCGTTAGTAAAGCTATGTGTTGTTATTGTCACTTACCATGTAGATTTCCCTGTTACATTTACTATATTGCAGCACTTGCCTTTAGCTAAAGCTGCCATTTAGCTCTGTATGTATATATTCAGACATAGGATTCTCTTACGTTAATCTTTTTTTTTTTTGCAAGAGTGAACGAATCAAAGACCAGGGGTCTGCAAATTTATTCCTCCAAGAAAAAACAAAAACAAAGTGACAGAGAGCCAAATTCAAGAGTCATTAATTTCAAGATGCCTGGACACACTACGTTTGCAAGACTGGAGATCGTAGGCCATAGAAAACACAGACAGAGGGAGACAGTTCCAGAGCTGACCTGTTGCATACATGAAGGAGTGAGAGTAGCGATTAACTCTTGCATTAGAGAGTTCGGCAGACAAACAGTTCAGAGGAACAGTGACCACTGAAGTAGCGATAGAAAGGAGATAAAGATGCAACAGTGTGGCGAAGAGACAGAGGTTGAAGGGAGCCAGTAAGAGGAGGAGAGTTAATGAGACGAAACGTCTCTGCCTCCACCCTATTGAGAAGAGCTGTGTGTGGGAAGCCTCCACACACATGAGAGTTGTACTCTACACACGGGCGAATAAAACCCACGTATAAAGTCAACAACTGTGCAGGGTTAAAGAAGGTACAGAGTCAGCTTAGCACATCCAATCTCTCAGAGGCAGATTTTACAGTGGAGTTAATATGTTCTTCCCAAGATAAATCCCGAGAGAATGAAACCCCAAGTAAATTTAAAGATGATGCAGGATTGAGCTGGATATTGTTAAAAATTCGAAGGTACTCCTGTGGAAGATTTTCTCGGGTTGATAGATGAGAGAACTGACTTTTTGGTGCATTAAAAACCAGGTTATTTTTACCCCAATCAGAGATATGAGCCAAGTCCCAAGTCAGACACTAAGTGTGCCATATCCTCATCCCTTGATTGTTGAAGCAACTACTGAGATGGACGCTGCGGGAAGTGAGTGGAAAGGTGAAGGGTGGAGTCATCAGCGGATAAGTGGATAGGGTTAAACGTACAGCTTAGAAGGTCATTAATGAGTAAAAGGAAGAGAGTTGGTGATGGGACAGAGCCCTGAGGAACGCCACTATTGATAGCTCTAGAAGAACAATGGCCGTCTACAACAGTAGCTATAGAACGACCAGAAAGGAAGCTAGAGATGAAGGCACAGATTGAAGGATAGAAACCGCAAGAGGGCAGTATGGAAATTAAAGATTTATGCCAGACTCGATAGAAAGCCTTTGAGATGTCAGGTGCGATGGCAAAGCTTTCGCCAGAGTCCCGAGAGGAGGATGACCAGGAGTCTGAAAGGGAGGTGAGAAGATCACTAGTTGAGCATCCCTGGTGGAACCCATACGGACGATCAGAAAAAAAGGTTGTGATAGGAAAGATGCTTTAACATTTTTGTTGTTGTTAAGAATAGACTAAAAACCTTTTGAAATACAGGATGTTAAAGCAATTGGGCGATAGTTAGAAGGCTGAGAATGGTCACCCTGCTTTAGGACAGGCTGAATGAGAGCAAGCTTCCAGGAAGAAAGAAAGGTGCAAGTTGATAGGCAAAGACGAAAGAGTTTGCCTAGGTAGGGTGTAAGCACAGAAACAGTTCTTGAGGACATCGAGAGGGACCTCATCAGACCAACATGCCTTGTTAGAACTGAGGCCAGTTATGGCAGAAAATACATCAACTGAAGAAATTTTTATGTCAGCCATGAGGAAGTTAGAAGGGGAAGAGATGGAGGGACATCACCGGAATTGTCTACGGTGGAACTTGAGGAGAAAGTCTGAGCGAAGAGTTCTGCTTTACCAGATGAAAGAAAGCTATAGAGCCACCAGAGTGGAAAGTGGAGGGAATGATGATGGGGTAAAGTTGTTAGAAAGATTTTTGGCAAGGTGCCAGAAGGTGCGGGAAGAATTCGAGTTGGAGCGTTCAGAGCATTTAGTATGTATGAAATTATTTTTAGCAGAGTGAAGACACGATTCCGGGTAGAAACATAAAACAGATGAGATTCAGGAGTGGATTGGCTCCAGTACCTTTTGTAGGCCTCTTCCTTGTTGTCGACAGCATTAGAACAAACGTGATTAAACCAAATTTTTTGGAATTAGTCAAAGGATATGAGAAGGGAATGTATGCTTCCATGCCCAAGAGAGTAACCTCCGCAATGCACATGGCACACTCAGATGGCTCTCGGCCTTGGAAGCAATAATCATTCCAGGGAAAATCAAAGAAGTATTGCCTGAGGGCCTCCCAATCAGAAGCTCCAAAGTGCCACAACTGACATTTCTTTGGAGAGTCCACAGCCTGTACTGGAGCAATAGGACAGGTTAAGGTAATACGGTTATGATCAGAGTAGTCCAATGGAGAGGAATGATGTAGAGCGTAAGCAGAGGGATTACTTGTAAGGAAGAGGTCAAGTATGTTGGAAGTCTCTCCAAGGAAGTCAGAGATACTGGTAGGATGCTGTACAAGTTGCTCTCCGACATTAAGGATAAAAAAGATGTAGGTTTGTTCACCAGGTCCAGGTGGCTCAGTGAAAAGAGAGGAGAGCCAAAGGTATTGGTCAATATTTCAGAGAAAGGAGAAATGAATAGGATGTGTTCCATCGTGATATTAAGATTGTCGAATAATTTTTGTTACTCAGTAGAATTTGGGGATGAGTAAACAGCACAGATATATTTAGTCAGAGAACGAAAGGAAAGCCGAAGCCAGAGAGCAGAGAATTCAGAAGAAACAAGTTCAGGAACACGAGCGCAAAATAAGTCGTTGTGTACATATAAGCAACAGCCACCTTTGACTTTGAAATGAGTATAGATAAAGTAGGAGACTACAGAGAAGGATTTGCTATCAGTTGCCTCAGACAGCTGAGTCTCAGTTAGGAAGAGAAGGTGAGATTTAGAAGAGAGGTGGTGCTCAACAGAGAAAAAGTTAAAGGAAAGGCCGCGAATCAGAAATGAAGAAAATGTAAGTGGTTCCAGGCATCTCGCTGGGTCGTCACCGGGAGAGGGGAGGATGGTGGAGGAATTTATGTTCCCCCCCCCCCGGGGACTCCGAGGCTTGGTTAAAAGATGCCATTTTTGGTTAAATTTCAATAGGAAGTGTAGTGTGTAATGTGCATGTAGTTTGGTGTTGCCAGAGAAACTTGTATTGGGGAGTATGCTGACCTACTCTCTGTGTTACTGAAGCACTGAAAAGGTTCAGCAAAGGGGGATGATCAGGAACTAGTCCCGAGGGCTGATGAAATGGGAGCTTCAGCTCTCCCTGTCACCAGCTTTCCGTCCACCTTAGGATAACCGCCCTGCCCGACTGCTGCTATCTCGAGACTTCTTTATCAGTTAAGGTGAAAACATGTAAATCCTGTAAGGATAAAGGAATAGAGACAAATCGATACATATACACACAAACATACCCCTTTTGAGATTCAACACATTCCGTTTTAGACTTAACGCCAAACAGTTTTAATTCGCTTTGGTAAGAAAATCCGCATCCAGAAAGACAGATAGACGTAGACACAGGCAGACTCAGCATTACAGATTAATTTCAGTGCTATTTTATTCTTGTTACGTTCAGATAATTTAACTAATGAGCAAACGCCCCTCTCCTGTAAAACACACACACACACACACACACACACACACACACACACACACACACACACACACACACACACACACACACATTTTCTCTGCTTTTGATTTACATTAACTGATTTATTTTTGTTATTCTTGCACAGGTGAGCATACACCCCTGCCAGAAGAAACAATTAGACTGAGACATTTTACTGATTGTTGGTTTGTCCTAACTACCGCCAAAATGATTTTATTCATCGAAAGTGAGAACACACCCCTGCCTTAGGGAAGACAGACAGGCGATTAATGAATCAGACATTAAGGCAGATGAACATCTTCTTAATAATTAGTTCATATTGATTGGATTTTTAGGTTTTGCTACAGCCAGATAATTCTGATTAAGATCTATGGGACTACAGTGTTCCCATTCAGGATAACAGACAGACAGTCAGACTGACATATCTAATCTACTATAATCCTGTGTGTGTGTGTGTGTGTGTGTGTGTGTGTGTGTGTGTGTGTGTGTGTTTGCAGTCAAACTGAAAATAAAATTATGGAAGTTGGTATGATAGTTGGAACTGAGTCACAGATGGGCCAGTTTCAGTTACGTGTCGATTGATATGTTCTGAAGGAGTGTTTTGGCCCTTATTTATTGCCCCCATTGGTGTTACATTACGCATACGTGGTAAAGGCGGCAGGGTATTTCCGTCCAGTTTCATACATCTGTGCAGAGAGAGAGAGAGAGAGAGAGAGAGAGTTGTACACCTTCATTCCGATGTCTCATTATTTTACTGATACAACGAGCAGTCGATGTTATTCAACAGAAATATGTAGCCATGGTGGTGGTGTTGGTGACTGTAGCTGTGGTGGTCGTGGAGGTGGTGATGGCTGTGATTATGGTGCTGATGGTGGTGGTGTTGGTGATGGTAGCTGCTGTGATGGTGGTCGTAATAGCCGTATTGGTGGTGATGGTGTTGTTGATGGTGGTGGTGGTGGTGGTAGCTGCCGTGGTGGTGGTGGTGGTAGCTTCTCATGAAGGTGGTGGTAGCTGTGGTGATGGTGGTCGTAATAGCCGTATTGGTGGTGATGGTGTTGTTATTGATGGTGGTGGTGGTGGTGGTAGCTGCCGTGGTGGTGGTGGTGGTAGCTTCTCATGAAGGTGGTGGTAGCTGTGGTGATGGTGGTGGTAATAGCCGTATTGGTGGTGATGGTGTTGTTGATGGTGGTGGTGGTAGTAACTGTGATGATAGTGGAGGCAGCTGTGGTGGTGATGGTGCTGGTGTTGATGGAAGCTGTGATGGTGGTAGTGGTAATAGCTGTGGTGATGATGGTTGTGTTAGCTGCCCTTATTTGAGCAAGTGCTTTGCGCTTGCTTCAAAGTATGGTTAAGAGATGGCTGTAATTTGGACAAGTGTTGAGAAGCCCCATCTGGCTGCGAGGCTCTTGTCGTAATTAATAATTTCACAGTAATTGTTTTACATACCAGCTAGAACCAAATGCTTATTTCAAGCTTAGATGAAAGCATGATTCTGTTGTAAGATATGACGGACAAACACGAAGACGGACAGAAAAGAAATTTCTCGATAATCGACTCACGGTGATTTCTATTTTATTCTTATTACCTAAGAGTGGTGAGAACTTGCCACTGGTATAAGGAAAACTAAACAGAAAAACAAACTTTCTTTGTATTAGCGATTCAGATTGTTTGCTCTTCCATTCTTACACCGACAGGATGATTTTATCCCAGTGTTGTGAGATCATACACCTTGATTAAAACAGACAGACCTTAAGACAGACAAACATATTTTCCTTTAATTTCTTAGTCACACTGATTGCAATTATGTGTTTTCTTCTACCTGACAACTGCAGTTTATGCAAAATTAGACTCCTCCAGTAATGGAGTGTAGACTAACAACTGATTCAGAATTTTATTTAATTCTTTATACCACCAAGTTCTATACTCTTTTAAAGTGAAGACATGGTCCTCGTGAACGGACAATATGCCAGAAATAATGACAGACATTTGCTCAGTAATCTATTGTCAACATTTCTCATTTTATTCTTTGCTATTACAATGCGTTTTGTTTTATCTTAGACAAAAAGTACGACCCTCACGTAAAGGATATGTGAAAGACATAGACTGAGTGACTGTTAATTGTTCCTTGCTACTGCCTAACGATTTTCTCCAACTTATGTGTTCATACGAGCCTCCCGTAGAAAAAGACGTGAATGAATGACAGCTAGACAGTAACTCTCTCTCATGAATTCAGCGTCCCCTAGTTCTTCTCTTGTTACTATCAGTATGTCTGTCTAGAGCGAAAGGCCACCATCCCCCGAAGCGTGACCACAACTGAATAACCTCCAGATCACCATATCCTTTGCCATTTGGCTGCCTTCCCTGCAACTCTCATCTCCCTCTTTCATGTATCTCACCAACCCAATATTCCGTAGGTGGTAGGTGTTGGTGACCATCCTCCACTCACTTGGTGCAGTGCTGCCTACTTCTTCCTTAGATGACCCTACATCGAGTGATAAGACTAATAGTCTCCTGTTACCGAGGAAGCCATTGACAGCACTATAGCCATATACCCCAATAACTGGGTGTTGTGGGGCCTGCTTTTTAATCCTCTTAACTAGATGGAAAAAAGTAAATACGGCATCCATCCACGAATCAACCTCCGCACTAATCCCCGCGCCTCGCCAAGCAATGGAGCTCCAATTCACTGAATAGGATGGTCCTGCAAGACTGATTGCTTGCCTGCGATTTATGTGTCTGCTTGGTCAGACAGGCAGGGTTGACTGTGCTACTGCTACTGCTAGCTACTACTACTACTACTACTACTACAACTACCCATCCCTCCATCTCATCCTTGGTCTCACCCTACCCCTCCGCTTTTTCACCTCTCTCCCAGACACTCATCTTGTCATTCTATCGTTCTCCATCCTCACCACACGGCCAAATAATATCAGAATATCTCTGCCAACGCTTTCAGTCGTATCCACATGAACACCACAGTGCTTTTCCTCTTTTTCATATATCTGTCTCTCCCTGTAACTCCACATGCCTCTCTCAAATCATGTATATCTCCTGATCTCACTCTTGATTTGTGACCTTCCTACAGAGTCCAAGATTCACTTTCAGACGATTTTATTCAGTTAAGGTGAGAACATACCTTCCCGTCGAGAAAGACGTGACGGATGGACAGGCAGACATTTCTCTTGTTGTAAATTACATTGAGTACTGCTGTATGATATAAGAAGTACCATCACACACTTTTATTAAACCCAGTTAAGGACACATCCCTCCCCTACGGAAGACGTAACACCTAGAAAGACAGTCACACAAGAGAGACAGACAAACATTCTTGGTACTGACTTACACCGACTGTTTACTTAAATTACGCTACTGCAAGGCGACTATGGCAGCTTAGATGAGAATATATCCCTCCCTAAAAGACGATATGACAGCCAGACAAACAGAGAGACAGACATTCTCTCAGTTATTGATTCACACTGATTGGAATTATATTCTTTCCAGAACCAGATAATTTTTTTCTTAGGTCAGAGCACACCCATCCTCTAAGGAAGAACTGACAGTCAGACAAGCATACCTTCTCTAAGCTTTGTGCCATATGTTCAGAATACAGCAAAACGATTTTATTTAACTAAGGCAGGAACTCGATTCCCCAGTAACAACGTCATGGCAGACAGACACAGACATCCTATCGATTATGGATTTACAATGACTCGCTCTCACGGAACGATTTAAATTGCTACGGTGGGAATAGTGTATGCTCGTATACAGTAAGACAGACAAACAGACTGGCATTTTAAGAAATATCAGTTCACTCTGATATTCTATATTTGTTACCACCACAAGATTTTATTCATCGTTGATAGAATTACATGCCCACATAAGAAAAACATGACAGACAACAAGAGAGTAATTCAAAAGTGAAAATGTGTACATGAAAAGGCGGAATTTGATCCGATTCTAGAAAGCACTGTATACAGTTTTCTTCAAAATCATTAAAAGTCCATCCATATGATCAGAGGGCACCTGTGGTGTTAACGAGCGGTAATGAAGAATTTGTGGGAATTAACGTGTATACGTGAACTAAAACACCATCCCTGCTGGTTATTCACTGTTTACATGGTTTCGTCAATATGTTTCTGACTGATGAATTACGCGCTAGAACACTTGAAAAGTCTGGTCTACGTTATATGATGAGCTCTAAAGAGCTGCTATGCTGCTCTGCAGGAAATAGTACGAAGAAACACATACTGGTCGGAAGTCGAAGATTACATTAAAAAGTGAACAATTATTTAGGAGGCAAAACGGTGAAGCTGGGGGTGGTCATCCTCTGTTTCATGACAGGAACAACAAATGCAGAATCCCAAATCGACAAGCCGAGGACGATGGCCACTGTAAGCTCTGGCTATTTTACAGCAGTGATCACGAGTGTGGCATCTCAAAGTCACAAGTGAAGAATGATGATGACACATATTCACAACTTAGGAGATATCACCTAGATGCATTATTGCTGAAGTTGTTACTGACAAATGAGGAAAAGTTCATCAAAAAATTTTCATCACTGTCTCCAGTACCTTAAATTTATGATCTCATCAATTTTCGTAAGTAAAAGAACCAAGGTACATCACTAGATCAATTAGCTGAATATAGAAGCTATATAAATAATTTGTGTGATTCTTAAGCACTTCAGTTGGTAGTGTATCAGTTTCGACCGCCATACCTTCGTCATACCAACATAACCATCACCTGGCGTAACCGTGAGAAAACAACTGAGTAGGGTTACTGTTTTCTGCCTTGCACTGTTTAGTAACACAATAACCCAGTTCTCATGTAATGAGGTCAATGAATGCCCGTGTGCCCAGAGGGAGGGTGGGGATCCCCTGTTTGGCTCAATGGTAACGTGCGCGCATATGAAGCGTGAGGGCCTGAGATCGAACCTCGGCCAGACCAGTGATTAATTTGTTAAGTTTCATCTCGGTTATTACATTAGTTGGCAGCGGTGTGGGATGTGAGACGAGGCTTGGAGAGCACTGATGTTGTTGGCTACCTGGCAGCGTCCTAGTCCTTATATCCTGGGGATGATCTGTTCGGTGGGGTCCGCAGCATCCCCAACGGTGGCCTCCAACGCTACTCTGCCATGTGTGTTGCCTGTACCAGTAGCAAAGAACCCCCACGACATTCTTGAGATTAACCCTGACGCTAGATGTCTCCAGCAAAAGCCATCCCTGTGTGTGAGTTAATGAGAACAACGAAGTCTATGTCCTCATTCATAACCTGAGTAGGTCAAGAATCAGTCGAAAACCTGGTACTTTGCTGGCCACTTAACACATTAATCACTGGTCTGGCCGAGATTCAATCTCAGGCCCTCGCGCTCCATATGCTCGCACGTTATCACTGAGCCAAACAAAGGATCCCCACTTTGCCTCTGGGCAACGCAGGCATTTATTGACATTACACTCAGTTCACGTAACTTCATGTCTCTTAACCCAGTCATTTCCACTCAGTTCATGTGTATTGGGGCCTGTTCATGTCACTTCAGCTACGTTTTCGTCAGTTGCCTGAGGTAATTTCGGTCACGTTTATACCCAGGTAGTGCTCATAGGTCCATGTGTTCCATTTTAGGCGTATCCATTTATCATTTCATTTCGGTAAATGATGCCTTTCTAACAACAACAAGGTCAGTTCAAGACAATTCTGAGCCAATCAAGTCAAAGTGGTTGGGGAGTGGGTTGCCAACCAAAAGAACGCAAGGTTCATCCTAGGCTGGGGTCGGGAAAAGTTTCTGAATGTGAATTACACATAAAGACTCTAATGTATTAAAATCCTGTGTGTGTTTGGGTTTACTGAAAGGTTTACTTGACTCAAGCGACCAGAAGTGGGGTTTTGGAGTACATAAGGTTTTGAATACAATACACACAGTAACTTGTAAGAGTAAACATATAGAAAATAAATCATTCGTTTACAGGTGGAAGAATTATTAAGACATAATACATTATTCAGATTGTTTTCTATTAGTTGGAGCATTCCATTAATCTCTTCTACAAATTTAACAAATTTGAGAATAACACAGTGTTGCTCGGTGAATATCTGTGACATTTTTATCGTTTTAGGGTTGTCATGAAAATATGTCTTCATATAGCGTTTCCTTTGCGAAATGAAATATGGCATTTAAACAAATAATTAAATTCGTCACCAATATCACCATCATTACACGGAGGACACACTCGTTCATTTAAATTAATGTTGTCATGTTTCCCTCTAACAACTGGTAACTTATGGCTTCCGCATTGAAATTTGCATAAAATAACTGAATAATTTCTTGGTAGTGCAATGAGATAATATTGCAATGCCTTGCTTGTAGTCATTAACCTGTAATTTATACACACAGTGGTTTTATCAACATCTTCCCTCCATTTATGACCATAAGTATTACTCGATCTAGGCTTGCTTGCTTCCTTGAACCACATGCCATTAATGTTCATAAGATCATCAAATATGTTTGACATACCGTATCACTGTTGTCCATAAGGAATTTATTTACTTATTTATTTAATTATTTTCAACCAGGGTGGTTCAAATTGTTCTGTGTCATAATAATGCCTTAATCAACTTACGTAGCACATCGGAGATTTTGTGTTCTTCACCAGTTGCAATTCTAAGCCAAAAGTTGACCACTCTGTTGTCTGTGTGCTCGGGTATACTTTTAGTCCCAAGTTCCCCACACACCCTACATGTAGAAGCAGACCTATCCAACTAGAGTAGTCCCTTTAGAAATCTGCTGTATGTTCTATTTAGAATATCCAGGTTCTCATAACCCCAAATTTCACATCCGTACATTAAAATTGGCAATATAAGTTTTTCATGTAAATCCATAGTTATATCTAAAGAAAGATTGAACTCGTTGATTGTATTTAATAATCCAAATGTTGGGTTTTTTGCTTGAAGTACTTGTTTTTTCTTAGCTTTGTGAAATAACCCTTTGAAGTTAAATGTCGTACAAAGGCATACATAATCGTAAGCTACTTCAGTACTGTCATTTCCATACCTGAAGCCCTTACACGTTTTTACCTTACCGCTAGAAAATACTACATATATGACTTTAGTTTTTTCTGAATTTACCTACAGTGCCCAAAGACTACAGTAATCTCAAATGGCATCTATAGCAAGCTAGATGCAACTGTCTGTCATTATTTGCAAATTCTATGATGTCATCAGCATATAACAGACAAAACGGACTGAAATGCATGTTTATTGTATTCTCATTCAAATTGCTAGTAATTGTTTCGCTGATAAATGGTACCCCAGAAAAAATTACTAATATATTTACTAAAACTGATAACGTATATTGCAAACAGCAATGGAGATAAGTTTTCACTTTGTCTTACACCAATATTACAAGGAAAATAAGAAGAATATATATTGCCTACGTGAGTACAAGGCTTAGCATTTACATATAAACTACGTATCATCATAGTACCTTGCCATTAATATTATATTTTAACATCATTTCCCCTAAAGCTGTCCTCTCAGTGAAGGTCAAACGCATTTCTGTAGTCAGTGAAGGCACAGAACAGTTGGTTTTTGTGTGATACATAGAAATTAGACAAAACATGCAAAGTAAACAGGCTATATGAGCCAGAGTGCCATGGTTTTTCCTGGAACCAGCTTGCTCATACCCTAAAAATTTACTTATCGTCATAGATTCATAAAGTCTTGCGTTAAGTAAAGATATAAATAATTTGCAGCGACAGCTCAGCAACGCTATGCCTCTGTAGTTATCAACATTATTAATACTACCCTTATAAACTGCCTTAATTACACCCAATGTCCAATCACTAGGAATAACTGCTAATATAAAATTACATCAAATAACTGAACAATAACCAATAAAATATATTCAGGACATTTTTTTTCATAAACTCATTTACAGTGTGACCAACTCCAGGAGCTTTGTAGTTTTTCAAGCCCTTACGAGTGTCATAACCTCTTCTTTTGTAAATGCCCTATTAATAATTTCATTTTCATTCACTAGACTACAGTCCTTATTACCATCCGCAATATTCACATTTACAGTCTCTAAGTCACTAAAATGAGCTGCAAAAGTTTCTTGAGGGATATTGCCCATTATCTGCCATGACTTAGAAGCTTTATTTTTGATATTCCAGTACTCTTGAGCTTGATTTGAGTGTTCTTATTTAAGAACACTTTTTTCGTATGACAATTTTGCTTGCCTAATCACTCTCCTATGAATTTTTGCTTTATTTCTTAAGAGGAGTTTAGTCTCATAATTACTTGCCTCGTTCGGACAGAGTTGGGAGAAGTATTGTTTTAGGTCGGTTCTTTGTTTCTTTGTTGCTTTGTTATCAAAATTTCGGAAAAACGGCTGAGTTAAATTACATGAAACTTTCAAGATATGTGGGCACTGGTTCCCCCACCCCGCTAAAAAAAAAAAAAAAGAGAGAGAAAAAAAAAAAAGGGATTAATTATTGGAGGCAATCGAGTGACCCTGAAAGGTCAAAATCAAGATTCACGGATTTTCAGAGCGCTAAAACTTGAAACCGGTTGGATAGGGACACCATTAGCAACATAAAGGAACGCTGTGATATAGAGTCACTGAAGCAGGCAGCCTTAAAGGCTGATCTTTGCTGAATAAGAGGCGATTGTCATATATGATGGAGCTTGTGAAGTTATCAGTACTGTACAGTAAGTTTTCCTTGGATTAAGAGTCGCGAAAAATTTATTTGATAGTATGTGAGCCAAGATTTGACACGATCTGGTAAAAAGTAACTGTAATGCCGAAGTGTTCTTTTATATGTAAACAAAGGGGGGAGGGGGTGGGATGCAGGAGTTCATAGCTTGCAAAAATTCTCAAGCAAAGAAGGAAAAAAATGAAGACATGCTCATATCAAGATGCCTGGAGACAATGTGTTTAGAAGACTGGCGGTCATACGCAGTGGGAAAGCCAGGTTCAGAAGCCGGACAGAAACAGGTTTTGAGTGTTAATATTTTCCTCTGCCATGAAGAGTTTTCGGTGTACTCAAAAGTACCAGGTATCTTACAATCTTCATCATCATCATCATCATCATCATAATCACCTTAATCCTAGTCCTCTTTTTCACAGACTGATAGGATGTAAGGGATCCAGATACAGAAACAGAAGAGTAAAAAAATAGCAAAACTGTCGTGCAAGAGCCCAGTAAAATGCGCCACTCATCCATTCACTCATAACCGAGGCCTTCGAAATCATCGGCTACACCACTGTGACCTAACAATCGATTAAAAAAAACTGTTCCATATGTCTTGGGGGTGGGGGTTGCACACCTTGTTATGTAGACTCCCAAGCGCTTCTTCCTTCCTTTACCATCAGTCATAATTTTGATGAATACTATTTGCACCAGGGGTGTATTCTTTATCATTCCGTCAACTTTCATCTGTATTTTCTACTATCATCTTTAATCGAAACCATCTTCGTTACATCCCACAGAAAAGTGGATTTATACGTTATAGCCTACACACTCGTAGATTAGGGAGTCACCCGTCCAACTCAAAAGATTAATTTTTGCTTGTGTTTTGTACCACAATTAACATAAACCAGTGATACTGGTATCAGGCTCCAAATGTTCTTACAATTGTTAGATTCGTTGCTGCTGTCCCTTATCTTCGTTAACCCTTTACATCACCCCGGACCGACATTCTCCTTGTAATTAGCCAGGGGTGATTACTTGCCTTGAGCTACTTTGACCCTTTCATTTACTTTATCCGTACAGTCACGCACACCGAAATTTCACTCACAGTTCAAACCTTTAGAGCTCGACAATCACACGTCTCAACCTTATTCATGTACACAGTTGATCACGTAACTCCGTATAACCATGTACTTAGTTTAGTCGCAAATTACCAGATGTCACGGATACGACCGATGAAATACTTGGACAGTCACGTGGCCTCTGACACCAACTTACCACTTCAGTATGGTTACAGCTTTTATATTTCATTCTTGCCACCATCTGATGGTTTAATTCATTTCTGAGATGTATGATAGGAAAGAAGTAGTTGGAGTCTAGCTTCTGGCCCATTCGCCACATTGGGTCTCACGTAACGTGAATGAAGTTGAATGGTGATGACAAACACAGTATGTATCAACACATCAATAAACTGAAGGAGTTAGCTTTGATTGATAACACTCTCAGGTTACTATGATTCATTTTCAGCTGAATATAATGTCTGGCGATAACTGAAACAATATAAGAGATGCCACAACTATCCTCTCCGGTTTGTTTGCTCACTCATCTCCTTTAAATAGTATGACTTTAACTAGAACAGAATACCAGAGTTGTTCCAATCATGAGAATGTTTTTGTCTGCAGCTAAGGCTTGTGTATCACAGTGTTAAACAATAATCCTATGCGCAGTCCCTTCCGGTGCATTTAGAGAAAACATGGAAACTGCACACCGATTCGTGCAATATGTACGCCGATTTGAAATCCATGTGCTTACCTTCCCCTACTTCTGATCGTTTTTATTTTTGGGAGGGGGCTGACCCCCCAAGAGTCACTGGGGGGGGGGCACGCTCCTCAAATATCGTATACGTATGAGAATGCTTTGCGCAAAATGTACTAAGATATCAAATCCAAATCTGCCCTCCTTTAACTGTTTTTGACATTTTTTCAATTGCTGGGAGGAGGGGGGAGCTGACCCCCTTAAGAATCATGGATGTAGAACTATATATAATGGAAGACCTTCCCAGTAACAAAGCGGACTCACCTGGGAAATGTCACTGAAATCTTTCTCCTGTTTCTGATCATTTTTATTTTTGGCAGGGGAAGTGACTCCCCTAAGAATCACTGGGGGTTCCCAAATATCACATTACGGAGGAGAGTCCATCGTACAACATATATGAGCTATCAAAGCCATAACTGCCCTCCTTTCACTGTTCCTGAGATCTATTTCATCTGGGGAAAGGTCCTGACCTTTTAAAATTCATGGCTGGAAAATTGTAGATAGCGGATGACTGTCGAAGTAACGAGACGAACTCACTCGAAAATTTCATTCAAATCTTTCCTCATAGTCTTCTTCTTCCTTTTTTTTTGTTTTTGTTGTTGAGGAAACTAACCACCCCAAGAATCAAAGGGGGGGGGGTGTTCCCCAGATATCGATATGCAGTTTCTTCTTGTGTACTTAGGGAAAAAATCGAAATTGCATACCCCATCTGCTATATGTATGAATTTTTCTTTGAAATCCATGTGGTCACTTTCCCTTTTTCCTGCTGATTTTTATTTTGGGGAGGGGAATGACCCCCAAACAATCAGTAAGAATTCATGCTTTCTTAACAACGCATAACGGATGAGATTCATGCATTCTTAACATCGCATTGTGGATGAGAGTCCATTGTTCACTATGTAGTTAGATATCAAAGCCATATTTGTCCTCCTTCCTCTATTTTGTATAATTTATATGTTTAAGAGGCTGGACTGTTCAACTGAAAATAATAATGGAAAATTATATATAGTGCAAGACATTATAAAGTAACCAGACGAATCTACCTGAGAACTTTAATTGAAATCCATCTGCTACCTTTCCCCTGTTTCTGATCGTGTTTATTTCTGAAAGGGAGGCTGACTCCCCACGAATCGCTGGGGAGGTCACGCTCCACAAATATTGCATTACGGACCAGAGTTCATTGTACAACATGTACATCAAAGCAATATCTGCCCTGTTTTCATTATCTCTGAAAATGTTATTTTGGCGGAATATGGCAGAAAAATTCTACATAGCGGAAGACCTTCCCAGGAACCAGACGAACACACCAGATGAGATTAATTCAGATCCATCAAATATACTAGAATGAGTTAAACAACACACACACACACACACACACACACACACACACACACACACACACACACACACACACACACACACACACACACACACACACACACACACACACACACACACACACAGGCTGAGTCTCAGACAACGGAATAGAGCGCTTTGCCGAAAACTAGACGATTCTGCTTCGTAGGACTAATAAACTGCACGTGATCACAAATGAAGAAGATTGTATGCTGAGACGAGGCAGTAAGAGATAAATAAAACTGCAAATGTATGGTTATTTGATGATCGGACGATGAGCACATCCACAACATGAGTAGTTGCTCATATGTTATTTACTATCGTTACTCACATTAATTTTGGGTGGACAATAAATGACCAAGTTAACTACTTGACAAATATGCAGCGCAACAATGAGGTACACAATAGATCGGCTGGTAGGTACTAGAAAGTTCCTGCCCAAAGATACAAAACTACAGTTGCATGTTTCTTTTAACCTGAAAAAATATACTAGACGCCCATCAACTGAAACTGCACGTGTTGATATAACCTCACAACTAAGGGTTGTCGAATTCCATGCAAACACTACCTGATTTGTTGCGGCAGTGTCCAACTTCCAGCAGGTATAAGCAAACTGACCATTGAAATAAATGAGACCATTCAGACAAAGCTCGGTTTTCCACACATTTTTATATCGTTTACAAAATCTATTCATGTCTCATTAGGAGTGGATGTCACAGTCAGTGATATCACTCACTGATGCTAGACTAGATATTTGTCACATTCAGTGTTACTCCGACTATTAGCTTTTTTTTTTTTTTTTTTTTTAATTCAAGAAAGAAGGAATCAAAGGCCAGTAACCCGCAAACTGTTCCTTCCAAGAAAAAACAAAAACAATACAAAAGAGAGACATATTCAAGATCCGTTCATTTCGAGATGCCTGGACACACTGCGTTTGAAAGACTGGATATCATAGGAAGTAGGAAATACAAACAGAGGGAGACAGTTCCAGAGTTGACCTATTGCATATATGAAGGATGGGAGTAACGGTTAAATCTTGCATTAGAGAGTTGGGCAGAAAAGGGATGAGTGTTTGTTGCTAGACGGGTGCTACGCACCCGTCGTAGAGGTGGAGGAATGCAAGTAGACAGTTCAGAGGAGCAGTGACCATGGAAGTAACGACAGAAAAGAGATAAAGATGCAACAGTGCGGCGAAGAGACAGAGGTTGAAGGGAGCCAGTAAGAGGAGGAGAGTTGATAAGACGAAAAGCCTTTGACCCCACCCTATTAAGAAGAGCTGTATATGGGGAGCCTCCCCACACATGAACGTTGTACCCAAAACAGGGGCGAATAAAGCCCGTTTATAAAGTCAACAACTGTGTAGGAGTAAAGAAGGTACGGAGTCGGCTTAGCACACCTAATCTCTTGGAAGCAGAGTTTACAAGAGATGCAATTTGATCTTTCCAAGATAAGTCCCGAGTGAATGAAACCCCAAGCATGTTCAATCAAGGGCAGTGAAAGGGTGGATGCCGCAGTCACTGTCATTCCAGCACTTAGGTAAGGTAGCAGCTGGGTTGATATGACCTGCATTGAATGACTTTACCTGGCTAGCGTAACTTTACTGATCACTGGGATACGTTTGCTTCATCACCACAATTGCAGTGTTCCGTCGGAGCTCATTCACACACATGCTATACTGTTCCATTGTATCCTGGACTGCAGCCTCCTCCATTTCTGTGATTCGTGGTACAATGATTCTGGTTCCCACACACCATCCATTTTCATTTCCTAGTGGAGACAGGCCAAGCTTGTATATAACAGGGACGGTGTGTGTTAGCACCGAATCAGTGACATTTGGAGATGCATGGTATGTAGGACTGCTGGGCCTCAGGGAAGAGGCTGCTAAAGCCTATGCCCAGAGTTGGATGTATACAAATCGAAAAAAAAAATCCCATATGTTGCAGTCTTACCGTACCGGTGTAGCAAGAAATTCTGATTCCCTGGAAATCCTGATTCCTTGGTTCATTGCGCATGCGCCATCGGCTGCAAGACGTACGACTTATTCGCAACAGAAGCGATGCAGAGAGAGTAACTAGTGGGATGATTGGTTATTTCGTACGTCAGAGGACTCAAGAATATTGCCAACGATATTCCGTGCTGATTTCACAATCCAGTCCCGTAACTGTTACCAGTTTAGTCTTACTTGCCATTATAAGGTCCCTTTTTCCTTTGCATCGTGTACGATGGGCCTAACTCGGGGGACCAAACATTACATAAGGACGAATCCTCAGTAACTAACAGTAGCTGTGTGTTGAGAAAGAATACCAACTGTTACTTCATTTTCATTGTAGTTACTGCCCTACCAAAACTATTAAAACAGATTTACATGGCTTACTTGTAGTTTCTCGAAATTATCTGTGAATGTAATCAGTGGTTTGGAGATGGTTAAGCAATTACCAGTGATAATGAAATTGCATAAGTTGTTGATCATGATGAATCATAGGTAGAAATGTCAATGTATACGATTTAACAGAAATATAGGTTACACACACACACACACACACACACACACACAAATATATATATATATATATATATATATATATATATATATATATATATATATATATATATATATATATATATATATATATATCATCATCACCCGCTGAGGTCCACTGCAGGACCGGCCTATCCCTACTGAAGCAGGGACGATACAGCCAATGTATCTTCACCTGGTGACATAGGCTGTCTGGTAAGAGACATATCTAGGGTGAGAAGTGCTTGTGAGTGTAATTGTAATGTTGGAGTGGCTTTGGATGTGTGAGTAGTCTGTGAAACAAGAGTAATCGGCCTGCCTTAAGCCGACTGGGTGCAAGCATACTAGTATGCGACACTGGTTCGACCACAGCACCCCTTATGTCCGCCAAAGCGGTCAGTGGCTCGGTGAACACTTCCCACGACTTATAAAACTTTGGCGGGAGGTGAACCCGCATTCACCAGAGTGTGAGACGCACACTCTACCACAGAGGCTCCATATATATATATATATATATATATATATATATATATATATATATATATATATATATATATATATATATATATATATATATATATATATATATATATGCAGAGACTTCATTTCACCGTGAAGATATGTATGCAAAATAACCACAGGAGAAATGAAAGGAGCAACAGTGAGTACTTTCGTATATTATCAGACAGAGTGAAGATGTAATATACGAAAGTACTCACTATTGCTCCTTTCATTTCTCCTGTGGTTGTTTTTGCATATATATATATATATATATATATATATATATATATGTACACAGCCACAGTGGTAAAGTGTGCGTTTTCGTACACTGAAGAACGAGGGTTCGCACCCCGCCAGGGTAATAACCTTTGGGAGCGTTCTTCAGGCCACTTACTGCATTAGTGGACACAAGGGGTGCTGTGGCTGAACCAGTGTCGCATACTATAAAGTATGCTTGCGCCCAGTCGGCTTGCGCGGGCCGATTACACTTGGTTCACAGACTACACACACATTCAAAGCCACTCCAACACTACAATTACACTTACAAGCACTTCTCACCCTACATACAATCTCTACTAGACAGCCTAAGCCATTTGGTAGAGGTACATTGGCGGAATCGTCCCCACTTCGGTCGGGATAGGCCGGTCCTGCAGTGGACACACAAACGGCTGATGAGATGATTATATATATATATATACTGTATATATATATATATATATATATATATATATATATATATATATATATATATATATATATATATATATATATATATATATATATATATATATATTTTAATGGAAGGGTAGCACCCTCTTGTCACCTAGTAGGACTATTTGATCAAATGAGGTCTAACCAGCGGAAACTATTCCCCTTCCATTATCAGATTCAGTTTGAATGTTATATAGGGACTGCCTGGGAGAGTGAGTATGACCATTTAATTTAAAGATTTGTACCCAAGTTAAAGAGAAAGGAAAGATGACATCAAATGCAATTATTTACAAGCATGCATATTTTCAAATGCAAAAATGGAAATCAATTATCGTAGGAAATGCTTAAGATAAATGGTAATCAGGCAGTATTTGTACAAGAAAAATGCAGTGAAGATGGCTGAAATTGAGATAACAGGCATAATTAAAGAAAATACATTTACAGGGCAAACGGGATAGGCAAGAATGGAGGCGCTGTCACAGGCTACACACTCCAGTGTAAAACAACCTAGCATAACAACCTAACCAAAGGTTATATGAATTGGTCTCCTTCCACTAGTGGTTACCAGAGCAAAGTATATTAATATTTTTGTTAAAAGCATAATAATATGGCACTGGTACAACTTCCACTAGTGTTTATAAAAGCAAAGGAATATATTAATGTTTTCAATGAAAGTATATATATATGCGACTGTTACAACTTCTAATAGTGTGTACTAAAGAAAAATATTACTTCTGTCTTTAAGAAGATGAACAGAGGAAGGAAAAATAAATCAAATAAAAAAAAGTCCATACACCTGTTTACAGGCGTCCTCCAGTCATAAAAATAAAGGGGAAGGGAAATAGAAGGTGTGGTATCTTAACATGCATGTATTTTGGTGTAGACAGTTGGAGGTAGAGCTTTGGTCTATGTAAGTATGCTGGCCTTCTCTCTGTGTTAATAAAACACTGAAAAGGTTCAGCAAAGGGCGATGGTCCGGAACAGGTCCTGAGGGCTGGTGAATATTAATACATTTACTGAAAGTATAAAGATATAGCACTAGTACAACTTCCACTAGTGTGTACTACAGCAAAATATTATATTAGCTAATATATGTAATGCGAGTATAATGCTATGGCACTGATAAAACTTCCAGTAGTGTTTACTACAGCAAAATAATATAATATTTAATGAAAGTCAAAAGATATGGTACACCCCTGATCCCTATATCCCAAGGAACCGTGCATTACCAATGGGTGCTTTAAAATGGGAATTGTGTCCTGCAAATATTTTTTTCTTTTAGTTCACAGTGAAGGATTTACCAACAACTGTAGCATTCTCACTTCGTGTGTAGAAATTAGCTACCACTTATATTACACCCAACAAAAGAGTAGCTAAATACAGTACAAACTTTCGCCAGAATAAACAGACCTCCCCTTGTAAGCTCTTATTAATGATGTAATGGGAAATTTTATCCTCTGTATCTACAGGCAGATGCCCCAATCTCTGATGAGCAGGTCACAGCTAAACTGCCTTCATGTCAACCTGTCTCCAGTCAACAGATGCCAAAGTGATCTAGGTGTCCTAGATTACTCACAAATACCTCTCCATTCCATTCCTCCACCTCACCTTCATTCATTCTGTTCCTCTCAATCCTTCCACTTCACTCATATACTCTCCTAGTTTAACTCACCCTCCATTTACTCTGTATTGTTGAACCAAGTCAAAGCATCTGTTGTGGATCTTTCTGAAGATTCCACACCAACATAACATTGTAAACTTCACTGGTCTGCCTAGGCATCTTCATGTTTATTCACAAGATCAATCATATGACTCATTCCACGATTCCCACTCGTGACTTACAGCTCAATAACATCCATCATTTCCTTGTACATGTGGTGGAATTGTTTTAGTGTACTGTCATGCACTGGCTTTTTCTTTGCTTGCATTCGTACTTGTCTCTCCTTACACTACCTGGCTCCAATAATACTGCAAGCCACATTCCTTGTACATCTTGAAAATAACATCATTTTTTTTTTCCTTCATCACACTACCTAATTACTGTTGTTCATAATGTATTCTTCTAAATGACCAATTTGAATCATTGCATAGTAATTTCATTCCACTAAAATAATAATGATGTTTTCTTTCACTGACAAATTTGATTCTCAGATACAGTTCCTAAAACTCACACTAATCACTATTCAGTTACCATCACCAAGAAAAGAAATGCATCATCTACAAATAATTACATTCTTGTCTTTTTCCTTCCAGTTTTCTTTTTTCACTCTTGTCTGTTCTTTCCTGTCTCCTGCAGCTCCTGCCTTCATTCATCAGACTCTCTGGACTTTCATTTAAGCTAAAAGTAATCAGTGGTGTGCCTTACCTCATCAGATCTCCAATACTTAATTGATTTAATGAAAATATTGGCCAGAAGTGAATAGTCAATGCTGAACGGTTGAAGTTCAGCAGTGATACCAGTAAAGTACTGTTTTAGGTTAAAAAAAGAATGGCTTACAGTTCATTTATATACGGGAATGCAACCACAACAAAAATTGTAACTAGTGTTAGTGTTTAACCATTTCATGTTTCGACAACTTCCACATCCATTTAGCAAACACACTTCTGGTAAATCAGAATGGCTTTTACCTGTTAAATTCGACTTTAATAAATAGGCCTTCATATTGTATAAATGTTGCTATTTTTATCAGCAACATAAAATGTGTACACGAAAATAATAGTACAAATAATGAGATGGTCTGACCAAGATAAGAGGCTAGAAGTTGAGAGTCTGACTTGGAGAGTACAAGGGGGAGACTAAGGATCAGATGGAGGGATGGAGTAGAGAGAAATGTATGAGATGAGGTGTGACAGTAGGAGGAATGGCAGCCAATGACACGAAAACTCACTAGTTATTATGCTTTATTAGAAGTGCATTATCTCGTGGTTTCTGCTCGTTCTCCACAACTACATTCATTGAATCGACTGCCAGATGGTTTCTGAACAAAAGACCTGGAAATTCCATTTAAATTATATATGTAACCAACATTTATGTTATTTCGTATATATTGACATCACTACCTATGATTCATCATGATCAAAAGCTTATACGCTTTCGTTATCGGTGGTAATTGCTTAACCATCTCCAAACCACTGATTATATTCACACATAATTTCGAAGAAACTACATGCAAGCCATGTAAATCTCTTGTAATAGCTTTAATAGGGCAGTAATTACGATCAAAATGAACTAACAGTGGGTATTCAGTCTTTCTCAACACGCAACTATTGTTATTTACTGAGGATTCGTCTTTAAAGGAATTTTTGGCCCACCGAATGAGGCCCATTGTTCACGGTTCAATGGAAAAACAGACATTATAATGGCAGGTAAGTCTAAGCTGGTAACAGTTACGGGACTGAATTATGAAATCAGCACGGAATATTGGTGGCAAAATTACCAGGTACAATAACCAATCATCCCTCTAGTTACCCTCTCTGCAGAGCTTCTCTTGCGAATGAGTCGTACGTCTAGCAGCCGACGGCGCATGGACAGTGAACGCAAGGAGTCAGGATTTCCAGGGAGTCGGAATTTCTCGCTACACTGGTTCAGTCAACATACTTGGACGCTGTCAGGACATTATTCAAGAAAAATGTGATGTACTGTTTTATATCTATCTTCCTATCTATCTATCTATACACAGTATGATATATATATATATATATATATATATATATATATATATATATATATATATATATATATATATATATATATATATATATATACTGTATAATGTTCAAGAAACACATTACACGGATACATATATAAAAGGGATTCCATATCTCCATCTACTATATATCTATCTATCTATATAATGTTGGAGAAACACACATTACACCAACACCCGAGGAAAGTTCTGCGTTATAGACTTGCTCACCAGTTCGAAACAGTAAATGTGAGACAAGTGGTAGCGCAGCAGTAGACTGTAGCACCACTCGAGCAGGGCAGTACTCCCAAGGTGGATGGAAGGCTGATGACAGAGAGTTGGAGCTCCTGTTTCATCAGCCCTCAGGACTAGTTCCTGACCATCCTACTTTGCTGAACTTTTTCAGTGATTCAGTAATACAGTGAGTAGGTCAGCATGCTCTCCAGTACAACCTTCTTTAACTGTCAACATCAGTCTACATGCACAGTACACACTACACTTCCTTTTCAAAATAAAAAAAAAGGAAAATTGGCGCACATTAACCACGCGACACCTCGGAGTCCCCAGGGGGGACGGGACCATAAATGCCCCTACCATCAGCCCCTCTCCCGGTGACAACGTGCTGCCTGGAAGTACTGTCCATTTCACTTCATCTTCATTTCTGCAACATTCTCTGTCTTTCCTCTAACTTTCTCTATGTTGAACACCAACTCTCCTCCTCTAAACCTCACCTTCTCTTCTTAACCGAGACTCAGCTGTCTGAGGCAACTGACAGCAAACCCTTTCTGTATCCTCCTACTTTATACTCATTTCAAAGCCAAAGGTGGCTGTTGTTTATATGTACGCAATGACTTATCTTGCTCTCGTGTTCCTGGACTTGATTCTTCTGAATTTTCTACTCTCTGACTTCGGCTCTCCTGTCATTCTCTAACTAAATATATCTGCGCTGTTTACTTATCCCCTAATTCTACTATCACAAATTCTTAAACTATCTTCCTTCTATGATGGAATGCATTTTATCCATTACTCCTTTCTGTGAAATCTCCATTTTAGGAGATTTCGGTGTTCACCACCACCTCTGGCTCTCCTCTCCTTTCACTGATTCACCGAACAAGCCTACACCTTTTCTATCCTTAGTGACATAGAGCAGCCTGTACAGCACCCTACCCATATCCCTGACTGCCTTGGAGAGTGCTCCAATATACGTGACCTCTTCCTTACAACTAATCCTTCTGCTTACACTGTTAATCTTTTCTGTCCATTGGGCTCCTCCAATCACAACCTTATTACCTTAACCTGTCCTAGTTCCAGTACAGCCTGTGAACCCTCCAAAGAAATGTCGACTGTGGGACTTCGGAGCTGCGGATTGGGAGACCTTCAGGTAGTACATGTTAATTTTTCCTGGAATGATTATTGCTTCCATGGTCGGGAGCCATCTGTGTGTGCCTTGCGCATTACAGAGGTTATTCTCTCGGGCAGGGAAGCATACATTCCTTCCTCATATCCTTTGGGAAATGCAAGAAAGCCATGGTTTAATCATGCTTGTTCTATTCCCGTCCGCAACCCCTGAATCACATGATTTTTATGTTTCTGCCCGGAATCATGCTAAATCTGTTCTTCGCTCGCTAAAAATAATTTCATCTGTACTAACTGCTCTGAACTCTCCAACTCGAATTCTTCCTGCTCCTTCTGGGACCTTGCCAAAAACCTTTCTAACAACTTTACCTCATCGTCCTTCCCTCCTCCTAGCTATTCTGATGTCCCTGTAGCTATTTCATTTACTGATAAAGCAGATCTCTTCACTCAGACTTTCTCCTCCAGTTCCACCTTAGACGATTCCGGTGCTGTTCCTCCACCACTTCCTCCCTCTGACTTCCTCATGGCTGACATTAAAATTCCTTCAGCTGATGTATTTTCTGCCATCACTGGCCTCAGTACTAACAAGGCATATGCACCTGATGGAGTCCCTCCCGTTGTCCTCAAGAACTGTGCTACTGTGCTTACACCCTGCCTAGGTAAACTCTTTTGCCTTTGTCTGTCAACTTGTACCTTTCCTTCTTGCTGGAAGTTTGCCTTCATTCAGCTTGTTCCAAAGAAGAGTGACCATTCCCAACCCTCTAACTATCATCCAATTGCTTTATCATACTGTGTCTCAAAAGTTTTGGAGTTTATTCTTACCAGAATAATTTAAAAGCACCTTTCCTACCACAACCTTCTTTCTGATCGTCATCATGCGTTCCATCAGGGATGCTCCACTGGCGATCTTCTCACCTACCTATCAGACTCCTGGTCATTATCCTTTCGGGACTGTGGCGAAAGCCTGCCATTGCACTTGACATCTCAAAGGCTTTCGATCGAGTCTGGCATAAATCTTTAATATCCAAACTGCCCTCTTACGGTTTCTGTCCTTCTGTCTGTGCCTTGATCTATAACTTCCTTTCTGGTCGTCCTATAGCCGCTATTGTAGATGGCCATCGTTCATCTCCTAGATGTATCAACAGTGGTGTTACTCAGGGCTCTGTCCTATCACCATCTCTTCCTTTTATTCATCAATGATCTCAGCTGTACATCTAACCCTATCCACTCATACACTAATGATTCCACCCTTCACCTTTCCATCCGGTTCCCACAACGTCCATCTCAGCAGTTACTTCAACAGACAAGGGATGAAGCTATGGCACACCTAATGTCTCACTTGGCTCGTATCTTTGACAGGGAAAATTAATCTTATTTTTAATTCATCAAAAACTAAGTTTTTACACCTATCAACCGGACAAAATCTTCCACAGGAGTACCTACTAATGTTTAATAATATTCAGCTTAATCCTGCATCATCCTTGAACATGCTTGGGGTTTCATTCACTCGGGATTTATCTTCGAAAGGCCATATTGCATCTCTAGTAAAATCTGCTTCCAAGAGATTAGGTGTGCTAAGCCGACTCCGTATCTTCTTTACCCCTGCATAGTTGTTGATTATACACAGGTTTTATTCACTCCTGTTTAGAGTACAACTGTCATGTATGGGGAGGCTCCACACATACAGCTCTTCTCAAGAGGGTGAAGTCAAAGGCTTTTCATCTCATTAACTCTCCTCCTCTTATTGGCCCCCTTCAACCACTGTCCCTTCACCGCACTATTGCATATTTTTCTCTTTTCTGTCACTACTTGAATGGTCACTGCTCCTCTGAACCGTTTGTCTGCATCCCTCCACCACTACAGTGGGTACGTAGCACCCGTCTAGCAACAAACTCTCATCCCTTTTCTATCCAGCTCCATAATGCATGAGTTAACCGTTACGCCCAGTCCTTCATTTATGCAACATATCAGCTCTGGAACTGTCTCCCTCTGTCTGTATTTCCTGCTAGCTCTGATATCCAGTCTTTCAAACGCAGTGTGTCCAGCCATCTCGAAACGAACGGATCTTAAATTTGGCTCTCTATTGTATTGTTTTTGTTTTTTTTCTTTCTTGGAAGGAACTGTTTTGCTGCAGACTCCTAGCCTTTGGTTACTTCTTCCTTGCATAAAAAAAAGATCTGGTAACTGTGTGAGAAGGGTGGGGATAGAAGAGGGAGGGGTATGAACTATCAGCTCCCCCACCCTTCCTCCTTCCTTAACCTCTCCTCTCCCACATAGTGGTACCAGAGACTCGAGTGTCTGGCTACCACTTCACTAGTGGTTGTCTCACGCATATAGGTCCGAACTGACAGGCAGGTGTATAAGGTGGAACTTTCCTTGGGTGTACATCCTCTAAAAAAACTGTCGGCTCTCTTCTAACATGATCAAATATGACACACTGAATGACAAATCTGAAAATAAACTTCTTAGTTAACCTCTAAAAGCCAGGCATATTTTGCCTCCGTCTCCCTCTCCTTACAGGTGACTCAAGATACTCACAGTCTCAATTTCACTTATCAGCTTTGACCTTCCATTATCACTTATAAAATACAGGCAAAGAAACACATCACTTGTACCCATGGGCAGAGGCTTGGTAGAGATAGATGAGGCAAAAGGACGGTGTGTAGCGGGAACTGAGTCGGACGAGGTGGATTCTTATGACATCGCTGTACACCCGACTGAGTCAAAGAGAAGACTGATCAGTGAGTGCATGGGGTGGCAGGACTCTTTCCCTGCCCTTTGGTGGCAAGATTGAATGGCAGCCAATTCAAACTGTGGTGGGATTGGATTTGCAGTTCCTACCGGCACCCGGCATTTACCAGCCACCCCCTTTAGCATCAGTCCCAACCGCCACCCCACACAGAGTGGCAGTGCCTTGTTCCGCTGAGCCTTAGGCCAATATTCATAGTGGCATTAAAGGCCTCGTAGCACTGCTTACTAAGCATTTTGCTTTGCTTAATTATCACTGTCTTTTATGTTAAATAGAGAGTTTTCTCATCAACATAGTTTTCATACAAATTATAATCAAAGATATTCATGTGTAATGTAGATTGGATTCACAGTCAAATCCTACTGCTCATTCGAAGCTCAGATTGTCCAGGCAAAAGCAGTTTCGAAGGTAACACATTCCTCACATCATAATTATGCAAATCGAGAGCCATCTGATGAAAAAGCCTATCCAAAAAGAAACGAATGTGCATACCGATCACCCACCCCACAATGTTCTTTTTATCGTCAAACTGGTGTTACAGTATTCTCAGTTTTATAAGCCATGCACTACTACATTCACGTGTCATTGATGTGGTTATTATTATAGTAATACTATAATATATACTGCTTATATTTCACATGCATTTGTTCATAGGGTGTTGTATGTACTGGACAGTTAGGCCTATACAGTTTGCCTTCAACCCATTCTTAAAATGCCTATGGTGGCTGCCACTATATCACAACTTGTAAGAAAATCCTAAGATAGTAACCAAATATACGATGGGTGCCAAGCAGACGAAATTTAGTAGCACTTTGATTTATATATTATCTAGTGGATAGGCTAATGCTCTGATATTTTCAGACCTTCCTTCGAGCATTTTATACATTGCCATGAATTATACATTATACATGACATGAAGCTAAGGAGTTATACCATATCTGGAGAGAGAGAGAGAGAGAGAGAGAGGAGGGGGTTCGAGAAGGAGGGGGGAAGGGGCAGAGACATTGAGGGAGAGAGGGTCAGGTGTACCGGTGCAATAGAGTAGGAATACCAGCCCTTACAGCGTAGTTGTGGCTTTTGTGCCAGTGATAATTGCGAAGCGCATCGAAGCACGGGGTGACAATAATTATTTTAGTGCGTGTACACTCAGTAAAAAAAAGTATCGGTGCATAGAGGGTTCGATGTCTTCCGAAAATATTCACTCACGTGCTGGCTGTCTGGGAGGGTTGGTAACTTGTTGTGCCTGGCTGAAGCAGGTTCAGAATGATTATTTATATTTTGGCGAGGGGATACCTCAGATGACGTTATATGACACCTCCCAACACCTCCCAACACGTCGGACACAAATATTTCAGAGACCTTCGTACCGTGATCCAAAATGTTTCGTCAATGTTGTGCACCAATACTTTTTTTACCGAGAGTATATATATATATATATATATACTGTACATCTGTACATACACAGTTATGCTAGGCTCCCCTCCAAGTGGGCTGGGCCTTCAGCCCAGACTAATTGTCTTTCATTTAGCCATATCGATTTATTAGCAGTGTTCTCGAAGATGCATTTTTCACAGACAAACAGGCACACAACACATAATATAGTTGTATATTGACAGTCAGGAAAACTTCCACCTTCGCCCACGAGGTGTCTTCCAGCGGTCGTTTTTAAGAAATCCCCTTGGCCAAGACACTAGCCACCGATCAGAGAAATTTCTGTGTGATTGCAAGCTGTTGTTTGGTGCACTTTTTGAGGACTTTGGTGCTCAAACACACTCTTGTCATAGCAATCTTTTCTGATTGTTTGTAATGTATATACCAGTAACTAATAAGTTGTCATGCACTGCTTTGGTGTTCAAAACACATCAAACAGACAGCCGGCTCCATTGGCTCAGCTACTAATGGTGGCTAATGTGGCAGCAGGCTTCTCTCATTCTCGCACAGGTACATTCTCTGATGCCATGACAATTCTTGAAACACCTAATGCATTTTCTCTTAGTTTTCTTATTATTTCGCTCATTGTGCTCACCACTGATACTTCATACACTCCATTATGCTCGCATTTAGTCTTGAAACATCAGCCTAATGCACCCAGTGCCTCCCGGCAGATTTTTCAACAATGATCCCCCCTCCCTCAATCCTGGCAGATTCTCATTTTTTCTTTTTTGGCTCAAACCTCTGCTTTTTATGAGAAACATTGGAAAATACCAAAAAATTTGCTCATCTGAGCTAATAAGTGCATTACACAGGTGTCCCTAGGAACACCTGGTACCATCTTCATTGAAGCCACACTGCTGCTGTTGCATGTTCTATGGTAGGGGTACTTATTGCAAACCACTCAGAATAGGTATATATTTTTTTCATCTGGTACGAATTTTTATGTAGTACAACAATATATTGGTTTCCACACAATAATTTAGGCAATAAAAGCATTGTTTCACTCACCAAACACATCAACATCCATACTTTCCTTGGCGATGTTACCTCCTCGTCACTTCTGCTCATTACTTCCCCCAGTGCCATGAAATCTTTGTCCTCCACATCGTCATTGATTGGGGAATCACTCTTGCCTGTGAAGGCATCAAGGGTGACTTGACTTTCATCGTCGGAGGGACCATGGTACTACATGTCTTTACTCACCAGGTCACTGCCAACGAGTGAGTTGCCGAGACAATAGAGTGTGGGGGTCACGCAGGGCCAGGCAGTGTCTCCGCCTGGCACCTGGTAGAAGAAGGTTACCCACGTTTGCCTACCAAAAATCACCCGCAAAACTTTAAAAATGTGCAAATGATGGACGTCGCAATTGCAAAACGTACCAGTATGTTGTCGGGTCTCAGCATGAAACATAGTTGTGACGTACCCATACATCAATGGGACGCAGCAGGTTAATGTATACTGGCCAAGTCAGACTTCTGTTTTAACCTTTTGTCGGTCCAATAAGTCTATATATCTATTGCCAGACGCCTAAATCCCGTTTGGGGTGGTCACAAACAAAACGCCTCCACGTCGCTCTGTTCCCCGCCATTTCACTGCCCTGCTCCCAACTCACACCCCCCTCTCTCATATACCTCTCCACCCCATCCCTCCATCTTATCCTCGGCCTCCCCCTCCCTCTTCCCCCCTCCACCTCACTCACATACACTCTCTTTGTCAGTCTTTCACCCTCCATCCTCTCCACATGGCCAAACCACCTCAGTGTGTTCCTCATAACGCTTCCTATCACATCCACATCCTCACCACAATGCTCCTTTATATCCTCATTCGTCAGCCTGTCTCTCCATGTGACTCCAATAAGTAATTTTTCATAAACTGCAAAAAAAAAAAAAAAAGATCTAAACAAACTCGGAAATTGGATGTCCTGAGCCAGCAGTTGGCCGGTAGCCTTACAGCATGACAAGCACCATCAGCAGAGAAATACATGCACTGTTAACTGCCGCAGTGACATCACACTGTCGAAGCTGGGTGGCAGACATGTGTTGATGAAGGGGTGAAACATTTTAACCCTCTTAAAATATATATATATATATATATATATATATATATATATATATATATATATATATATATATATATATATATATATATATATAAATATATATATATATATATATATATATATATATATATATATATATATATATATATATATATATATATATATATATATATATATATATATATATATATATATATATATATATATATATATATATATATATATATATATATATACATCAGAGCGAATACAGTTCAACGAAATTTTGCATGCAACTTCTTTTGGCACATTCCGAGGTGTGTGCAAGATTTGGTGGAAAATGACTGTGCATAGCAGCTGGAGGCTCCTCTCTATCTTTCTCATTACGAAATTATGTAATATAGATATAGTTATATAGATATATAGATATATATATGTATAAACGTATCTATCTATCTATCTATCTATATCTATCTATCTATCTATCTATTTATCTCTCTCTCTCTCTCTCTCTCTCTCTCTATATATATATATATATATATATATATAGATCTATATATAGATCTATATATATATACTGTATGAATACACACACACACATACATATACTGTATATATATATATATATATATATATATATATATATATATATATATATATATATATATATATATATATATATATATATATATATCCATCATCCAGTCCTATGTTGCCCCATCAGGAGCGTAGGACCTCAAGGCTAGGGAAGTTGGTCCTTACGTTTAAGATGAGAATGACCAGCCTCACTCATCCCAGAGTGTCATTACGTGAGCCGTAAACGCCAACCGCCTCTTGGATATAAACCTGCACAGGCTCAACCTGGTTGGAGTGCCTTGATTACCAACTAAACCACCTGGTGCTATAATTTGATTATATGATTACCATCCAGCATAGTTAATGGTTTCCTGGAGTACGGAAAACCATTTGACTTGTCACTCAGCGTTGAGTCACCCATAGGCATAAGGAAGAGGAAAGAATGAGGAAAGAAAGACGGAAGAGGGAGGTAAAGTGGCCCGTAGGCAGAAGGAAGGGGAAAGAATGAAGGAAAGAAAAACAGAAATGGAAGGAAGGAAGAGAGGAAAGGGCAGACATCCAAAGCAGCATTGCATTGAGTGAGTGGATGGTAAGTGCCCCCACCTATGCGGAATGACCGCTGAGCACGCAACTCCACGAGGGACGACTGCTGAGCATGCCACTCTCACAAGAAATGGTTGACTGCGGGATTCATTTACACCACGTGAACATGGACACACTTGCTCAAGCAGATGCATTAGATTTAATGGATAATAGAAAGACCTAAAGATACATTTTAAAATGGTCTCCGTGGCTAATCACAAATTCGGCCTCCTAAGGTCAGTGCTGGCCATTGAAGCTTCGAGACCATAACAGTAACGGCCTCAAAACGGCCTCAGAGGCCAATGCAACCATGTCTTTGCTCCTTCCTATGCAGAGTTACCCCTGTACCCCAACTTTCAGCCTCCTGGGTGCTCTGGTATGGCTGTCTATAAAACTTATACATGATACAACATACAAAGACAGGAATTTTAGCAGTAATATATATGTAGTTTATATATGTATTTTGTAATATATGTGTATATATATTTGTTCGTTTAGTTTCAATCTCGAAGGATCCAACATGCTTGCATGCAGTCACCTAATAGCGGCTGTCCATGTTGCTCGATCTCTGGCAGCTTAACTATTCAGTCCCTTGTCTCTGAGGTCATGCTCAAAGTATCCCATGTCATTTTCGGTCTACCTCTAGCAATCCTACCCTCAACATTAACACGTCTCACCATCTGCACCCAGGTATCATCTACCACCCGCTCTACATGCCCACACCATCTCAATCTATCTTTCCTCACCACAACACCAATACATTCCAGTCCCAACCTACCCCTTAACCCGCAAACCTAGCCCCCCCAGGCCTCACACTCAGAGACACACTGCACATCCACCTAATCATTGACATTTCTGTACATTTGAGCCTGCAAAAATCCTATTCCTTTACTCCCCAGGTCTCACTACCATACAGCATTATGCTCCTAAAACATGCAGCATACAAAGATCCCTTAGCACGGAGGGAAAGCCCTCTCAGTATCAGGAGTGGCAACAGCTACCTGAACTTCTTCCAACCACTCCTCACTCTAGCCAAAGAGTTAGCTTCTGCCTCACCTCCAGCACATAGCATGTCCCCCGAATAACAAATCTCTTCCACACATTCAAGAGACTCACTAGCGAGTTCAATCCTTTCATGCCTGACAGTCTCCACCTGCTCTCCCTGACACATCACACACATGAAATCAGCATTATCTCATAGTCTACGTCAAACACCACTACATCTCTTATGCAAACACTTATCGCAGACACTGAACAAGATCGAATTACTTTTCACACCTCTGTGGCAAATCACACTTGACCACTCTCCTTCTCTTTGACAGTACCACCAACAGCCCTAGCTACCATCACTTTTGTTTTATCTGCATTTACTCCTAAGCCCTTGCGCCCCATACCATCTCTCCGCTTCCTAAATATTTCCTCTGCCTCCCATTCATTCTATGCAATCAACAGCAAATCATCAGCATACAACATCTCCCAGGGAGCCCATATCTGAAGTCACATGAGAGGGCCTCAAGTATGTCAAGGCCAGATATCTTTAAATCACTCTTTGCCTTAATAGGACCAATCTGGATTAAGAGAAACATTCATGGAACACTAAAAGTTTAATTATACAAACATTTACACATTTACATACACTAGTTATAAACACTGATAACCCCTTCAATAACTCGTCATAAGCACAATAATAAAGTAGTCACTGATAAACTTTACCAACCCACACTATAGAAAGTAATATTGTAGGAACTGACAAACCCTTTACCGGCACACACCCTCTAAACAGTAATACTCTAAGAGACTGAAAAACCATTACCCCCTCCACACTATGAACACTGCAAAGCTGTAAGTATTAATAAGCCACCGTATAAAGCTACGAACACTGTAGTCTCGATGAGGGAGTGGCTAGGTAGGCAAGTGCTTAGGTGAAGGGTGGTGGCCAAGGCAAGGAGGTAGCGTGTTAACCTCTCCGTGTGTTTCTTGACGGCCAGGCATGTTGAGGTGGTGGGGTCCGGTGCCATCTAATCCATTCTCAGACGTCCAAACGGCCCGGCCCTTGGCTCGTGTGGAGTCCTATAGTGAGAAGGAGTGGAGACCGACTGACTAATGTCAAATAAAGTACTAAACAGAATACCAATGAACAATATGGGGCAATATGAGAACCAGCTGTATGACTAACGAAACTCTTACCTATAGTGAGGAGTGGAGACCGACTGAGGGTCCCACCCTCACATCTGTCAGACGAAACTTCGCCTTTGTACACTATATCTGAACCACCCAAAACTAGTCGAACCTCCCACAATACGAGTTTGCTGCTTCATCGAATGTCTCTATGCCGATTTGCCAGCCTGCCAAAAGCTGTCCCTCACATTACCCCACCAACAAGCATTTATTCTATGATAGATACAAACCCATACAAAAGTAACGTAGCTCCCCACCAAACCGTATGTACCAAACAAAGACACGTTTATTTTTTAACGGATCGGCTTAGTAGATCAGCCCCGACATTGTCTCTACCACCAATATGCACCAGCCTGAAGGCATAGGGTTGTAGGGCAAGCTCCCAATGAGCAATATGACTATTAGCACCCCAGAAGTTCCTTAAATAGACCAGAGGTTTATGGTTCACTTCCAACACAAACTCCCTTCCTCCGAGGTAATAGTCGAACCTCTTAACACCGAAAATAATAGCCAGGCATTCTCGTTCTTTGGCTGAGCAACATCGCTTCCGACTGAGAAGTTTCCTGCTTGCATAAGCGACTGGAAATGGCTGGTTATTCACGTACTGAAGTAGTACAGCGCCCAAACTGTAGTTTGAGGCATCCGTGCACAACACAAAGGTCAGTTTAGGGTTAGGAAGCTTCAGGACCGGATCGCTCGTTAGGATTTTAACAAGTTTATCAAATCTGTTACTTAAATCCGGCTTCCACATCAAGGGTTCTCGCATGTTTTTATGCAACAATTCTGACATAGGACTCATGAGTGAAGATGCTTGTGGTATAATCATACGATAAAATGATATCATACCTAGCAATGATTGTAGTGTCTTTTTCGTAGGAGGTGTGGGCAGGTTCAACAGAGCCTCTACTTTACTGTGCTGAGGTTGAATGGTCTTCCCATCTATGATGAAACCAAGATACTTTATTGAACTATACCCAAATTTACATTTGGACGGACGGGCTGTCAACCCATGCTGACGAAGGCAAGAAAGGACGTTTGTCAGTGCTCTAATGTGTTCTTCCCAGGTGGTGCCATACACAAAGATGTTATCATAATAAAATGAAACATTAGGCATGCCTTCCAAAACCTTGCACATGAGAGTAACATAAGTTGCAGCTTCATTTACCAACCCGAATGGCATCCTCATGAATTGCATTAAACCGCAGTGAGCCGTGAGTGTTTTTGCCTGGTCGGACAAAGGGACTTGATAATACGCCTTCGTAATGTCGAGTTCTGAGAAGTACTTTGCTCCTACGAATTTATGCAAATCCTCCTCGATGGTACACGCTGGCTCTGCATTAAATACTGTAATAGAGTTCAATGCGTGAAAATCGATCCCAAACCTGTAGCTATTGTCTGGCTATTTCACCATCACTACCAGTGACACTTGTGGTGAGACAGAGGGTTCGATTATCCCCTGTTCCAACAACTTCTCTACCTCTTACATGAAGTAAGGGCGCAAGTGAATGGGGACTGGGTAGCTTTTCGGACGTAGTCGTTCGGTGGTCATGAGGGAAATATCATGCTCGATGGTCTCAGTACAACCAGGAATTTCTGAAAGTACATCACTAAAGGATTCAGTTAACTCTGAGACATCATGGCATTGCTTCTCATCTAGTTCCCTACACATATATGGTCTTACTTCCCCATCTGAAGCACTATCGTTATCTACACGACCATCAGCAATGATTGGCAAGTCATAACCTTCATCCTGTTCTGGTTCATCGGTAACACAGAATTGTACCATCATGACAGTATTACTAGTTTCAGCATTCTTTTCATTATTTACATTTACTTCTGACTACCTATGGTATTTCTTGACCCCTTAACCGCGGGGTGTCACTTTTGTGACGCTTGGGAGCAACGGATCATACCGCGGGGCGTCGCTTTTGTGATTCTGTGTTATTTTGAATTCACCCGGGCTTCCAAGTGGGGGCTTGTATCATCTATCAGTACTGCCAATGTCCAGCACTAGTCAGCACTCCTAATCTCATCTGTACTCCCATCCATTGTTGACAATTTAGCTATTTCTCCCCGTTCTTGACTCCCCTCCCTACCCCCCCTCCATTACCCTATCCTCTCGCCTGCCCGGCCGTGCTACAACTAAGTAAATCTTCCCTGGAATTTTTCACTGATTTCATCCATTGAAATAAGCCCTATGTCCTATTCTTATACCAAATAATATATACAAGAAAGAAATAAGGTAAGTGAGAGTGCCATACACCTGGAATTGGCTAATTATCACCTGACAACACCTCACGTGCACTCGTTCGCTAATTTTCGCTGTTTTTTTCCCCTTGAAATATGCTGTATAATCTATTTTCGTAATAAATATACATGTAAGGAGGGAAGGGAGAAGCCTAAGTGATATTTACATTCACCTGGAACTACCTAATTTATAATGTATTGTCTAGATTTCCTGCCAATCATTTGTGCTATACATAGTTGTTTCAAGAGCTAACATTGGTAGCACTGAATATCCCCTAAGTAGGCCTCTACCACGGCCCTCCCTTATCAGTTTACTCTCATCTTCCGAAGTAGAGGTACGTCTGTTTCTTCTTGCTGACTTCAGGGACTTTTTCACCCCCATGCAAAGTGCCCTGTGACCTTTACCCCCTACTAAACCTCGTGTGGAAAGAGGTAAAGGGCTGACAATTGATAAAAGAGTGACTACGATCTTTCTATTGAGTAAAACAGTGCAAGTGGAATTTTAAATAATGTGTAAATAACGTGTAAACAGCAAGTGAAAGTAATGAATGTAAATATACCTGAACAATGGAAAATAGTTTTATAAGTTACTTCAAGTGACAGTGCATAACACAGTGTAAATAAAATGGAAATGTAAATAACGTAAATAAAATAGAGAACGTAAATAGAAATGTAAATGAGTAGTATTATAAGAATACGAGTATATACCCTAGGAGTAATGAAAGTGAAAGTTTCACTCTAGCATGTCTGAATACTATGAGTTATGAGAGTGAAGATGAAAGTGACATTCACTCTCAATGCTAGTATACGGGACGAGAAAGTGAATGCTACGTATTTTACTGAAAGAAATTGAATCCCTACAGTGACAATAAACTAATACTACTGAAGGAAACTTATGGATAAAGACTGTAGATATATATAAGTGTTATATAGTTATAGAAATATAAAGTGTGAGGGGTTTTATGAATAATAAATGACAGAGTACCAAGAGCGAACTAGTGCCAGTGCGACGGTCAGACGCGCTCGTAATTTTCATTGCTTTCACAGTGTTTTTTTTCTTGGAGTATGGATCCCAAACTACTTGAAAATCATAGAGTAGTGTTTATAGTGTTAATATCTGGCTGTGGTAATCATATTACGGGTTGTCGGGAAGTGTAAAGTGGAGACTTCGTTACCCAACTTCAGAGGTCTCCACAAGTCCTACGGTAACTGACGAAGGCTCAACAAACATTCCAGGAGAAAGCTGAAGGTATGTGCCATAAGCATATGTAATTTTAATATTCTAGGACTAATAACTGATTTTTGGCAAATATTTTTTGAGAGTCTGTCGGAGCCCGAATAACCCCGCGGCACACGCAAAACTTCGGTAAACATGCCCGCGGTGTAGGGGTTAAGCATATTTATATGGTATACTTTTGGTTTACCCTTCTCATCAATTACGTAATTTACCTTGCTCTTCCGCTCAAGTACTTTGAAGGGACCACTCCATGCCCTCAACAATCTACTAGTGTTATCAGGCAACAATACCAATACTTCGTCCTCAGCGTTAAATTGGTGGTCCTGTGACTTCATATCAAAGTAACTTTTGTACCGAGACCAGCTGATGTCTGCATTTTGGGCTGCCATTTTTGCGCATTCAGCTAATATGTCCCGCAGCTCAATTATGTACTGGTATGTAGTACTATCATCCTTGTTTGCCTTCCAATCCTCCCAGAAATCTCTCAGCACAGCAAATGGACCCCTTGCAGGCCTACCATATAATAACTCAAATGGGGAGAACCCAGTACAATCACTTGGTATTTTGTTAAGTGCAAACAGAGTTGGTACCAAGTAGTGGTGCCATGTCCTTAGTTTGTCGTTACATAACTTATGCAAAGATGCCTTGAGTGTTGCATGAAATCGTTCCACCCGGCCATTGCACGAGGGGTGGTAGGGAGTGGTGAACCGTGGCTTTGTACCAAGCAGTCTGTGTAGCTCTCCCATTAATTGAGAAGTGAACTGTGTCCCGCAATCGGAAAGGATATCACGTGGGATACTGAAACGCGGGAAGATTACCAGCAAAGCTTCTGTAACAGATACAGTGTCAATTTCTTTGAGTGGGATAGCCTTAGGAAATCCAGTTGCATAGTCAATTAGGGTTAGCACGTAGCGATACCCCTCAGATGACGAGGGGACTGATGGCCCCAATCAGGTCCATGGAACAGAGACTGAACGGTTCGGTTATGACTGGGATATGCTGAAGGGGTGTTGGCGGTACGCGACCTTTAACAGACATGCGTTGACACTTATCACATGAACGGCAAATATTACGAATGTCCACGCCCATCCCTGGCCTGTAAAATTGGTCTTTCACCCTCATCTCCATTTTGCGATGGGAAAAATGTCCTGCTAATGGACCTTCATGAGCTAATGAAAGAACAATCTTACGACACTCTGTGGGAATGATTAACACTCTTTTGCCAATCTGCTCAGAGTGCTTAGACTCTACACACGTCCGGTATAACAACCCATCGAAACTCTCGAATTTGAACGTGTGTGATTCCCTTGTCTCAACCTCCCCTGACGTAACTTTACCGTGGATGGCTTTTAACATAGGGCAAGCACTTTGCAACTGTGCATTTTTCGCAAGGTGTTACTTGTAACGGTTGTAACTCTGGCATAATTAGTGGGTGAACACATCTGAGTTTGGCGGAACGCTTCTGAATGGTCTGATTACTTTCTAACTTCTGCTCCTTCTTAGTAACCAGATCGTTCACAGTGGTTTAATCAGATCCATTCACGTTTGAAGAGGTTTGCCTAAATTCATCATTTGTGACAGCTGAGTCAGACACACCTGGGTAATTACCAATCAACACTGCACTGAATTTAAGAGGCTTATGTAACACATTTGCCCAACCAGTGAAGTACAAGCACCTAATATAACACCTGATCTCTGGGAACCAATTAGATTGACCCAAATAGTCCTGCACTTCTACCTTCTTACTGTTTGATACGTCAGCATCGGGCAATACTTAGTCAGACACAATGATGCATGAGCATCCCGTTTCCCTAAGGACTGATGACACCCAAGATCCGTTCACTGTCCCAGATGTTACGTACTTGTCCGTTACCGTGTCATTAAAACCAAAATTTACTTTATAGGGGACAGAAGTACTCTTAAAATTGACGGGGTTCTGGGAGCAGTTAGGTCTAATGTGGCCCCATGCACCACATGAGTGACACTTTACTTTAGATAAGTTATATTTTGAATTTTGACTCCCTGGGCCTGGTATGACTGTTGACTTTGGTGTTACGTCCTTCTTACTGTTTTCGGCATTTCACCTGTGATAGGACCCATGGGGTGAGACCCAATCATCAGCAAAGTGCACTGCATCATTCAGAGTGGTTACGTTGCATTCCTTCACAAACATATGCACCTCAGGGGACAATGCAGCGGTAAATTGGTCAAGGACCATGAACTCACACAAAGACTGATAATCATCCTCTTTGACCTCACACGATCCCCACAGATCAAACAAATGACTCAAATGAATAGCAAACTGTTGAAATGTCTCTCCATGTCTGATTTTGGCATTGCGGAAATCGCTCCTATAACTGTTGGGAGTTTTACTGAAACCATTCAACGGTGCTTGTATCAGTTGGTCATAATCGGCAGTCACTTCGGCAGAGAGAGTGATATATATGTCTGCCGCTTTACCAGGTAGGTGACTCCCCAGGTGGACAGCATAGGTGGCTTTATCAATGCCCAATAACTCTGCCACTTGCTCGAAACGCAACAGATAGCTAGCCACGTCCTTGTCATCTTTGTATGTGTTTTTTTTTTTTTTTTTTTTATGTGTCCGACTCTGGGCAAAGGCTTCAGGGCCTATATCTCGGGGGCAGTAGCCTATCTCAAGGCCCAGTAGTCCTCCTACACCTCCACATGTCACCACTTCTGCGCTAACACCCACCGTCCATATTGAATACATGCTAGGGCTGTCTCATACAGGACTGGTGTATTGGTATTAGCGGGGGTATTTTTACGACATGTCGGCGGGTCATCTGGTAGATCAGGAAAGTCTGCTTTTAATGAAATTCAAATCCTTAAACTGTTCCCTGCCCCAGCCGGGATTCGAACCTGGGTCCATCAGGACTGCATCACTTTTAGTACACTGTTATGCTACCAGTACCTTTCAAACAAGCTAGTTCAAGGTCCCGATTGGCCTTTATCCGTCTTTTTCCACATCAGCATCAATTCTCGCCTTATCAGATTCAATATTTAATTTCTCTAGTTCTCTTTCTCTCGCCCTGTCTTTTTGTCTAAGGGCTTATTCTTGAACAACATATTTTCAACATCCTCGCCAGTTAGGCCAAGATCAATAGCTTCCTGTTTTATACATCAAACGAGTCGGCCTTGTTAGTGAAAATACCAGTTTACCGCCATAAAAACGGTAATCTAGAGGAAGAAAACCTCGCACGTAATGAAACCCAAAGCACACAATACTTAAGTTACAGCAAACTAGAGGATTCTACAGTATGCTTGCACCTAGCTTGCTTAATGAAGTGACAAGTTACTTGAACAGCAAAGTTATAATCGTGACAGCTTGACATTCCATTATATACAAACCCCAGTTAACCAGCACTACCCGAGTAATAGGACGGAATATATCTCACGACCAACTTAGAACTGATGGAACTAAAACTAACTTGCCTCTGGGCCCTGAAGACGACAAGCCCCAGCAAGTCCGTGACTCGGCTGGGCAACTGAACTTTTATTGTATCCAGATTATCACTCAAATTCAGAAAGGTCAATGTCAAATCCTGGAAAGAGGTCGCCATTAATGTCAAGGCCAGATATCTTTAAATCACCCTTTGCCTTAATATGACCAGTCTGAATTAACCGACCCATTCACGGAGCACTAAAAGTTTAATTATACAAACATTTACACATTTACATACACTAGTTATGAGCACTGATAACCCCTTCAGTAACTCGTCATAAGCACAATAATATTGTAGTCACTCATAAACTTTACCAATCCACACTACCGAATGTAATATCGTAGAAACTGATAAACCCTTTACTGGCACACACCCTCTAAACAATAATACTTTAAGATACTGAAAAACCATTACCCCCTCCACACTATGAACACTGCAAAGCTGTAAGTACTAATGAGCCACAGTATAAAGCCACGAACACTGAAATCTCGATGAGGGAGTGGCTAGGTGGGCAAGTGCTTAGGTGAAGAGTAGAGGCCAAGGCAACGAGGTAGCGTGTTAACCTCTCCGTGTGTTTCTTGACGGCCAGGCATGTTGAGGTGGTGGGGTCCCGTGCCATCTAATCCATTCTTGGACATCCAAACAGCCTGGCCCTTGGCTCGTGTGGAGTCCTATAGTGAGAAAGAGTGGAGACTGACTGACTAATGTCAAATAAAGTACTAAATAGAATACCAATAAACAATATGGGGCAATACGAGAATCAGCTGTATGACTAATGAAACTCTTACCTATAATGAGGAGTGGAGACCGACTGAGGGTCCCACCCTCACATCTGTCAGACGAAACTTCGCCTTCGAACACTATATCTGAACACCCGAAACTAGTTAAACCTCCCAATATATGAGGTTGCTGCTTCATCGAATGTCTTTGCAGATTTGCCAGCCTGCCAAAAGCTATCCCTCACAAAGTACCATGATAAACAACTAAAAAAACTGACCCCTGGTTCACACTAACATTCATGGGAAAGTCATCACTCAAAACTCCATTCACCCTTACGTGGGTGCGAGCACCCACATACAGGGCCATAACTACCCTCATCAGCCACTCTTAGATCCAAAGCTTTCTCATTGCCTACTTCACCATCTCTCCAGGGACTCTGTCAAAGTCCTTCTCCAAATCAACAAAAACAGGCGTTTGCTATGAGACAAGTGTGTGAAAAGTATTTAGTGAAAGGCAAGGATGTGTTTTGGGCATTCATGGATTTTGAGAAAGCGTATGATAGAATTGATAGGGAGGCTTTGTGGACTGTTTTAAGACAGTATGGACTTGATGGTAGGTTGCTAAAAGGGGTGAAAAGTTTTTATGTAAGTAGTAAAGCTTGTGTAAGAGTGGGAAATAGTGTGAGTAATTGGTTTCCCGTGAGAGTGGGTCTGCAGCAGGGATGTGTGATGTCACCTTGGTTGTTTAATATTTATATGGATGGTGTTGTAAGGGAGGTGAATGCAAGAGTTTTAGGTGAAGGTCTGAGTCTGGTGAATGTTGACGGTAGAGAGTGGAATCTGAAGCAGCTGCTGTTTGCAGATGATACTGCACTGGTGGCTGATTCAGAAAAGAGATTGAGACAGTTGGTAGAGGAGTTTGGAAGGGTGAGTGAAAGGAGGAAATTGAAAGTAAATGGGAAGAAGAGTAAAGTGATGAAGTGTACGAGGTCGGTAGATGGTAGGAGGATGAATATAGTTTTGAATGGTGAGTTGCTTGAGGAGGTAGAGTGTTTTAAGTATTTAGGGTCACGTGTTGCTGTAGATGGAAGAATAGATGCAGAAGTGAAATTTAGAATGAATGAAGTAGGAAGGAGGAATGAAAAAAGTGTTTTGATGTCGTTCGCTTAGAACAGATGTAAAGAGAAGGCTGTATGAGGGTGTTGTGGTACCAACTGCGTTATATGGGGCTGAAACATGGAATGTGGGTGTAGCAGAGAGGAAAAGCTTGAAGGTAATGGAGATGAGGTGTCTGAGGAGTATGTATGGAGTGACACATATGGATCAAATGAGAAATGATGAAATGCGAAGGAGAACTGGAGTTGTTCGGGAGATGGTTGATCGAGCTGAGCAGAGGGTGTTGCGATGGTGTGGGCATATGGAGAGATTGGATATTGAGCAATTGGTGAAAAAGATAACTGGATTGGATGTCAGAGGTGTAAGGCTGAGATGGAGACCACGAATAGGATTGATGGACAGGGTGAAGAGAGCAATGGATGCGAGAAGGATGTCTGTTGAGCAAGGAAGAGTGGCTGTGCATGACAGAAATAAATGGAGAGAAACTGTGAATGAATAAATGATGACGCAGCCCTGAGGGGATATTCTCCCGCATTTGGTCTGATCAGCTAGTCAGGTCAGGTGTGGGTAAGGGGATGGGTCTATTATGATGTGGCAGGGATAAACCAGCTCTGCTGTCGGGCCCTGCCACGGATGTCACTGATTGCACTGTGCAGTTGACCCTCGTGCGGTGTTGTGCGGTGAGGATCTGTCCCTTCTCCCCTTTGGGGCGAAGATGCGAATGAATGTGTTTGAATGGATGAGTAAATTGGAAATGCGTCGTCCTGTCTTGGCTACCTCTCTTTCCTTTGGGGAAGCAGCCTAGGTATACAGATAGATAGCTTTTCCTGCAGCTGTTGAACAATGAAAATGGCATCAGTGGTCCCTTTGCCTGGCACAAACCCAAAATGCGTCTCATCAATATTCACTCTTTCTCTAATCATACCTTCTAGAACTCTCTCCATTACCTTCATTATCTGGTCTGAAAGTTTTATGCCTCTATTTTATATATATATATATATATATATATATATATAGATAGATAGATAGATAGATAGATAAATATATATATATATATTTGTATATATATATATATATATATATATATATATATATATATATATATATATATATATATATATATATATATATATATATATAGATAGATAGATAGATAGATAGATAAATAGATAAATAGATATAGATAGATAGATAAACAGATAGACATATATAGAAACAGATATAGATAAAGAGACAGACATATAGAAATAGATATAGATGAACAGATAGACATATAGATAGATACAGATAGACAGATATTTAGTTATATATTTATAGGCAGTAATTATAACAATAATGCAAGATTCTTTTAATCTAAGGAGAATGCTCAACTTCTGTAGGTTTGCCTGCTTATATATCTGGCCGTCTTTTACTTTTCCCTTAGTTAAATAAAATCGGGTGTATGGGAAGGCAGTAGTCACTGTAAATCAATAATTCAGGGACTGCCTGCCCATCAAACTCTGTCTGTCTGTTGTTTACTTTTCCTTACGGGAAGAAAATGTCCCCACCAAAGAGTAAATAATAGTTATGAGGCAGCAAATGTAAAAATCTGTCTGTCTGTTTCTCATTTTGTCTACTATGTTTTTATTCCGGGAGAAGTCTTCTCAGTTAAACTAATGCTGGCATCGATGGAAAATTATGAATAGGAATCCGACAGAGTTAGAATTAACACATTTAGTATGTTGTGATGGTGAAACCTTAATTTCATAGAAAGTGTAGGGTGCAGGATTTTTTCGTTTTTTTATTGTTGCCACAAGATCAGTTTTAACCTGTGCAAATCTCCAGATCAGCCACACTGTTCGAAAACATACAAACTTAACTTTATCTTTCATAATAAGTTCATAAATTGTTTAATTGATTTGTATGATGCAGTTTGCTATGTTGATGTGAATTTGGAGTTCTTTCACATGCACTTGCTAGACATTAAAAGGAGAAGAGTCATTCAGGGTATTGTCTTGCATTAGCTATATTTAAGATACAACCGTGAGATTATACAATCTTCGCCTCGTCAGTGAGTCAGAATAACAAAGCTTCTTGATCTTTGGCCAAGGGTTCCCATCATCCATCTTTTTATTTTATGCAAGGAAGAAAGAACCAAAGGCCAGGAGCCCGTGAAACGTTCCATCGAAGACAAAAACAAAAACAATATGAAGAGAGCCAAATTTAACCCGAGGCGTCCCATCGATGTATGAGTACGTTGCAACATTTTGTCACAGCTAGACCCATTGACGTACCAGTATGTCGCGCAATTGCAAGGTTCATAATTTGCACAATTTTCAATTTTCGCACATGATTTTTGGTACATATACACGGGACACCTTCCTCTACAAGATGCCAGGCAGGGACAAAGCCTTACCCCACATGAGTCCCCTCCCTCCCCCTGCACGCCATTGTCTCGGCAATTCACCTGTTACAAGTGACCTGGCCAATAAAGACATTCAGGGCCAGAGTAATTCCTCAATCGATGACAATGTGGAGGACAAAGTTTACGTAGCATTAGAGGAAGAAACAGTCAGAAATGATGATCAGATAATGTTGCCAAAAAGGGTCAGGTATGTTGATGTGCTTGGTGAGTGAAACAATGCTTATATTGCCTATAATACTGTCTGAAAACCAATATACTCTTGTACTACATATAAATTCATACCAAATAAATAAATAAATACTGTTTATGAGTGGTGTGGAATAATTACCCTCCCATAGAACTCGTTTTCTTTGGAGCCAGCCTGATAGAAAACCCAGTAAGGTAAGGAGTACTGCTACCTGTATCTAGTATTTTAAACCTGAGGTACGCGATTTCTCTATGAATTTTTGATGTTTCTCACCAAAAGAGGAGGTTTGAGCCTTTTTTTTTCCAAAATTGATCAAAACTGGGGGGAGTCTGGTGGAAAATCGATCGAGACGGGGTGGGTTAAGATCTGTTCATTTCAAGATTGCTGGACACACTGCGTTTAAAATACTGGAGATCATAGGCAATAGGCAATACAGACAGAGGGAGACAGTGTTGAGCTGTTGCATAAATGGAGGACTGGCAGTAATGGTTAACTCTTGCATTAGAGAGTTGGACAGAAAAGGGATGAGAGTTATTTGCTAGACGGATGCTATGCACCTGTCAAAGACATGAAATGATGCAAGCAGACAGTTCAGAGGAACAGTGACCATTGATGGAAAGATAGAAAAGAGATAAAGAGGGAACACTGCGGTGAAGAGACAGAGGTTGAAGGGAGCCAGTAAGAGGGGAGTTGATAAGAGGAAAAGCTTATGACTCCACCCTACTGAGAAGATCTATATGTGGGGAGCCTCCCCAAACATGACAGTTGTACTCAACTCAGGGGCGAATAAAACCCACGTAGAAAGTCAACAACTGTGCAGTGGTAAAAAAGGTACGGAGTCGGCTTAGCACACCTAATCTCATGGAAGCAGATTTTTACAAGAGATGTAATATGATCTTTCCAAGATAAGTCCCAAGAGAACGAAGCCCCAAGTATGTTTAAGAATCATGTGGGATTAAGCTGGATATTATTAAACATTAATTGGTTCTCCTATGGAAGATTTTGTTGGAGTGATACTGTAGATGTAATAATAGTTTTAGATGCATTAAAAACAGGATTATTATTATCCCAGTTAGAGATATGAGCCAAGTGAGCCATTAGGTGTGCCACAGACTCATCCCTTGTTTGTTGAAGTAATTGCTGAGATGGATGTCGTGAGAACTGAATGAAAAGGTGAAGGGTGGAATCATCAGCGTATGAGTGGATAGAGTTAGATGTAGAATCATCAGCGTATGTGTGGATAGGGTTAGATATACAGCTTAGAAGGTCATTGATGAATAAAAGGAAGAGGTGGTGATAGGACGGTGCCGTGAGGAACACCACTACTGATAGAGCTAGGAGAAGAACGATGGCCGTCTACAATAGCAGCTAGAAAGAAAGCTATAGATGAAGGCACAGATAGAAGGATAGAAACCGAAGGAGGGCGGTTTGGAAATTAGAGATTTGTGCCAGACTCAATAGAAAGCCATTGAGATGTCAAGTGGAATTGCAAAGCTTTCGCCATAGTCCCGAAAGGTGGATGACCCGGAGTCTGAAAGGCAAGTGAGAAGATTGCCAGTGGAGCATACATGGTGGAACCCATACTGATGATCAGAAAGAAGGTTTTGATGGAAAGATGCTTTAAAATATTTCTATTAAGAATAGACTAGAAAACTTTTGAGATACAGGATATTAAAGCAATTGGGCGGTAGTCAGAGGGTTGGGAATGGTCACCTTCTTTGGGACAGGCTGAAAGACAGCAAACTTCCCAAAAGAAGGAAAGGTACAAGTTCACAGACAAAGGCAATAGAGTTTACCTAGGCAGGGTGTAAGCACAGAAGCACAGTTCGTGGAACAACAGACAGGACCCCATCAGGCCCATATGCCTTATTAGTACTGAGACCAGTAACGGCAGAAAATACATCAGCTGAAGAAATTTTAATGTCAGCCATGAGGAAGTCAGAGGGGGGAAGCGATGGAGGAACAGCACCGGAATCATCTAAGGTGGAACTGGAGGAGAAAGTCTGAGCGAAGATATCTGCTTTATTAGTAGAGAAAATAGGTACAGAGCCATCAGAGTAGAAAAGAGGAGGGAAGGATGATGAGGTAAAGGTGTTAGAAAGGTTTTTGGCAAGGTGCCAGAAGGAGCGGGAAGAATTCGAGTTGGAGAGCTGAGAGCATTTAGTATGAATGAAATTTTTTTAGCAGAGCAAAGAATAGACTTAGCATGATTCTCGGCAAAAACATACAAAAGATGTGATTCAGGGAAGGGTTGGCTCCTGTACCTTTTATAGGGCAAGGAAGAGGTCAAGTATGTTGGAGCTGTCTCCAAGGCAGTCAGTGATAAGGGTAGGGTGCTGTACAAGCTGATCCAGGTCATTAAGAATAGAAAAGATGTAGGCTTCTTCACAAGGTGGATCAGTGAAAGGAGAGGAGAGCGAGAGGTGGTGGTGAACATTGAAATCTCCTTAATGGAGACTTCAGAGAAGGGAAAAATGGATAGGATGTGTTCCATTGTAGAAGTAAGATAGTCAGAGAATTTTTCATAGTCAGTAGAATTAGGGGATAGGTAAACAGGATCATCAGTCACAGTGTTTTTGCAGGCAGAGGCAATTCCATGAAAACAGACAATCCTGTCGTTCGTAGTTAGGCCATGGATATTATAGCCACTCTGACCAGCGAAAGCATTTACCTTCGCTGTCCGGCAATGAGCTGTGTAAGTATAAAAAACAGTTAATAAGCCACATTACTAGTGATGCTGCTACCTGGCAAGACAGTATTCGGGGGAAAGAACAGTGCAATGTTCAAAAACTTCGAACATGACAGTTACAGAAAAAAATGAGTTGCCCCTCAGGAGCCTACTGTTCATGTATTAGATGGCTTAGGGGTAGTTGTGTTTGGAAGTAGCAGTCAGGTGGATGTTTCACTTTTTATGGATACAGGTTCTGCCATCAACTTACTATCTGAAAGGGCGGTAGAAAAAATTCATTGTAACAAATTGAAATGTGTTAGCTTCCTAGAGCCCCAGACCAAAATCTATGTACAGTGGATGGGTCATATTTAGATGCTAAAGGCAAAACCCAGCGTAGATTTTCTTTACATGATTCGGCAGACCCATTCACTGCTGATTTCTACTTTACACCCTGGATTAGCCAATGTTTTAATTGGTGTTCAAACCATGGTAGATGAAAATATCAATTTGTTACCAGCAAATGGGGGAGTCAGTATTCAAGGTTTGTTTGTGTGAAGCATTCCAGACCACGCTTAACAGTCACTAGTAGATACAATTACGATTCCTCCTAATGATCCATCATCAGATCTATCCTTCTCTGATCTGCCTGATCCAGTTACTGACTTCTCTGATTCCCTTACTGATAAACTATCCTTATCTATACTTGATCTTTGTGAGTCATCCAGTGGCACTGAGCAGTTACTGGACTTGTCATTTTCTACCTCCTTGCCCCAAACAGACCTTATGTAGTCCACAACGACAGACACGGCGGTGGTAAAACAATTCGCGGTTCTACCCCCCCAGTGAATATAGTAAGGTTGCTCTGAGGATTGTTGGGTCACCTAGCAGTGTAACTGCCGTTTCTCAGCCTGAGACCTGTCATGTTATGGGCTTTAGTTTCGAGACTGCCATGTGCTCAGTTTCAGACGATGGTTCATGCTATTTGTACCTAGCGTACACTACTAATGTCCCACTTAAGCTGCTTACTGGGAAACAGATTGGTAATTTTCTGGTAAACCCAGCGGCCATACGTATGTGCCAAGATATCCCACTTTCTGTCACAGATGTGTCCTGAGTTATTCACTCTACTGACAGTACTACTCAAACTAATCTAGAATCTTATGTGAAATGGGGCGATTATCCTGAATACACAAGTCAGTTGCTTGATCTTTTGCGAGACTGTCATGAAGTTGTTGCCTGACCAGATGAGAACATTGGCGAAACTAGTCTTGTTAAGTACTCAACTGCATTGCAGCCTGATGCTCAACCTGTATATGTCCCTGCTTATTGTCAACCTCATTGCCAGTGTCAACAGGCTGATTATCTCGTTCAGGAAATGTTGGAATTCGACGTTATCGAACACTCTGACAGTATTTGGAACAGTCCGTAGTTACTCTTTCCAAAGAAAGGTGGTAAGTTACGGCCAGTCATAGACTGTCGGTGAGTAAATGCCTTAGCCCGTCTAGACAGATTCCCAATTCCTGTGCTTACTGATTTGCTGGAATCCTTAGGAGAAATCAATTGTGTTTTATTCTCCGTAGATCTCTTGAATGGCTATTGGCAAGTAAAAGTTGAAGAATATTCGTGTCCAATCACTGCCTTCAGCACCCTGTCCGGCCACTACCAAGTCCGTAGGCTCCCATTTGCTTTGAGAAATGCACATTCGGCGTTCGTGCCATCAATTCATACAGTCTTCACTGGCATGATAGGTCTCTCAGTTTGCTTATCTTGATGATCCCTTAATCGCTAGGCGCTCCATTCCAGAACATTTACAGAAATTGGCAGAGGTATTCACTAGACTCAAACAAGCTAGACTTAAAATCAAGTTGTCAAAGTGTCAGTTCTTACATAAGAAACTGAAGTTCCTAGGACATGTCGTCGATGCTTATGGCATTCATTCATTGGACGAAAAAGTAAAAGCAGTTACTAACTTCCCTACTTCTGCTGACACAGATGCAGTACATAGTTTCCTCGGTCTTAGTGGCTACTATCGTTGTTTCATCAAGAGGCACGCCCAAATTATTGCATCATTGACTAAACTGTTGAAGATGAACAAGCTACCTCATTTACCACTCTGAAAACTGCTCTTGCATGAGCTCCGATCTTAGCCTTTCCTAATTATTCCGAACCTTTATTACTGTACATGGATGCTTCCAGAGTTGGCCTTGGTGCTGTTTTCATGCAACATGACTCCAAAGGGAGGAAAACTGTAATTGTCTATGCCAGCCGAGTGTTAAACTCTACAGAAAAGAATTACAGTGTAACTGATTGGGTAGCCCTCACAGTGGTCTGGTCACTAAAACATTTCAGTGACATCATCTATGGTTACCCTGTTCATATCCAGACAGACCATCTTCCTCTTTGCGGCCTGTTTCGAGGACATAATCTTACTGGTCGCCTTGCATGTTGGGCAGTTATTGTTAATGACTATAATTCAACGTTGGAACACATGATTCCATTTCTGGAAAGTCTGATGTTGTGGCAGATGCTCTTTCTCGATTGGTTATTCGTTGTTGCAGTCTAAGCCTGATCTAATCAACAATCACGATGATTATGTCAAAGCTCCCCCTTCAAATTTTCAGAAAATTCATATATAAATACAGGATAACTTGGCCATTTCAAATGCAGAAATGGTAAGTACGCAACACGCAGCTGCCTCTGATATTACCATCCAAGTAGGTGACTTAGTGTTTACCCTGAATAACGAGCGTACTTCAAAAATTGACAGTAAATTCCTAAGTCCTTTCTGTGTCATCTCTTGTAAGGGTAATAAATTTGAAATAAAGGCTCATTCTAACGATGCTAACAAATGGGTGCATACCAATGACCTTAAGCATGCACCAAAAGGCATAATGTTGGAGGAATCACCAGAGGAGGAATCACTTGGAAAAGCCTCATCTTCTTCTCAACCAGGAAATGCTCCTTCTTCTCCCATTCCCTTTTCTGATGCTTCTTCAAATTCTCCTTCTCATCCGGAGACACTGCCACCATCCCCTTCTGTTAATAACTATCGTTCCAAGTTAAGTTCGGCGCCCAAATCTCCGGTTTCTTGTCTGTCACCTCAACAACATCATAAATTGTAATTAAGTACCTGAATGGTATTAAAATATCATTAACCTATATAGAAGTCAGGCTACGTACCAATGTGTTGTTGATGTGTAACTCCGTAGCACTTCTCTGTCCCCACCCCGAATATTGTTGTCATTGTTCATATGTTGCTATTTCCGTACTTCTTTCTTCAGCATCTAAGTCGGATCCTTCTATGCTGCTTTCAGTCACATCATACTTTATTGCTGTTTCTACCTGCCTCTTTCCCTGCTCTAACTCCTTTACTATAACATACTTTTGGGCATACGTGAAGATGCGCTACTATCTGGGTGGATGGATCATCACACGGCATGACCAAAGAGTCAGTGTCCTTGTTTGGCACTCAAACAAAAAAATCTTGCTGCATAGCGTGAATAGAACTTGTGTTAAGTGAGGAAGGAATGAGTATGCTGGTATGTGCTCAGGACAGGTACCCGGATGTAAGCTGGCCAGTCATGGTGAGTCTGGCGGGTGACGTCACTTTGAACGACTTTCAAATTACGTCGCCAGGTAAGCTGTCACTTCCTGCACAACCTTGTTTTTTTTTTTTCCTCCGTGTTGATTATGACCTGTTGCATTATGCTGACAGTGTAACTACAAAAATGCGTTATTCAACCACTAGTTACTTAAGGACTGACTGTACTTTAAATTTAGTACAGTGATTACTGGTAATCATAGTTTAAATTGCTATTTATAGTGCTTTCCACTTTTTAAAGGACTGTGCTTATGAGGTCAATGTATATTAGTAAATCCCGTGAGTCATAGGCTTACTTTCCTGCCTAACTTACTCGGAGCTAGTACTTTAAGACCTGTTGAAATATGGAAGTATGTCTCTTTTGCATAACATTAGTAATCCACTCAGAAATAAAATTGGCAACTAAAGTTTATCTGTTAAACCTCTTCATTACCGCGCCCCCCACTCCCAGCCCCCTCACTCTCCCTCCGTCAAACCGAATTCCCGGAAGTTCAAGCGTGTGCGTGGGGGGGTTATATCATTTATCATAAGTGCGCTATTTTTCATTTTATATTACTTTTTTTATATTTTCTCAAATATATGTTGACCACGAGATACACTGTGCATGATCTGAAATACATTTCCTATAGTAGTATACGTGTAGGGATATATATACTAAACTAAACTTTCATTATTCCTATAAATATAGACTTTACAGACATAAAAATGTATATACAGTACATAATAATGATTGTTTTATTTACCCTGAAAGTTTAGTAGAAATCAATCAATATTTAGGTGGTAGCAAGGATGTTCAAAGTGTAGGGTTGGTGAAGTAAGTACTAGGTGAGGCGCACGGTGTATATGGTGCGGTGTGTACGTTTCCTGTGTGTACCTCAGGCATGTGTGTACCAAGATTACCATGCCTGGGTGTTCGATCATTGTATAAGGTCTCTTAGGTTACATTAGAAATAACAATTCACAAATACTATTGAAATATACTGCGTAATATTCAAAAATCCAATATAAATAAAGAAAACATTATACATAGAAAAAAGCATGTAATAACAAAAATAAAATAAATAATACTGTATATATATATATATATATATAAAGGATTCATATGTTTACCTTGTAGAAGTTTGATGTGCCGATGAAGGTGATGTAGTAATCCAAGGTGAAGGTGATGTAGTAATCCAAGGTGAAGGTGATGTAGTAATCCAAGGTGAGGTTATGTAGTGATCCAAGGTGAAGGTGATGTAGTAATCCAAGGTGAAGGTGATGTAGTAATCCAAGGTGAGGTTATGTAGTAATCCAAGGTGAAGGTGATGTAGTAATTCAAGGTGAAGGTGATGTAGTAATCCAAGGTGAAGGTGATGTAGTAATCCAAGGTGAAGGTGATGTAGTAATCCAAGGTGAAGGTGATGTAGTAATCCAAGGTGAGGTAGAGTGCTCCGAGGCAGGCACACCTGCGACCTAGTACACTCCGAGGCTAGTGTACCAGGTGGCCTTGATGAATTAGTGGGAGGCGTGCCAGGCCTGGTAGTGTTCCTCGGAGCACAACCCAGGCAGTTGGGGGCAGACAGGACAATACTTTCTGACCAACTTAGGCTTGCCCTCTTGTTGGCATATCCTGCATCGTTTTTGTGGTCGCTTGTATTTCTCTGTGGCTGGTATGGGCAACAAACCATGCATCACGCCTCTGGCTGTACCAGGTCCCCTCGCTACACCTGCTCCACCTGCCCCTCCACCCCTCCTGCGGCGCTTCATGCCCCTCTTCGGTGGTGGTGTTTTTTCTTTTTGGAGTTCACACAGCACCACATAACCCAATGAATATTCTGAGAGGAGCTCTGGACCACCACTTTCAAAAAGTCCACACACTGGACCCACTTAGTGCTAGGGTGGAGGTTCATGTACACCGTCCTGGCATTACACAGCATCCTGGAGATCATGTGAAGGCCGATTTTTTTTAACCAGACGTAGGATTTTCGTGTTGGGTCAATGGGCTCCAGAAGTTGGTCTACTAAATCGACAGATCCCATTTGTTCATTATACTTGTGTATGGGTTCAGGTTTTTTTATGAACTCCTGTTTGCCCCCCTTCAGGTGCCTGGTCCTCTTCATGAATCCTGCCTTGTACTTGGTGGTGATGGCGTGTACGTACTTGGTGTCCTTGAATTTCACCACCATAGTTTTGTCCTTCCTGGCAAAAAGGGCCTGACCTTTCTGTAGATTCTCCTTCTTTACCTCCTCTGGAACACCTCTATTAGGCCGTATTGTGCCGGTGGTCAAGGTGTCCCTCTGCAACAGGTACTCGGCAAGGTTGAGACTGGAATACCAGTTGTCCAGAACAATGTGTCGCCCTTTTTTCAGTAGGTCACCCTGAGCCATCAGGTGCACAGGTACACGCTCAGATTTACATAGAGTTGCCAATTCGGGGTTTTGCAACATCTCGTCGTACAGGCGTGGGGTATAGAGACAGAAATTCCATGTGTAACCTCGTGAAGTGTGTGAGCTAGGGCAAAGGGCGAAGAGTTTGAGACCAAATCTTTTACGCTTTGCCTTTATGTACTGGCGAAAATGAAGGCGTCCTTTGTATAGGATGAGGGACTCATCAACTGCAAAATTCTCGCCAGCAGAAAAGAGCGTCATACAGGAATCCTGGAGCTTCAGTAGGAAGCTTTCAATTCTTGTCATGGGTCTTTTTGGCTCAGCATTATCGGGGTGTGAATAGCGAACGAATCGTTGGATTTGTGAAAAGCGATTCCTGGACATTACAGAGGAGGTAAAAACTTTTGGGCCTTGGCAAAGTGGTGAAGTACTCCAGTAATCGGAAATTTTTGGCAGTTTATTGATCCCCATCAATAGTTGTAGGCAAATAAACACGTTCATCTCAGCCAGGTCAACATCACGCCACTTCAGTCCCATGAATTTGTGAGGGCTTATTGATGGATTTTCCCTGAAGAACTTCTAGGCCCGCACGTTGGTCCTCAAACAGAGAGAATCGATGACGTCCTTGGTAATGAACAGTTGAAAACAGTCCATGGCACTCATATGTTGTTACTCGTGGCGTTGATACACTGCAGGATGTACGTTAGGAAAGTCCAGGTGAAGTGTAGGTAGGGGAGTTGGCCTTTGATCTGCAAACGGATCCGACAAGAGGGTGAAGGCAGGTTCTGAGGGACTCTGCAACAATGGCGAGCCTACAGGGCTGGGATTTGAGCCATTATCTATCTCGCTTTCATCACTCGTACTATCGCTATCACTGTCGTTTTCTGGTATATAATCATCGTCTGACTCACTCACTGATATGTCTGATTGAGTTTCATTGTCGTCAGACCCATCTAACTCACTAGCAAGCTGTGTATCGAATTCATCCTCAGTATCAGATGACGCCATGATCACGCAAAAACTGAAAAAAAACACACACAAAGCATGCAGCTTAGGGGAAACTGAGGGGTTGCGGGTGAGAACTGGCTGCTGGTTGGTGGTGGGGCCTAGGAGTGTGGTTGTCATGGTAACCACTTGCTGATATGCCTAGTGCAACTATTTTTTTCTGTTTATATCATACCATATAGGTGTATATATATCCCCAAAACATTAGAAATAATAAATCATATCCAAAATACCCAAATGATGTCAATCATGGCCTGGCATGGACTCTTATATGGCCATGGCATGGCCATGACAAGGAGAATGACGTCAGAGTCAAGTTGCCAGTTCTCACAACACAAGTCTCTCCAGTAACACCAAAACCAACACTCCTACCCTCCTATACCTCCCTATGCTTATCGGGTTTACCACCGTAAACCTTACAATTATCGGTTCCTCACCAGAACTTTTTCTAGGTTTACCAGCTTAAACCTTATCGATTTCGGTAATGAAGAGGTAAATAGGAACACTTTAAGTCTACCAGTTGCCCTCAGATGCTTTCAAAATGTATCTGAAGTGCTACAAGTTGTTTTTTGGCCATTGCTCTGCCATGGACCCCACTGATGGAGTGTGACTTTCTGTCGCTGTTTCATGTGAGAGGCACCAGTGGTCCTACTTTGGTTCTGTTATATTTCTGTAGGTCATTAAAATAGGAGGTAGCCGTCCATGCCTCAATGGTTCTCTTGGAAGGCTTTGGTATAACAATACAAAGCTTAAAAGGCATCTCTTCTGTAAACTGCCATCAACTCAATGATATAGTATGCATAAGAGGTGACAGCAAAAAAAATATTGTTATTAATGTAATATAATAAAAATTGTTACTCTCACTGCAGGGAACTACTGCTTGCATTAGACTCTCAGCACATCACCTCACACCTTTTGTAATCGTCATTCAGTAATGTGATATCTGTTTTACTGCTGGAAGACATATTTTCATAGTTAAATCTAAAAAAAAAAAAAAAAATCTGAGGTCTCTCTCTCTCTCTCTCTCTCTCTCTCTCTCTCTCTCTCTCAACAAGTAAGGATATTGGGGAATAACAGAAAGTGCATTTTTGCACCATGCATGAGAATGATATAAGACGAGAAGATATAAATGTGGTAACACATAATGGTCATTATGGGTTAACGATGATGTTCTGTGGCAGCTGGAACTGTTACCATAATGTAGTAGTTCTTAACCTGCTACCTCCCATTGACGTATATATACATCCACACGTTTTGTCACTGCCAGTCCCATTGACACATATAAGCGCGCCTCAATTGCAAGGTCCCTAATTTGGACAATTTTCAAATTTCGTGCGTAATTTTTGGTACGCACGCTCAGGCAAGCCTCCCCTAACTGCCACCACTCCCAGACCCTGCGTGACCCACTTGCTTCCTTGTCTTGGTCACCCACCTGTTTGCAGTGACCCAGGTCAGACATGGCACATAGAGGTCTCTCTGAGGACAAATTTCAATCCACCCTGGATGCCTTCACAGGTGACAGTGATTCTCCACTGGATGACGATGTGGAAGATAGGGATTATGTGCAGCCTGAGGAGGAAACAAGCAGCAGTGATAAGGAGGTCCCTCTGCCGAGGAAAGTGCGGTATGTTACGTACAGTAAGGTGAGGGAAGGCCAGCCTGGACCCCACACACATGCACGGACCCTTCTCCAGCCCCTAGACAGAGAGTCAGATGAGGACATGGACGAGGACGAGGACAGCGGCATAGGACGTGATGTTACCTCGTGGTTGGGGAGGGAGAAAATTTCACTGCCAGGATCCAAAGGTGCGGTGAGAAGGAAAATCAGGTATGGTCCTTCTGTTTTCTGGGGAAGGCGGTAGTGGTGTGACAGGAGTTAGGGGTGAAAGGGAAAGTGGTGTGGCGGGAGTAAGCGATGAAAGGGAAAGTGGTGTGAGGGAGGCAGCATGAGGACGTGGTGTATGTGGGCAGCGGGGAGGCAAGGTAGAGCAGCTCCCCAGCATGTCTTTCGCCCCACAATATTCCCACACTTCCTCCCCACAGCCCTATGATGTGGAGAAAGGAAGGAAAGGGAAGGGAAAGGGGAAAGGAAAAGGGAGAGGGAAGAGGAGTGCAAATGGGGAAAGGCGCCGCTCTCCACCTTCCCAACCTCCCCCACCACCCTCCCGTCTCCACCCTGACGAAGACAATGATGGGGACGAGGCTGGAGACGGTAGTGTGTTGTGGGACTGGGAAGATGGGAGTAATTTCACTCCCATCATTCACCCATTCACTGAGGAGTGGCAGTCTAGCTGCATGGCTCCAGGTATCCACGTGGGCTCCACCAGGGTGGATTTCTTCCACCTGTTCTTTGGGAAGGAGTTTGTGGGCCACATAGTGGAGCAAACAAACTTATCTGCATGCAGCCAGTGCTGTGAAAGTGAGCATCAAGGTACAACGAGCAGGCACTCCCAGCAATATGACTATCCCGTAACCCTAGGTAAGATGTTCATATTTTTGGCCCTGGTTCTCTTGATGGGTGTAGTACAAAAAAATCAAATTCCTGCATACTGGACCACAGACCCATTGACCAGCACACCTTTCTTTGGTAAGGTAATGGGTCGTAATCGATTCCAGTAAAGTCTCAGCTGCCTCCACTTTTATGATGCAGACGACCCTGCTAATGCTAATAACACAGATAAAATGAGAATTAGGCTTGTCTTTGATCACCTACGGGAAATGTTCCGCTTGTCATTTTATCTTTACAGAGACCTTGTCATAGATGAGAGTCTTGTGCTGTGGAGAGGCAATATTTCCTTTTGCCAGTACATACCTAGCGAGAGACACTGTTTCGGGTTCAAGATCTTTGTTATGTGTGACTGTAAGACTTGTTATGTGCAAGACATAGTCTTGTACACCGGCTCACAGACAGACGTAATAGAAGATCATAGTACTGGACTCTCAGGGGCCGTGGTGAAGACAATGATAGAGGAGTACCTTCATCATGGTCATGTGCTGTACCTGGACAACTGGTACACTAGCCCTCTTCTCGCTTGATTCCTCGACCAACACAACACCAGAGTCTGTGATACAGTAAAGAGATACCGTCGTCATATGGTCAAGGTTGGGAGGAAACTTGACAAGAACGAGGTGGTTTTCTTCTACACAAATAACATCCTTGCCACCCTGTGGAACCACAACAGGGAATTTTGCCTTCTGTCGACTGTACACCGCCCGCTGATGCACCACACAGACTCCGTGGATCACCGCAGCGAGAGGAGGCACCACTTCTGGAAACCGGAGTCGGTACTGGACTACAATATCAACATGAGGCAAGTGGACTAGTCTGACCCCATGATTTCCAGTGTGGAGTGTACCAGGACCACAATGAAGTGGTACAAAAAGCTCTTCACTTGCTAGACATCATGGTCCTCAATGCACACTATCTCCACGCCATGACAACGGGAATCTCTGAGACCTTTGGGGGGTTTGTGAGGGAGCTGTCTCGTGAAATTATCGTCAGGTACACACAGGATAAGGCCCCACACCACACCTGCATCCCCAGTGCCACCCAGACTCCCCTATGCCTCGCAGGATGCCACTACCCAAACAACATCCCTCTTCAACCAAACCGTCCTAGACCCCATCGCTGCTGCCATGTATCCAAGCACTCAACAGTAAGACCAGCCACTCAGAGAAAAGACATAAGATATGAGTGTGTAGACTGCAACGTAGCGTTGTGCCTTGAGCCATGTTTCAAGGAATATCACAACTTCCTACATTACTGATACTGTGTGTGATAGTGATAATATGATGCTCACTGTAGAAGTAAGGCCTGTACATATGCAATAATATGACACTCAGTATAATGGTAAGGCCTGTACATATGCAGTAATATGACACTCAGTATAATGGTAAGGCCTGCAAGTATGTGATAAGAATTATATAAAGTTGAAACGGGTGTATTGTTAGTGGGAAAGTATTATATAAGTTGAAAAATAATGTAAGTTGAAACAAGTGATATCGCGAGTTCACTCACTGTGTAAATATGCGATAATATGACGCTCAGTAGAATAGTACGGTCTGTAAATATGTGATAGCAATTATATAAAGTGGAAACGGGTGTAATGTTAGTGGAAAAGTATTATATAAGTTGAAAAATAGAGCGTAAGTTGAAACAACAGTCATAGCGACTTCACTCTCTATGTAATTATGTGCTAATACTACACTAAATATCATCGTAAGGCCTGTAAATATGTGAAAACAGTTCTCTAAAGTGGAGAAGGGTATAATGTTATTGGAAAAGTATTATGTAAACTGAAAAAAGAGAATGTGAGTTGAAACAACAGTCAGAGCGAGTTCACTCACTACGTAAATATGCGTTAACATTACGCTAAATATTACCGTAAGGCCTGTAAATGTGTGAAAACAGTTCTCTAAAGTGGAAAAGGGTATAATGTTATTGGAAAAGTATTATATAAGTTGAAAAAATGAAATGTGTGATGAAACAACAATGTTGGGGAATCATCGGTGAACAGTTTGGGCGATTTCACTAGGTTTGCCCAATGGAACAATGCTTATTTCACCTCTGTTTCTGTATAGAAACCAATATACTCCTGTACTACATGTTTTTTTGTTTGTAATAAATAAACATCTACCTGTTGTGAATGGTTTTGCATACTAATCCCTACCGTAGAAAACGTGACAGCCGCAAAGCACCTCCATAGAACATGGTATCAGGTGTAATGAAGGTATACCTGTGTAGGCCACTTATAGACCCCGGTGGGTGACCACTTTCTTTGTGATTTTCCATTATTTCACACCAAAAACGGAGGTTTGAGCCAAAAAAAATTTTATCCAAAATTGGTCAGGACTGGGGGGAGTCAGTGGTGGAAAAGTGGTTGGAGCAGGGCGGGTTAAACCCTTTTAGCCCCAACACTCCCAGGCTCAACTCCAAAGTCGTGTTTTTGTCGTCCAAGCTGGAGCATGGGATTCGAAGCACATCTTAGGGTGCTTGGTTTCTGTCAGCAAAAACAGTCCAGAATATGTAGAACTGAAAAATTACACTTGCTAATTGCAATGTAAACAGAGGGATTCGCCAAAGAAGATTAACTGGCGAATATGCAATTTCCAGTTAGCCCTTACTTGTGCTAAACTGGCTCTGTATGTCATTAATATTAGTCCCCTGCACCGTAATTTTATGTATATCGTCCCAATTTCATGATATTTATCACTTATGTTTCCTTGCTTGCCATTCTCACTCTCCCCAAGCTGCACGAATAATGCTCCTGACCACGCTTGGGTGAGATACGAAGACAGTCTTGGTTTCGATGACAAATGCTTGGGCCGGCTTCGTATCACTTTGGCCGACAAAAATGGCACAGCTTGGTTTCACCGAAGAAGGCTTCGAATCCGATCTGTCAGCTTGGGCGACAAAAATGCGGCTCAAGTCAACATGGTACCCCACTTTCACTTTCAATTTTCTGTAAAACAAGAAAAGAGAATGACGATGTACAAACAGCTGAATTCAAGGGACACTTATATATTTGTTTTCAACAAAAAAACACTTATATACAAATTATTTTCAGTTATCATATGCGAAATTGTTTTTTTTTTCTTTTTTCCAAGATTCCTTTGTGGATAGTCCCAAGTACCTCTTTCTCTTACTAATGATTTCTTATTAACAGGGCATTGTATATTTTGTCAACCTTGTTTTTTCTTATGTAAATGTTAATGTAGGTAATTTGTAGCCATGTGTAACTATGTGTAGCTGTGAGAAGGGATACGTGACTGATTTTGCTGATTTAGGTCTTGCCACTTTTTGGATTTTGATTATGTTGCATCTTTTGAAAGCTAGGACTGGGAGTGTGCTTGGCTATCTTCTTGGCAGTTCATATCAGGTTGTCATCTATGGCAGATAGTATTACATCTAGTTCTGGTAAAGAAGAACACTGGTGATGGACTTCGAGTTTACCTAATGCATAACTTATCTATTTCATAGTGGTGGTGGTGGTTAACACAGATCAGCACATCTCCTACAATAACTCTCAGTAGAATTGCTGCCAAGACACACCCTGTATTGTGCAAAGCTGCCTTGCCACACCTGCAACGTGAAAAACGCCCTGGTCTTCTCTACTGCCTAGTCCCAAGATTCCGCACCTCAGCCTGCCTGTGATCTGTGGTCCAGTAAACTATCATCGACTTTACTCAAGTCCAGCCACTCTGGGGAAAAATAAAACTGTCACAAGCTACCAGGCAACCTGAACCACCCTGCTACACCCCGCCACATGGCTGGTGTGTGTTCTGCTACTGTGTCCTGTGCATACCTGATGGGATCCTATTCTACCTCTATGTCCTATGAATTTATAGTGAGATCCTGTCCTGCTACTGTGCAAAAATAACTACATCGTCACCTACCTCTACACCCTACCACATCCAGAGCACACACCCAGCAGAGCCAGTTGTATTTATTATGTATCATGGACTTAACACGCCCTGCCAAATCCTGCTAACTGAACCTCCATCAACCTCCAAACCACGCCACCTCTCTGCACCAGCCCTACCTTGTGCACCGTACAAACATGCCATATGATTGTCTGCTTCTACCCTGCTTGTGGCCTAAGTAATTCCCACTACCTGCTCTGCCCTAACACTGCGTTAGGCCTGCCTGTCCTGAACCTACAGTCACCTGTTACAACAGTTCCAGTGACTACCACTTTTTGCTGTGTGGCGCTATTTTCTGTGTCCGGTGCCTTCACAGTGTGGTTAACCTATTATCACCCATTCTCCAAATCTGGCCTGTTGTGTGAGGATGAATATTTCACCTGTTGTGTGAGCAACATTAAATCGTCAATGCCACCCTACCGACCTTTCTCACCCTGCAACAATATCCTACACTAGGCTACCCTCTAGTTAACAGTGTGAATAGTGTTTATCTAGGGGCCTACACTTACTACCTTACGCTGTATAGAATCGAACAGTGAGTGCCCCGTATCTATATAGTGATTGAACTCCACTGTCTAGGAAAATTCCCTCCTCTCACTCACTGTCGCTGCCTGGCAACAGCGCCCAGGTATAACGTCGCCGTTCCTCTGTTGTGAGGCGCTGCCCGAATGACTTCTCCGTCAAGTTTGTGTCACCCTGCTCTCTCAAAGGAACTTCTTCCTAGTGTATATTTTTGTAATTATTATTAGTTGTTACCTTTCCATCTCATTCTAAAACAAAATTCACCTCAGTGAACGCTTTATATATAATTTTCATCCTTTCACTTTGTCTAGAAATTGCAACTAATTTTCTCTGGATTTTGTGATTCTTATGCATTCCTGATTCTGTTCACTGTATTAGCTCTTTCACTTTATTATATCTTTCATTTTTAGTCATCTCATCTCTCCACATCAATATCTATTGCCTATAATTCACTCTTTAAATTAATGTTCATTATATATAGTCATTTTCCTTCATAATTATTAACTCCATTATGTATAATTCATTTTCATTCATTCTGTATTTATTACTCCTATACTAATTCATTCGTTATTCATTCTTCATTCATTTATTCATTCATTCATCATTCATTTATTCTTTCGTTTTTTCATACATACTTTATTCCTTTTGTATAAAATTCCCAGTTTCCTATCATCTCGTGTGCAGTGTATATAACGATTATGATTATTATTAATGATGATGATGATGATGACGATGATTATAACTGTGGATGTATATATATTCCCCTGCTTATACTAGACCTTACCTATTATGTATGCCTATATCCCAACATTTCAACATTCCCCAACTCGCCAGCAGTCTAGAGATAATTATGTTCATAACTGTGGTGCAAATATAACGTAGCTTTTTACGTAAAATCGGGTTCTGACACGCTTGCTGCAATTACAACTATTACTCCAACTTCTGATGGTATTTATACGGTCTGTTGACTAACTTACTCCAACTTCCAGGAGTACTCCCCCCAACCTTCTTGTTTTCTACCGTGCATGCTTCAACATTTTGCATAAACATTCCATTTTACTTTAGTTACCCCCCCCCTCTCTCTCTCTCTCTCTCTCTCTCTCATTTCTACCCTGCGTACTTAAACTCCCTCAACATTCACTCTGAAGTAGTTACCTTCTTATCTCATTTTCCACCTTGCATATTGTTAATCCCTAAGGTGCCATGGACGATGATCGACATTGGCCCTGTATGGTGCGCAGAGTGCTATGAACGTTGGTCGTGGAAGCTCTGTACAAAACTGGCAAACTCCCCGCCACAGGGCTGCTTGGGATGGGACGCATGGAGCCTAAACTTCAGTATACGGTCCCATTTAGCAACTCTGGCTCAGCCACTACCCCCCACAGAGTGAACCCCCCCTCCTCCTCCACCTCTCAATACCCCACTGCGTCTCCTTCCTTGTGTCACAGGCGCTGCTCAACCCCTCCTTGTCCCCCCCCCCCTCTCTCTCTCTTTTCACTTTATTTATTTATTTCTTATGTGCATTCCTTTTACCAAATAAATATGTTTTATCCCTTTACCGTGGTTCCTTGTGTCACGTGAGCTGCTCGACCCCTCCCTGTCCTTCCTTTATCTCTACCCCCCCTTCTGTCTGTCTGTCTGTCTGTCTGTCTCTCTCTCTCTCTCTCTCTCTCTCTCTCTCTCTCTCTCTCTCTCTCTCCGAGAGACGAGGGAGGGAATGTAGAACAGAGAGAAGAGGGACTGGTGTTATGCCTTATCTCCTCATTTGAAGGGATGCTGCCTGTGCCATTCCTGTATTTATTCTCTCTCTCTCTCTCTCTCTCTCTCTCTCTCTCTCTCTCTCTCACACACACACACACACACACACACACACACACACACACACACACACACACACACACTTTTATTTATTTATTTATTTATTTGTGCATTCCTTCTACCGAATAAATGTGTTTTATGTCTTTATCATATTTCATTCAATACTTTTTGTAAGACGTTTGCATAAATTAAGTTTTTGGTAAATTTCTCCGGTTATTCTCCATTCTCTCCCATACACGAGCGGTTGTGTGGTATTCTTTTTTTTTTTTTTTTTTATGTGTCCGACTCTGGGCATAGGCTTCGCAGCCTTCTATCAAGGCCCAGCAGTCCTCCTACATACCATGCGCCTCTACATGTCACCACTTCGGCGCTAACACCCACCGTCCATATTGAATACATGCTATAGTCGGATTCCCGCCTGTTTGCGGCGGGGGTGTGGCCAGCACCTGTGGGCAATGGTGCCACGTTTCCCCAACTTGCGATGTGAAACGGAAGCTATTTATGTACAAGGCATCACAAATTCGATAAATTCAGATGAATAAAACTTACACTTGTGTATTTTGATGGATGAATCAACAGTAATCTTATTATGCATAAAATATTTATACAGTAACACAGAAACATGGCACACATATTGTACAGTGTTGCTAAAAGATATTGTAGTCACTTTTATTGGTTTTTAGCGTAGTTTTAGGGTGGGTAATAATATCACAGTTATGGATATAAGATAATGAGCCTGAAAAAAGAAGAAATATGCCAATATCCAAAGTAAAAGAAATAATTCATGTAATTCTTGTGAGTGGCAATACTTACACATCCATCTGGCCTAAAATAAATGTCCCAAGGGAGAATGAGGAGATTCAATGTCCCAAGAGAGAGAGAGAGAGAGAGAGAGGGAGAGGGAGAGAGAGAGAGAGAGGCATGCATTGAATGCATTGTCGGCATCACTTAATATAACAAAACCAAATTAACAAATGAAAGCACAATTATAAATAACTTATAAAAGAATCAAAAGTACTCAGGGTGGCTCACATTTCCCGCCAGGAGAGAGAGAGAGAGAGAGAGAGAGAGAGAGAGAGAGAGAGGGAGGGGGGAGAGAGAGAGAGAGGTCTGTCACTGCCTTCTTTGTATTCATTTGTTCCTTTGTACATACTGCACACACTGATATACATTGTTCCTATTGATGCACATATATCTATACACGTAATTTCTCTCTCTCTCTCTCTCTCTCTCTTCTAATACTGACCACGTGGTAGGTGAATCCAGCCCCCCCTTCCCCTCTCCTCCCTTCTTAATCCCTCCTGGGTGTCTCAGGTCAAATCCCCCTTCACACTTCCCCTCCCCCCTGGACCACTACGTCGGGGTGTATGAATCAGTAACGTAACAAACCTCTCAGCAGACAGTAACTTTGACACTCCGTCTACTACTAAATATGACAAAACCAAATTAACAAATGAAAGCACAATTATAAATAACTTATAAAAGAATCAAAAGTACTCAAGGTGGCTCACATTTCCCGCCAGGAGAGAGAGAGAGAGAGAGAGAGAGAGATAACGGTATAGAAAACGTGGCAACACTGTACACAGGTGCGGGCCGCGCCACGGCCGCGAGCGCGCGCGAGTCCTACTATAGGACTGTCTCATACAGAACTGGTGTATTGGTATTAGCGGGGGTATTTTTACGACATGTCGGCGGGGCTTCTGGTAGATCAGTAAAGCCTGATTTAATGTAATTCTAATCCTTAAACTGTTCCCTGCCCCAGCGGGGATTTGAACCTGGGTCCCTTGGGACTATAGCCCACCTCTCTACCGATTGAGCCACCGCCTCCCCGATGCATTAAATCGTCAATGCATGAGAATGAAATAAACATTTTCTGGTGTGTAAAATCAAGCTCTCCAAATGTCAAAGATCAAAATTAATCTTGGTGAAAATTACTGTGGCAGGGGGTAAGACAAGGCGAAGGAATTATTCAGTTTATTTAGCTTCTTTATCTCTCTCTCTCTCTCTCTCTCTCTCTCTCTTTTACACTTCAAACTTTTTTATTTCTTTTCATTTATATTTGTTTTTGCTTCCAAGATGCTATACATATATACATTTTCTTGATGCAGATTGATTTTCCATTTATTTTTATTTTCTTCACTTTACTTATTTATGTGCATTCCTTCTGCCAAATAAATGTGTTTTATGAATTTATATTGCATTCAGTACTTTCTGTGAAATGTTTTGCAAATATTACGTTTTGGGAAACTTTCTCGGGTTGTTCTCCATTTTCTCTCATACGCGAGCACTAACTATTTACAGCATAGATGCATCCCTGTGCGTTTAGTATTTGACATATGGAAATGAAATATACATTTCCTGGTGTGTAAAATCAACCTCTTCAAATAAAAAAGTAAAAAATTTAGCTTCATGAAAGTTGAAAAATCGACCCCTAATTGCGTTCTGGGGGATAGACGATTGAGGAATTGCATACCTTAGGGGTTAAGTAGCAGGATTTGGCAGTTAGGTGCTTGAGAAGCTTCTCGGTATTTCCTGTACCGTAGGTTTCGGTACGAGTCAGAGTTGCCAGTTTGCCTGCTGTTTATGAATGTAGTTATTTCGTAAGTTATGCATTAATTTTTATGCTTTTTTTTGTCAATGTTTTATTTACTTGACTACTTTTTAAATTATGTAATTTAAGTTTGTAAAGTAAATATTTTAGTGCTGTGTAATGTAGAACTCATGGATGTTTTTGTTGTCTCTGTTGGTAACTGTGCTCTCTCTCTAGAATACACCAGAACTGTATGGAAGTAGATCATTCTCGAACAATGCAAGCTTATATAAGGATGGATAAGTTACTAGATCAAGTTTAGTCAGATTTCAGTTGAGTTTGAGAGTAGTGCAATGTCACTGCAGTGAAGTTTGTATATTTTCGGTACTTGTGAAAACAGTGAAGTGTTGTCAAGCACTAAGTGTCATTGTAGTCAGTAAAGTTTGTGCAGCTCCAGTGCTTGTGAGAATAGTGAAGTGAAATGGAAAGCATTAAGTGTAATTATTTGGAAAATAGACAGTGAACTTAAGGATCCAGTGTCTGTTTACAATGCCTCAGCTGATCTTGTGTACTGTACACCTAAAGGCTGAATGTAGGAAGAACAGCTCACTGGGCAATGTCCTTCTTATACTGAACTACTGCTGTTGGAGCCTGTGGCAGTGTGGGGTGGGGACGTTACACTGGTGTCCGGAGTGTGGAATAAATTAAGGGCTGCAGTGAGTCTAACCACCAACATGGAGCAAGGGGGTGTACAGACAAGATCCCGAGCTGAGCAGGAGGACGAGGTGTCACTGGCTGCAGTTATGAAGCTATTAAAGCACAAATACAGGCACAGAAAGATGGACAGAAAGAACTCAAAGAACTATCACAGGCACAGAAGGAAGGATGGAAAGAACTCAAGGAACTATTACAGGCACAAAATTAAGAACTCAGAGAACAATTACAGGCACATACTGAAGGGCAGAAAGAACTCAATGAACAATTACTGGCACAAAATGAAGAACAGGAAGAACTCAAAGAGTAATTACAGGCACAGAATGAAGAAGAGAAAGAACTCAAGGAACAAATGCAAGCACAGACTGAACAACTACAGGCACATCGTAAAGAACAAAAAGAACGAGATGAACAACTTCAAGAGGCATCAGAGGAGTAGCAGAGGGAATTACAACTGAGGATGCAAGGACAGCTAGATGCTTTCATGGGGGATATGAAGGAAGAACAGCAACAGCTGAAGGAGGAAATAGATGCCAAGTTAGAGCAGCAGAAGTATGAGAGGGCAGTGCAGCTTGCTACTAGCCTCAAGGGTACGGCAATGGAAATTCCAAGCCAGATGTCAGTAGAGGAGAGGATGCAGATGGAGGATGCAGATTTACAACCAGTGCTAGACTGGCTGTAGTGGAGTACAGTGTGACCATCTTCGAAAGAAGTTTCCAGGTTAACCCCCGTGACCAAGAGCTATTGGAGTCAGTGGGACTTTCTTCGTTTGAACAACGGCCTACTGGAGCATAAGTACGAGTAGGAGACACCCGATGGCCTCAGCAAGTATTGGCAACTGGAGGTTCTGAAGAAGATGAGGTCTGAGATCTTGGATGAGTCTCACAACCATATCACTAGCGGGCACCTGGGAGTGAAAAAAAACCCTAAACTGGCTGCAACAGAGGCTCTACTGGATCGGCATGTGTCAGGATGTTGAAGGGTGGTGTCGGGCCTGTGATTTATGCTGTGCCAAGAGGGGACCCAAGGAGCGTGGTTACACCCCTCTTCAGCTGTACCAAAGTGGGTGCACCGATGGAAAGAGTCATGGTGGACATTGCTGGACCTCTTTCACTCACTGAAAGAGGAAACCGGTATATATGTGTTGCCATGGACTATTTCAGAAAGTGCCAGAAGCCTATGCCATCCCCAATCAAGAGGCAGAAACTGTTGCTCAGGTGTTGGTTGACCAGTTTTTCTGTTGTTCTGGGATGCCACAAGAGCTACATTCAGACCAGGGTAGAAACTTTGAGTCTGTTGTGTTCTGTCAGTGCTGCAAGTTACTGAAGATCAAGAAGACCAGGACTACCCCACTGTGGCCAGAGGCAGATGGGATGATGGAGAAATTCAACTGGACCCTGGGACAAGAACTAGCCAAGTACTGCATAGAGGGACAAACAGAATGGGACCAGAAATTACCTGAGTTACTGATGGCATATCGGTCTGGATTCCATGAGTCTACCGGTTACACACCTGCAAAACTTGTGTTGGTCCACAAGTTACGGTTACCTGTTGACTTGTTAATGGGAAGACCACCTGGTGAAGAGCTGCCTACAGACACCTCCAGGTATGCGAAGCATCTTCAGGAAAGGCTGGCTGAAGTACATCATCAGGTATGAGGGGCCCTTAGTTTTTCAGGAGAGGTGATGAAGAGGTGTGCGGTACGTAGGAGGACTACTGGGCCTTGAAAGCAGGCTGTGAAGCCTATGCCCAGAGTCGGTCACATAAAAAAAAAAAAAAAAAAAAAAAAAAAAAAAATTTAGGTGAGCTTCAAGGATGGTGACTAAGTTTGGTTATACAATCCTCAGCAAAAGAAGGGACAGTCACCGAAGCTGCAGAACCCATGGGATGGGCCTTACACTGTGTTGGACTGTCTATCGGATGTAACATATCAGATTCAGGGAGGCAGGAAGTTTCGCCCAAAGGTGGTACACATGAATCGTCTGTGGCAGTACCATGGGCCAGGACAGTACAGCTGGCATGTCTCCAAGGAATCGTGCTTTCCTGCAGCCGAGGATGTTGAGGAGGACCAAGGAGCTGAAGTGCAAGAGGATGTTATCAGTTTCCCGAGGGAATAAGTGACTCAGGAAGAGGACCAAGACCTTCCAGGAGAAGTGGACTGTTGGACTGTGTGGAGGAACAAGAACATCATCAGAAACGGCATAGAAGACCTGATGAGTTGAAAGATTATTTTGTGTATAGTCAGATGTTTCATTAGGATTAAGGTTTATGTTTGTATATGTTGTGTAGTTTTGTCGGGACGACAAAGTACTAGGGAGGGGGTAGTGTTAAGTAGCTGGTTTGCCAGTTAGGTGCTTGAGAAGCTTCTCAGCATTTCCCGTACCTTAGGTTTTGATACGAGTCAGAGCTGTCAGTTTGCCTGCAGTTTGTGAGTGTAGTTATTTCATTAATTATGCATTAATTTTATTGCTCTTTTTCTCAATAATGTTTTATTTCCATGATTGCTTGTTAAATTATGTGATTTAAGTTTGTATGATAAATTATTTACACGTGTTATGTAATATATGAAAACTCGTGTATGTTTTGGTAGTCTCTGTTGGTAACTGTGCTCTCTCTCTAGAATAGACCAGAACTGTGGAGATCATTCTCGAACAATGCAAGCTTATATAAGGATGGATAAGAGACTAGATCACACACACACCACAAAGCCAGCCAGGAGACAGGACGTGTGTGCTGGGCAATCCCCAGGTCCTGTCCTCCCCACTTTGTTTTTTAACCAGCCCATACCCCACTGACCGGGCTAATGTATGGCCCGGCCTGCACTATATGTGCAGGAAATCTTTGAACGAACGACGAACGACTAGATCAAGTTTAGTCAGTTGTCAGTTCAGTTTGAGTGTAGTGTAGTGTCACTGCAGTGAAGGCTGTATATTTTCGGTGCTTATGAAAACAGTGAAGTGTTTATTGACGTTGGTATATCATCGGGAGTTGCGAAAATAGTGAAGTATTGTCAATCATTAAGTGTAATTGCAGTTAGTAAAGTTTGTGCAGCTCCAGTGCTTGTGAGAATAGTGAAGTGAAATAAGAAAACATTAAGTGTAATTATTTGGAAAATAAAGACAGTGAACTTAAGGAGCCAGTGTCTAATTACAGTGCCTCAGCTGATCTTGTGTACTCTACACCTAAAAGCTGACCATAAGAAGAACAGCTCACTGGGCAACGTCCTTCCTATACTGAGCTACTGCTGTTGCAGCCTGTGGCAGTGTTTGGTGGGAACATAGCAATATTTAACTGACTCCTTAAATTTTCTCAGTATTTCTTCCACTTAAGCGAGTAAAGAAGACAGGCAGCACTACTGTACGTATTCCTCTACTCATTCATCCTCACCCATCAACAGTGTTTCTGATAATACTAGTCATTATTCATGATTCAGATTACATACACCTGCTTCAATTTGTCGTCTGTCTGATGAGCATTACTATTCAACTCCATGTTAAAGACAGAAATCCTCCCTTGTTTGCTGGAAATGTGGTGTCTCTGGACATCGTCAGTCACATTGTTATCGCAGGCAGAGACAATTCCGTGAAAACAGACAGTCCCGTAGTTCGTGGTTTGGCAATGGATATGATAGCCATTCAGGGGAAAAATAGTGCAACATTCAAAAACTTCCAACATGACAGTTACAGAAAAAATGAGTTGCCTCTCAGTATTGTTCGCGTATCAGATGACTTAGGGGAAGTTGTGTGTGGAAGTTGCAGTCAGATGGATGTTTAATTCTTTTTTGGATACAGGTTCTGCCATCAACTTACTACCTGAAGCGGCGTTCGAAAAAATTCATTGTAACAAATCAAAACGTGTTAGCTTCCTTGAACCCCCAGACCGAAATCTATGCACAGTGGATGGGTCATATTTAGATATTAAAGGCAAAACCCAGCTTAGAATTTCTCTATATGATTCGGCAAACCCATTCACTGATGATTTCTACGTTACGCCTTGATTTAGCTGACCTTCCAGTGTCTTAATTGGTGTTCAAACCATGGTAGATTAAAGTATCAATGTGTTACCAGCAAATGGAGGAGTCACTATTCAGGGTTTGTTCCAAGTATCCCAGACCATGCTTCACAGTCACTAGTAGATACAATTACGATCCCTCCTAATGATCCATCATCATATCCATCCTACTTTGATCTGCCTGATCCAGTTACTGACTTCTCTGATTCCATTAACCCCTAGGATACACACTTCGATCGACCAAACTTCCCTGAAAACCTATATATGGAGCTGATTTTTCAACTCTTACAGATGTAAAAAGTTTATGCCCAAGGTTTAGAGCTTGAACTTACATACCTTATGCTGCAAATCAGGGCATTTTAGACCAACTAAAAAAAAAAGTTACCCTTCCAGGCGGGGCCACTCAGTTTTCTATGCGCTCAGATCCCTCCTTCCCTCATTCCCCATCCCCATTACCTTCCTCACGCACGCCCATTACCCCCCTCTCTTCCTCCCCTCCCCCTCCCCCTCCCCCACCCTCTTACCCAACCCTTCAGAATTTTCCAGCTGAATTTTTTTGTCAGATAATAACATGCAAAATAATTTTGTCAGTGTTCCTCATTCAATCCCAACACCCCTCCCAACACTTCTCCCCTCCCCAACTTCCCTCTCCCCATCCTCTTCCCCGATAGCTATGTAGCAGTCAAAATAAAAAAGAAATTGAGCCAAAGCATGCAAAACCTTTTTGTGGTGTTACTCACACACTCCACCATCCCCTCTCCCCTTCCCCCCCATCCCCTCCCCTCAAAGCTGTAAAATCAAGTAGCTGTAAGAATTTCAAGGGGAAAAAAGCTAAATCATGCAAAATAGTGATAATGGTGTAAGAGAAAGACAAATACAAAATTTATTATTATAAACAACAAACTGTGCTAACATTTACATGTAATATTACGGTATATTCATGGTGGCGAACATACCGTAAATACATGAAAAAGCACACATTCTGTTTTGTGCATCGGTGTATACAGTTACACAAACAATACTCTGGTACTGAATGAAAACACGCAACATGAACAGTAACAATGACGAATGCGTGTAATACTCTAAGCGGGGGGGGGGGGGGGAGAGGTAAGCGGACGACATACTTCAGGGGGTGGGAGGTAGGGGTGAGGTAGGGAGAGGCCTCGAGGGGTGGTATGGAGGTATAGAGGTGGGAGACAGACACTACAAGACAAAGAGGAAAGGCAGAGAGGAAGTACAGGGGTGTGGAGAGTGGGTAGGGGGGATATAACCCTCCCCAGGGAGACAGGGAAGGGGGAAACGGGGGGATTCATGGTGGCGTGATGGAGGATGGTGGGGGAGGGGGAGGGGGAGGGAGGGAGCAGGAGGCAGTCAGAGGCAAGGGAGGGGGAGAGGGAACAAAGGTATAGGGGTAGAGGAAGGTGGTGAGAGGGTGGTGGGGGAATCATCCCCCCCACCATGGGCAAGGGCCCGGATCCTCCCTCCTCCCTACTCAGGACTTAGTTCTCATTGGTTTGCATTGATATACCTCACAATCTGACCGAAGCCTTGTGTCCTCAGTTTTTTACAATGGCTCCTCTATTGATCCTATTAGGCATCATGCCAAATTCTGGAAGAAAATCGATCAATGCTATTTATACTTCAGGGGTTAACGATGAACTATACTCATTCATGTTCGATCTTGGTGAGTCATCCATTGGCACTGAGCAGTTACTGGACTTGTCATTATCTACCTCTTTGCCCCTAGCAAACATGTAGTCCTCAACAACAAACACGTCAGTGGTAAAACAGTGCATGGTTCTTCCCCCCAGTGTGTATAGTAAGTTGCTCTGAGGATTGTAGGGTCACCTAGCAGTGTAACTGCCGTTTCTCAGCCTGAGACCTGTTGTGTTATGGGCTTGAGTTACGAGTCTGCGATAGGCTCAATTTCAGACGATGGCTCATATTATTTGTACCTTGCGTACACTACTAATGCCCCACTTAAGCTGCCTATTAGGAAACAGATTGGTGATTTTTTTGTACACCCAGCAGCCATATGTGTGTGCCAAGATTTCCAATTTTCAGTCACAGTTGTGTGCTCAGTTGTTCACTCTACTGACAGTACTACCCAAACTAATCATGAATCTTGTGTGAAATGGGGCGATTATCCTGAGCACACAAGTCACTTGCTTGATGTTTTGCGAGGCTGTCGTGAAGTTTAGCCCTACCTGATGAAAACATTGGCAAAACTAGTCTTGTAAAGTACTCAATTGCATTGCAGCCTGATGCTCAACCTATATATGTCTCTGTGTACTGTTATCCTCATAGTCCACATCAACAGGCTGATCGTCTCGTTCAGGAAATGTTGGAATCCGACATTATCGAACACGCTGACAGTATGTGGAGCAGTCCGTTATTTCTCGTTCCAAAGAAAGGCGGTGAGTTACAGCCAGTCATAGTCTACCGCCCAGTAAATGCCTTAACCATTCTTGATAGATTCCCAATTCCTGTGCTTACTGATTTGCTGGAGTCCTAAGGGAAACATAACTGTGTTTTCTTCTCCCTAGATTTCTTGATTGGCTATTGGTAAGTAGAAGTGGAAGAATCTACTTGTCCAATCACTGCCTTCATCACCCCATCTGGCCATTACCAATTCCATAGACTCCCATTTGGTTTGAGAATTGCACCTTCGGCGTTCATGCCATCAATTAATAAAGTCTTCGCCAGAATGATAGGTCACTCAGTCCTTACTTATCTTGATGCCATAATTGCTACTCACTCTGTTCCAGAACACTTAAAGAAATTGGCAGAGGTATTCATTAGACTTAAAGAAGCTGGACTTAAAATCAGTCTGACAAAGTATCATTTCTTACTTAAGAAACTGAAGTTCCTCGTACATGTGGTCGATGCTCACGTTATCCATATTTCGGACAAAAAGATAAATACAGTTACCAACCTCCCAACTCTTACCAACACAGATGCAGTATTTAGTTTCCTCGGTGTTAGTGGCTACTATCGTTGACTAAACTGTTGAAGAAAGACGAGCCTTTTATGTGGTCAGATGAACAAGGTACCATGTTTATCGCCCTGAAAACTGCTCTTGCACAAGCTCCGGTTTTGGCATTTCCTGATTATTCCAAACCATTCTTACTGTGCAAAAATGCTTCCAGAGTGGGCCTCGGTGCTGTTCTCATGTAACATGACTCCAAAGGGAGGAACAGTGTAATTGCCTCTGCCAGTCGAGTGTTAAACTCCACAGAAAAGAATTACAGTATAACTCACTGGGAAGCCCTCGCAGTGATCTGGTCACTACAACATTTCTGTGACATCATCTACGATTACCCTGTTCATATCCAGATAGACCATCTCCCTCTTTGCGACGTGTTTCGAGGACGTTATCTTAACAATAACTGCGCGTTGGGCAGTTATTGTTAATGACTATAATCCAATGTTTGAATATGTTCCTGGAAAGTCAAATGTGGCAGATGCTCTTTCTCGTTGTGTTGTCACAGTCTCGACTGGTTGTATTACCACAGTTTCGACTGCTTATACCTTGTTGCAGTCTATGCATGATCTAATCAACAGTTACGATGATTATGTCAAAGTTCGCCTTTAAAATTTACAGATAATTCATAAATAAATTCAGGATAATTTGGCCCTTTCAGATGCAGAAATGGTACATATGCAACATGGAGCTGCCTACGGTGTTACCATCCAAGTAGACGACTTAGTTTTTATCCTGGATCACGAGCGTGCATCAAAAATTGACAGCAAACTCCTTTCCATGTCATCTCTTGTAAGAGTAACAAAAATGAAAAAAAAAAAAGGTTCATTCTAATGATGCGAACAAATGCTTGCATGCCGATGACCTTTAGCATGCACCAAGAGGCATAGTGTTAGAGGAATCACTTGGAAATGTCTCATTTTCTTCTCAGCCAGGAAATGCTCCATCTCCCATTCCCTTTTCTGACGCTCCTTCAGAGTCTCCTTCTCATTCAGAGACACTGCCACCATCCCCTGCTGTTAATAACTATTGTTCCATATTCTGTTCAACATCCAAATCTTCGGTTTCTTGTCTGTCACCCCCAACAACATCAATGGTGTCCCATAATCAGAACCATGTCCTCTTCATGATCATCTCTTCGACCTGGCCGTTAATTTAGCTTTTCATAAATATAACATTGTGCAGAGTGTATACAACCTTGATTACATCTTTGTTACTAGCTAGTATTATCACATATAATACTAAACCCTTGTAATTAGATAGTATTGCTACAAATATAACTGAAATAGCTGCAGTCCTAAGGATATGATAAATTCGGTGTTATCACAGATATAATGTAGACCTATATCACTCTCAAACAATTTATGTTACAAGTCAAGACATTATCAGCTGTCGTATTGCCATAGACCTTGTTCCAAAGTCAAGAATCATCTGATTTCACACTGGGGTCGTTCTCCCTTTAATTTTAATTCTCTGCCTTTGTACATACTATCATATTCATATTCGTACCAATTTCGATACCCCTGGGAGGTATCGAAGCACTATTTTTAAACCATATGCCATAACGTCATAGTGCGCATTGAATTTTGCTTCTCATTAACTAAACTTTTTATCAAGAATATAAATTTATTGGAAGCCTTTGGGAACATTTATATATTATAAGCAATACAGTGATTAAATATTCTCATGACCAGCAGTGGAAAATATATAGGAAGTATCCGTAATGAGCCGTGCGACACGTAGGTGATAAATGTAGGCCATTGCTGTTACTGGAGAAATAAACTTAGTCTTCCACAAAAACTCAGAAGGACAAATATATTGTAGCAGTTTCGTTCAACTTCCTCTGGACGCAATCTGCATGACAACCAAATTTAGTTGCAATAGTTCTGATACTCGGCATGTGTGACATAATTCACCTCACCACACTGGAAAGCAGGACAATGCTAATTATAAATTACTGGTACTCTCCTTCCATGTCTAAAGACCAGTGGTGTAAATAGTGGGGGGAACTTTTGAGCTGGGAGATATCATGAGTTCTGTCCTTCACCCTCAGATTTTGATATGGTAATGTTTGCATTATGTAAAAATTTAGTTGTTGCATGACTGAGAACCACATCTTCACTGCTTGAATATAACGTGAAGAAATGTTTGTTACGCTGGGTGCTTTTAGTCCGACCTCTCGTCCTAAGAACACCAGCGACTGAGCGGGGTCCTCTTTCCGGACCGGAAGTAAAGAACTCACAAAGGAACAGGACATAAAAACCAGGCAGTACACCTTAACACATCTATTGTCTCAATTCCTACACTGTTACAAAATCAAACAGAGAGATACAGAGGAGTTAGTTGGAGAAGAACAAGGGGGATTTAGGAAGGGAAAAGGGTGTGTAGATCAGATATTTGTTCTAAGATGTTTAGTGGAGAAGTATCTAGAAAAGGGAAGGAAAGTGTATGCTGCCTTCATGGACTTGGAGAAAGCTTATGACAGAATAAACAGGCAAGGTATGTGGAAGGTATTAAGAATATATGGAGTGGAGGGGAAATTGTTGAGTGCTGTGAAGAGAATGTACGAGGGAGCTAGGGCTACGGTGCAAGTGGATGGTGAGCTGAGTGAGTTCTTTGATTTCAATGTGGGACTGAAACAGGGTTGTGTGATGTCTCCATGGCTGCTTAATATATACATGGATGGGGTTGTAAAGGAGGTGCAAGGTAGGGCAGTGGATGTGGGGGTGGCTCTAATGAATGAGGGTGAGATTTGGAAGCTTCCGGTGTTGTTGTTTGCTGATGATACAGTATTGTGGTGTGAAGATGAATGGGAGTTGCAAGGTTTGGTGAATGAATTTGGGACAGTGTGTAGGAGGAGGAATCTGAAAGTTAATGTAAACAAAAGTAAAGTTATGGTGTTTGAGAGGAATGAAGTCACAGTGTGTGCTGTGAGGTTGGATAGTGAGGATATGGAGAATGTGAGTGCATTCAAGTACTTGGGTAGTGTGATGAGTAAGGATGGAACTTTGGGGGATGAAGTGTGTGAAAGAGTACAGCAGGGAAGGAAGGTTGTTGGTACACTGAAAGCAGTGATGAGAAATAGGGAGGTGAGTATGGAAGTTAAGAAGTAACTGCATGATAGTATTGTGATCCCTACCCTGACGTATGGAAGCGAGGCATGGACCTTGCAAGAGGGGAACAAGTCAAGAGTGAGAACAGTGGAAATGAGTTACTTGAGAGGAGCATGTGGAGTGACGTGGAGGGACAGGTTGACGAATGAAGAAGTGAAGGAACGTTGTGGGGTAGGTGTGGATGTGGTTGAGAAGATTAGGAGAAATACTCTGAGGTGGTTTGGACATGTGAAGAGAATGGAGAATGAAAGACTGATTAAGAGGGTGTATGTATGTGAGGTGGAGGGAGGGAGAGGGAGAGGTAGACTGAGGATGAGGTGGAAGGATGGAGTTGAGAGGTATATGAGGGAGGGGGGGTGAGTTGGGGGGAGGGTAGTCAAATGGTGAGTGACAGAGCGACTTGGAGGCGTTTTGTCTGAGGCCACCCTTTGTGGGATTAGGGCATCGGGCCATAGATAGATAGATAGATAGATACTGGATATACTTTGGACAGGGACACAGAGTTAGCCTTTAATACAAATGTTCACAGTTACATTCAAGACATAGTACTCTTCACTTATACATGGATAATGGGTGTTAATATTGCGATACCCGTATACTGTCTATAGGCAGAACTGGTATTTTATATATTAAGTCCGATACACTAAGGGAGGACAGGACCAAGGGTTAGGGGAATGAATATTACTATAAGTGTGTAGGGTGCGGGTCGCGACACTCGAGAAAGTCATTTAGTCGCAGTAGCACTTATTCACAGGTCTTTGATTTTTCCCGCTCACCACTTATTTTGACCCACGAGTTCTATAAGTTCTCCTGCATATAGTTGTTGGTATTTTCTATTCTGCCAGGTATCGGGTCTCAGTATACTATTGGTAACTTAGTCACTTATATCATTCGGGCCTTCACTCCGTCACTTGTCACTGTACATTCCCATCTCGACTGTTCACGACACAAGAGTTGTTGAGGTCACTATATACCCGTATTTCCTGGGCACAATCTGCGGTGGTGTCCTGGGCGTGAGGGAGAGGCCCTATGGGGAGCCCTCCTGCAAGGGGCAACACACTGCCCGCGAGGGTGTCACTGCCCAGGTCATAGTCGTCTGTGCTGTACAGGGAGGCCCTCTTGTCTGGGGGCCTCGACCTGGGAGGAGGCCCTCGTACTGGAGCCTCGTCGGTGGGGTGCAGGGAGGCCCTCCGGTCTGGAGGCCACAACCTGAGTGGTGGCCCTCGGGACTAGGGCCGAACAACTGCAGGAGGCGGATCTGTCGCCTCTGGCTCTGGCGAGAGAGAGAGCCTGGGTTGCCCGGCCCTGGGAGCTGCTGCTCAGGCCTAGGGGTCTGGGGGCTGCAGCCGCCTGTAGGGGGAAGTGCTGTCAGGGGTGAACTGCTGTGCCGCCTCCGTTGGGTGTCTGTCAGGGGCAGGGACCTCCCAGGTGTAGGTGGTAGGGCTTGGATCGGGCCACACCACCACTCCGGCAGCACCTCTGGGGAACCACTCCTGTAGGGAGACAAAGGGCGTCCCACGCAGCCGAGAGGGAAAGGGTCGGCCGCGCAAGGGACCTCCTGCTTCGGGAGGGCCTTCAGAGTCATGAATGAAGGGCGTACGGTGGCCGCTCCTTCCCCGTCACGTATGGTGGCCATGAACGCGGTTTTGTGACTCTTAGGGCTCGCAGCTGAAGGGCGTACGGTGGCTGCTCCTTCTCCCACACGTACAGTGACCGTGCTGGTGGTACTGCTCCCAAAGGAGGAAAAGGCAGGAGGGGGCTGCATGGAGGCCGCATCCTCTCTGGTACGTACAGAGGCCATAGCCATGGGTCTGTCTACCCTGGTACGTACAGTGGCCATAGCCGTGGGCCTGCCTGCCCTTCGGGAAGTAACTGAAGGGCGTATGGTGGCCTCTCCTTCCCCGTCAAGTACGGTGGCCGTGAACACGGTGTTACTGCCGTAGTAGGAGGAGGTAGTGGATGAGAGGCGTACGGTGGCTGTGAATGCGGTTCCACTACTCCTGTGTCTGCCATTTGGGGCGCGTTCAATAACTAATACCCCAAGGCTGTCCCCAGAGGTGGCTGTGACCGAAAGGTGTTCGGTGGCCGCTCCTTCCCCCTCACGTATGGTGGCCGTGATGGTGGTGTCACAGGAAGCAAACAACTGAAGGGCGTACAGTGACCACTCCATCCCCTGCACGTACGGTGGCCGTACCGCGGTGTTGCCTGGGACTGACTCTGGATCAGTCCCACCCTAAACCTGGTGAAGGCTGCCCTGCTCGCAGGGTCGTTGCCTCTTCCCGCTTACTTGATGTTGGGACAGTTGCGGGGAAGAGGGACTCAGGACAGGGGTGTCCCGGTGACCCTCTTGTTCCGGGTCAATAGCCCCGCCGTGGTGTCCTCCTGGGGTGGTGATGTTGTAGTGGCTTGGTGGTGGGGTGGGGGGTGACAGGGTGGGTGGTCCAGTGGCAGTGGGTATTTTACCACCTTCTGTGGTGAAAAAGTCACGGCTCTGTGACTGGAGGTGGTATGTGCTGGTGGTGGATGTTTGGTGGGCCGGATAGCGGGAGAGGCGTCCTGATCTTGTGGTCGTGGTAGTGGGAATTGGTGTTGGTGGTGAAGATGGGGAGGCATGTGGTGGTGTGGGCTTCCCCTCATGGTTGTGAGCGGTTGTTGGTGGTGGTGTGAGGTGTCGTGTGTAGTGGGCATGGTCGGTGGGTAATGGATGGCCAGGAGTGGATGAGTGGGTGGAGTGAGTGGCAGGTGGGGTTGGTGCACTTGGGGGGTTGGTGGGTGATGTGTTGCATGGGGCGGTGCGTGGTGGGGTGCAGGTCGGGTGCGGTGGGAGTTGTGGTGGTACTGTGGTGGTGGTTGTTTCTGCGCGGTGAAGGTGGGAGTTGGTGCTGGGTGGTGTGGTGTGGTGTTGGTGGTGGGTGTAGCGGGCAGTGACTGGGAGTGGTGGGTTGGAGGAGGTGGGGTAGCCGTAGGAGATGTAGACGGAGGTGAGGTTGGTGAAGGATCAGAATCGGAGGAAGGTGGTGGAGGGTCAGGTGAAGGTGAAGTGGGGGAGAGAGTTTGTGGGTATGGTGAGGTTGAGGGTGGGGTGGGGGAGGTGAGCGAGGAAAGAGAGGCGGGTGAGAGTGAGGAGGAGGAGGGTGTGATAGGGAAGGCGAATGAGTTGGCCGTGTTGGCGAGGAAGATGAGTGGTAGGGAAGTGATGGTGGTGGGTGTGTGGGGTGGTAGGTGGAAGGAAGTAGATAGGAGGAAATGGTTTTGGGAAGTAGGTTAGGGGAAGATGAGGTAAGGGTTTGGGCTGCCTGTGATGGGGGAGGCAGGCTTTGTGTTGGGGAGGAATAGGAAGGGGGGGGCCATAGTGGTGGAGAAAGTGGTGTGTGAGGTGGGAAGGTTAGGAATAGGGGTAGGAATAGGGGAAGGCAAAATAGAAGAGATAGTGAGAGGAGAGAAAAAGGAAACATTACGTTTCCCCCTGTCGTAGACTGGGGAAGATGTGAGGTGGCCCTCGTCATTACAGTGGGATGCGGGGGCAGTGGGGGGGCGCCTTCTGTGCCTTCCTCATCTTATTTTCCTTCTTTGAAGCTTGGGGCAATCGGCGTATGGTGGGGAGGCTTGTAGGCGCTCTTGTGTTGTTTTGCTGCACCGGGCAGCTTTTAGCTGCTCATGGATGTCATGGATTGGGCACTCAGGGCAGCAGGGAGAAAATTCCCACGGATTTACGGCGATGAGGTCCGTGGGGAATTGCTAGTTTTCGCCGATGCATTGGGGGGTGGAGTGGATGGCTAGAAAGCGCCTTATTAAATCGATTTCTTTATTCAGGTCTCCCGTCGGTTCATGTATTATAAAATGTTCTTTAATGAAACCGGGGAGGATCCTAAGGAGCTTGTGGAATATAAGTTGTTCCCGGGTTTTTGTGTCTGTGCCCGGGTACGCATCGGTGACGAGCCGCCTAGCCTGGATGAATGTGTCATTGAGGCTTCCGTTGTATGTGAGGGCGTCTAGTTGCGATAAGGCTACAACTGTGCCCAGAGATGGCGTCACCGCCTGTTTCACAATTTGTTTGAATTGATCCCATTTTAGTCTCGGGACGATTTTCGGAGCTACAGTAGCAATTATTTTGCCCAGGTTGGGTAGTGTGATGGCTATCTTTTCTCTGTCGGTGTCAAACCCGATGTCTAGGAGGGGTTTGACCATATCCGAGTATACGTCAATGTCATATTGCTCTGGGTTGAACCTTGGCAAGTGGATGTAAAGTTTGGCTGCCATTGTGCAAGTTTCCTTTATTGTTCCTCCGTGCTTTAATCGGATCCAGAACCACCGCTGGCCACCAGTGTTATGCTGGGTGTTCTTAGTCTGACCTCTCGTCCTAAGAACACCAGCGACTGAGCGGGGTCCTCCTTCCAGACTGGAAGTAAAACACTCACAAAGGAACAGGACATAAAAACCAGGCAGTACACCTTAACACATCTATTGTCTCAGTTCCTACACCGTTACAATATAAAACAGAGAGATACAGGATATGCTTTGGACAGGGACACAGAGTTAGCCTTTAGTACAAATGTTCACAGTTACACTCAAGAAATAGTACTCTTCACTTCTACATGGATAATGGGAGTTAATATCGCGATACCCGTATTCTGTTTACAGGTAGAATTAGTATTTTATATATTAAGTCCGATACACTAGGGGAGGACAGGGCCTAGGGTTAGGGGAATGAATATTACTATAAGTGTGTAGGGTGCGGGTCGCGACACTCGAGAAAGTCACTTAGTAGCAGTAGCACTTATTCACAGGTCTTTGATTTTTCCCACGCACCACTGATCTTGACCCATGATTTCTATAAGTTCTCCTGTATATAGTTGTTGGTATTTTCTATTCTGCCAGGCATCGGGTCTCAGTATACTATTGGTAACTTAGTCACTTATATCATTCAGGCCTTCACTCCGTCACTTGTCACTGTACATTCCCGTCTCGACTGTTCACGACACAAGAGTTGTTGAGGTCACTATACACCCGTATTTCCTGGGCACAATCTGCGGGGGTGTCCTGGGTGTGAGGGAGAGGCCCTATGGGGAGCCCTCCTGCAAGGGGCAACGCACTGCCCACGGGGGCGTCACTACCCGGATCATAGTTGTCGGTGGTGTACAGAGAGGCTCTCCTGTCTGGGGGCCTTGACCTGGGAGGAGGCCCTCGTACAGGAGCCTCGTCGGTGGGGTGCAGGGAGGCCCTCCGGTCTGGGGGCCTCGACCTGAGTGATGGCCCTCGGGACTAGGGCCGAACAGCTGCAGGAGGCGGGTCTGTCGCCTCTGGCTCCGGGGAGAGAGAGAGCCTGGGTTGCCCAGCCCTAGGGGCTGCTGGTCAGGCCTGGGGGTCCGGGGGCTGCGGCTGCCTGTAGGGGGAAGCGCCGTCAGGGGCGCCGCCTCTGTTGGGTGTCCGTCAAGGGCGCCGCCTCTGTCGGGTGTCCGTCAGGGGCAGGGACCTCCCAGGTGTAGGTGGTAGGGCTTAGATCGGGCCACACCACCACTCCGGCGGCACTTCTGGGGAACCATTCCCGTAGGGAGACAAAGGGCGTCCCACACAGCCGAGAGGGAAAGGGTCGGCCACGCAAGGGCCCTCCTGCTTCGGGAGGGCCTTCGGAATCATGAATGAAGGGCATATGGTGGCCGCTCCTTCCCTGTCACATACGGTAGCCTTGAACGCGGTTTCGTGACTCCTAGGGCTCGCAGCTGAAGTGCGTACGGTGGCTGCTCCTTCCCCCGCATGTATAGTGATCGTGATGGCGGTGCTGCTCCCGAAGGAGGAAAAGGCAGGAGAGGGGTGCACGGTACGTGCAGAGGCCGTAGCCGTGGGTCTGTCTACCCTGGCACATACAGTGGCCATAGCCATGGGCCTGCCTGCCCTTCAGGAAGTAACTGAAGGGCGTACGGTGGCCGCTCCTTCCCCGTCACTTACGGTGGCCGTGAACGCGGTGTAACTGCCGTAGTAGGAGGAGGTAGTGGATGAGGGGCATACGGTGGCCGTGATCACGGTTCCACTACTTCTGTCTCTGGCAGCCAGGGCGCGTTCAATTACTAACGCCCCGAGGCCGTCCCCAGAGGTGGCTGTGACCGAAGGGCGAACGGTGGCTGCTCCTTCCCCCTCACGTACGGTGGCCGTGATGGCGGTGTCATAGGGGGCAAACAACCGAAGGGCATACAGTGACCGCTCCTTCCCCGGCACATACAGTGGCCGTACCACAGTGTTGCCTGGGACTGACTCTGGATCAGTCCCACCCCAAACCTGGTGAAGGCTGCCCTGCTTGCAGGGTCGTTGCCTCTTCCCGCTTACTTGGTGCTGCGACAGTTGCGGGGAAGAGGGACTCAGGACAGGGGTGTCCCGGTGACCCTCTTGTTCCGGGTCAATAGCCCCGCCGTGGTGTCCTCCTGGGGTGGCGGTGTGGTAGTGGCTTGGTGTTGGGGTGGGAGGTGGCAGGGTTGGTGGTCCCGCGGCGGCGGGTATTTTAATGTTATAGTTTAGCTGTGCTCCAATGACCTCAATGACACAAAACCTTTCTGACAATGATGCTGCCGCCTCTGGGCACGTCAGGGTTCAAGCAGGAGCCGCCATCTCAGTATCAACAGTACTGTAGGTTGCTACAGGAGAGATCAACCACCCGGACCATGGTAATTGGAGCAATTACAGTTATTAATTTTAATTACAATAACAAATATAGATATATTGTCAAGTATTATATTGAATTTAAAATTACATTTATTATTGCAATGTTTAACTAGAAAAGGCTCAGAAAGCGCATACTTCTGCCAACGCCATTGTTACCAGAACTAAAAAAAATCAGACAGTAGTTTTCAGGCTATGCCATCCTATTTCGCAATGCTTACAAAAAAAAAAAAAAGAATCCTGGATTTACATTTGGATCAGGATCCCCACAATATCTAATCGACTCTTGCTTGGCCAATAGGATAGCCCTCCAGAAAATGTCTCGAAATTCGACTGTAACTTTTTGAGAAATTTTGTGGGCACACAAACAGACAGACACGGCTGATCACATAACCTCCGTCCAACTTCGTTGGCGAAGGTATTTACCATACATTCACAGGCTGAAGATCAGATGTTCGATTATAATTACAAAGCACTGCCAGTCAACACTTACAGTAGCCTATATAAGAGGAAGCACAAACATGAGGTACAGTAAATACCCATCAATTACTAAGTAGTCCAGAAAGAAATACAAAAGTGTCTGTCTCCAGTATCAACACTCCCAAACGATTACTTGTAGGTAGCATTCATTGGAATGACCATGGTTATGATGGCGCTTGATCTGAAAATGTAAATCGGGGAACGGAGCTGACAATTACAATTTAATTTCAGCTGCGTGGCTATAATACAAAATACACTTGTCACTATAATTATGTGATGGCTTCTTGAATTATAGCTACTGTTACCAACTTTTTAAATTATAATTACATAAAAAAAATTCAATATGCTTGTAATTAATTATATATCAAGTAAATTACAAATGTAGTTACTCTAACCCTGGTTCAGGCAAGAGAACCCACGATTTTTCATTTTACCATTTCCATTTCAGCATCTTGAGTTATGTAGTAAGTTATGCTTACCTGGTAAATTACCTCTGCCAACGAAGTTGGACGAGTTATGATTGTATTCTTTCGTGTCTATGGGTGTGTTTGTCCACCAAATAGAATAAAAAAGTTATTGACGAATATCAATGAATTTTTATCAATCTGTGAGTCATGGTCCAAGGAAGAGTTGGTTAGATTTTGATGGTAATCTGAATTATGTGGTATAGCCGTTGGCGGAGGTACGCTCTTTATGAGTGCGCTTAATTTGTTCAGTTTGGTACTTGTTGCTGCACCATGAATCTTAGGTAACGTTTGATTGAAGTAGTCAGGTCTCATTATTCTTAGACATTCTTCTGCAACTTATAGCTTAAATTACAATAAAACAAATTATTTGAGATTTTTTACGTTCGTTCAGAATGTTGGCTGGTCACATTCGAGCATTAGTGTTTTTTCCATGCTGGTCGAATGCGTTATTAGCCCCTTGATCAAAGATTCTCTCTCCCTCTCTCTCTCTCTCTCTCTCTCTCTCTCTCTCTCTCTCTCTCCTTTGTATCTGTGTGCAACAAACTTTTTTTTTTTTTACTAGAAAATATACAGTATCATCTTTTTTACTACAAAAGTTACAGCTTCTACGATTCCCAGAGCAATAAGCTCAGCTGAAATATACCCAGCCATTTTCGTTTCTATAGCATTAGCCTCTCCTCCAATGCCTTTGGTGTGGAGAGAGGTTTGGGAAGGTCGGGTGTGATCGTGTGAAACTGGCTGGAGGTGAAGGTGTGGGAAGAGAGTGAGGTCCATTTATCAACAGGACCCGGCCTGACCTGCCCACCCCTCTCCATTACTCACATTGAGCCCACATCCACATCCTCTCCTGCCTTTTCCACTCTCCATCCTACCTCAGTAACACTTCAGCCTTCTTCACTCACACCTCACTCAACCTCAGTCACTAATCAAATAAAAATAAAAAATAATCATATTAAATCAACCTCACTCACCCTTTGCCTCACACACAGTCCATCCTGCCTCACTCACACTCCGTCCTGCCTAACTCTGACTTAACTCTGCCCCAACACTCTCACTCACTTTGACCCATTTATGTTCTTTAGTCCTCATTCTTCATCGGACATTCTCGCCGGCAGCCTCATTCACTAATTCCTGCCCAGTCACGCTTCCCCTGCTTCTCACATTTCATCTTGCCTCACTCCCACTTCCTGTCTCATTCATACTCCGCCTTGCATTACTCACTATTAATCATGGCATATTCAGTCTCATTCCTGCTTCAGTCACAGTCCGACCTCAGTCATTTTCAGTCTATTATCCATGACTCTCAGTCATTCCTGACTTCTTCAATTCACGTATCGCTTTCATCACTCATTCCCTCCGCTTTACTTACTAAAATTCACTCTTGCTCTACCCACAGTTACTCTCAATCTTCTAATCTTCCCTTGTTCCCCCTTTTCACCTTTTTTTCACTCGCAAATCCGTACTTCACTCACAGTTATTCTGAGGATCCTAATCTAAGTGAAACTTCTGTTTCTTCTTCTAGTGATCCTATTTTCCTTGTCGAAGCTCCTAATTTCCTTTCTGCGGGTCTACTGTCCCTTCTGAAACTACTGCTCTCCCTCCTGAAGGACTGCGGTCCCTGCCGAATTTTCTACTTTCTCTTCTAAATATCTTGAAAGAATAATTACCCATATCCTCAGTGAAGCTACATTTCCTTCTGAAACCCCTAATCTTCCTTCCGAAACCCCAACTCTCCCTTCAGAAACCCTACTGTCCCTCTGAAACCCCTACTGTCCCCCTTGAAAATCCTAGTCGCTCTTCTGAAGCTCCAATTCTCCCTTCAGAATTCATACATCCCTCTAAAGCTCCAGCTTTCTTTAGTTCTTTTTTCTTCTATGTCCAACCCTCCTCTCTGAAGTTCGTATTTTCCACTGCATGCTCGCCACTCCCTTCTGCAACTTTTACTAACGAACGCACCTCTCACTTTCTCTGTACCTCTTTGAACTCTAAAATGCCTTCGTTACACACTCTCCCACTTCCCTCACTATATTTCTGCATCCTACATTCTCCTTAATACAAACTATCAGGACTCTCTCTCTCTCTCTCTCTCTCTCTCTCTGCTGGATAAAATCGTCGTCCGTCAGCTGGAATATAATACCAGACTTGTCCCGGTCATGAGAATGATTATGCTATCAGTGTTAACCCCTTCAATTCCATGGACTTTTAAAGAATGTTATTATTTTCACTCTCAGACGATTTTACGTATCATACAAGCGGTTATAAAATGGAGGGGTTAGCTATAACCTTCATTACCCTGTCATTAGTCGAGGTGTTTATTGAGTTAAATAGAATCGTCCGACTAGCAAGTATAAAATAAAAACTGGATAATCGTGATAAAGGAATTAACAGTCAGGATCCTGTTACTCAAACCCTATTTGTGCAAAATCAGCCTAATATAGAGGGGAAAAAAATTAAGTTCTTCCGTTCATGGGAGGGTGAACTCATACTTTTTTCCCCACAACCACACCTATCAGCCTCCTTTACTCTCAGTTCTGCCTTTCTCTTGCCGCACATCTTATCGTTAACTTTATTTTCTTTTTAAGTGCTGACTACGGGAAAAGCCTTTTCTGGAGCAGGTTTCTACCTCTTTGACCAGAAGCCCCTTTACCTAAATCAGGTATACACACACACACACACACACACACACACACACACACACACTGGCTATCTATCTATCTATCTATCTATATATATATATATATATATATATATATATATATATATATATATATATTTTATGCGAAGAAGAAGGAACCAAAGGCCATGGCCCGCAGTAACAGTTCCCTCCAAGAGAAAAACAAAATACAATAGAGAGCCAAATTCAAGATCCGATCACTTTGAGATGCCTGGACACACTGCGTTTGAAAGACTGGAGATCATAGGCAGCAGGAAATACAGATAGAGGGAGACAGTTCCAGAGCTGACCTGTTGCATAAATGAAAGACTGGGAGTAACGGTTAACTCTTGCATTAAAGAGTTGGACAGAAAAGGGATGAGAGTTTGCTGCCAGACGGGTGCTACGCTCCCGTCGTTGAGGTGGAGGAATGCAAGCAGACAGTTCAGAGGAGCAGTGACCATTAAAGTAGCGATAGAAAAGAGATAAAGATGCAACAGTGCGGCGAAGAGACAGAGGTTGAAGGGAGTCAGTAAGAGGAGGAGAGTTAATGAGACGAAAAGCCTTTGACTCCACCCTATTGAGAAGGGCTGTATGTGGGGAGCCTCCCCACACATGAGAGTTGTACTCCACACAGGGGCGGATAAAACCTCTGTATAGAGTCAACAATTGTGCAGGGGTAAAGAAAGAGCGGAGTCGGCTTAGCACACCCAATCTCTTGGAAGCAGATTTTACAAGAGATGTAATATGATCTTTCCAAGATAAGTCCCGAGTAAATGAAACCCCAAGCATGTTCAAGGATGATGCAGGATTAAGCTGAATATTATTAAACATTAATGGGTATACCTGTGGAAGATTTTGTTGGGTTGATAGGTGTAAGAACTGAGTCTTAGATGCATTAAAGACAACCATATTATTTTTACCCCAGTCAGCGATACGAGCCAAGTCAGACATTAGGTGTGCCATAGCCTCATCCCTTGTTTGCTGGAGTAACTGTTGAGATGGGCGTTGCGGGAACCGAATGGAAAGGTGAAGGGTGGAGTCATCAGCGTATCAGTGGATAGGGTTAGATGTACAGCTTAGAAGATCATTGATGAATAAAAGGAAGAGAGTTGGTGATAGGACAGAGCCCTGAGGAACACCACTGTTAATAGATCTAGGAGAAGAACGATGGCCGTCTACAACAGCGGCTATAGAACGACCAGAAAGGAAGCTAGCGATGAAGGCACAGATAGAAGGATAGAAACCGTAGGAGGGCAGTTTGGAAATTAAAGATTTATGCCAGACTCGATCGAAAGCCTTTGGGATGTCAAGTGCAATGGCAAAGCTTTCGCCAAAGTCCCGAAAGGAGGATGACCAGGAGTCTGAAAGGTAGGTGAGAAGATCGCCAGTGGAGCGTCCCTGACGGAACCCATACTGACGATCGGAAAGAAGGTTGTGATAGGAAAGATGCCTTAAAATTTTTCTATTAAGAATTGACTCGAAAACTTTTGAAATACAGGACGTTAAAGCAATTGGACGATAGTTGGAGGGTTGGGAGTGGTCACCCTTCTTTGGGACTGGCTGAATGAGAGCAAACTTCCAGCAAGAAGGAAAGGTACAAGTTGACAGACAAAGGCGAAAGAGTTTGCCTAGGCAGGGTGTAAGCACAGAAGCACAGTTCTTGAGAACAACAGGAGGGACCCCATCAGGCCCATATGCCTTGTTAGTACTGAGGCCAGTGATGGCAGAAAATGCATCAACTGAAGAAATTTTAATGTCAGCCATGAGGAAGTCAGAGGGGAGAAGTGATGGAGGAACAGCACCGGAATTGTCTAAGGTGGAATTGGAGGAGAAAGTCTGTGCGAAGAGATCTGCTTTATCAGTAGAAGAAATAGCTACAGAACCATCAGAGTAGAAAAGAGGAGGGAAGGATGATGAGGTAAAGTTGTTAGAAAGATTTTTGGCAAGGTGCCAGAAGGAGCGGGAAGAATTCGAGTTGGAGGGTTGAGAGCATTTAGTATGGATGAAATTATTTTTAGTAGAGTGAAGAACAGACTTAGCATGATTCCGGGCAGAAACGTAAAGATGATGTGATTCAGGGGTGGGTTGGCTCCGGTACCTTTTGTAGGCCTTCTCCTTGTTGCGGACAGCATTAGAACAAGCGTGATTAAACCAAGGCTTTCTTGCGTTAGTCAAAGGATATGAGAAAGGAATGTATGCTTCCATGCCCGAGAGAATAACCTCCGTAATGCGCAAGGCACACTCAGATGGCTCACGGCCATGGAAGCAATAATCATTCCAGGGAAAATCAAAGAAATACTGCCTGAGGGCCTCCCAGTTCGCGGCTCCAAAATGCCACAGACGACGTTTCCCTGGAGGGTCCACAGGCCGTACCGGAGTGATAGGACAGGTTCAGGTAATAAGGTTGTTATCGGAGGAGCCCAACGGAGAGAAAAGATTAACAGAGTAAGCAGAAGGATTAGTTGTGAGGAAGAGGTCAAGTATGTTGGAGCTCTCTCCAAGGCGGTCAGGGATATGGGTAGGGTGCTGTACAAGCTGCTCTAGGTCATTAAGGATAGAAAAGATGTAGGCTTGTTCACCAGGTGGATCCGTGAAAGGAGAGGAGAGCCAAAGGTAGTGGTGAACATTGAAATCTCCAAGAATGGAGATTTCAGAGAAAGGAGAAATGGACAGAATGTGTTCCATCGTAGAAGTAAGATAGTCGAAGAATTTTTGATAGTCAGTAGAATTAGGGGATAAGTAAACAGCACAGATATATTTAGTCAGAGAATGACAGGAAAGCCGAAGCCAGAGTGTGGAGAATTCAGAAGAATCAAGTTCAGGAACACGAGAGCAAGATAAGTCGTTGCGTATGTATACACAACAGCCACCTTTGGCTTTGAAATGAGTATAGAGAAAGTAGGAGGATACAGAAAAGGGTTTGCTGTCGGTTGCCTCAGACAGCTGAGTCTCCGTCAGAAAAAGAAGGTGAGGTTTAGAGGAGGAGAGGTGGTGCTCAACAGAGCGAAAGTTAGATGAAAGGCCGCGAATGTTGCAGAAATGAAGAAGAAGAGAGTCAGACAGTGGTTCCAGGCACCTCGAGTCGTCACCGGGAGAGGGGCAGATGGCGGGGGCATTTATGGTCCCCCCCCCCCTGGGGACTCCGAGGCTTGATTAGGACACGCCATTTTTGTTGATTTTTGAATAGGAAGTGTAGTGTGTACTGTGCATGTAGTTTGGTGAAGATAGTTAGAGAAATTTGTACTGGAGAGCATGCTGGCCTACTCTCTGTGTAACTGAGACACTGAAAAAGTTCAGCAAAGGGGGATGGTCAGGAACTAGTCCTGAGGGCTGATGAAACGGGAGCTCCAGCACTCCCTGTCATCAGCTTTCCATCCACCTCGGGAGTACTGCCCTGCTCGACTGGTGCTACAGTCTACTCCTCACATATATATATATATATATATATATATATATATATATATATATATATATATATATATATATATATATATATATTAGACCGGGTCATAAGATTAAAAAAAAAAAAAGGTTAAGTCCAGTTTTCTTTTTATAATAAAGGGGAAAACTTGCTCCTATATAAAGGCAATAGAACTGCAAAATATTATATATCCGTATCATGTTAGTAAGAGGTGGCGCCTGGACACTATTATGCAGCCCTAGCTAGCACACTGTGACCGTGCACTATCCAGAACTCACCAAGAATAGACGGCTGCAAGTGGAGTTCCACATCTAACCCATCCCATCCACCCTTCCATTAAACTGGGCCAGATTTACTCTAGTCTGAAATCCTTCTTTGATTCAAATGCTGGCATTATTTTTCTTGATTCGAGTATGTTTCTTATATACCCATCGCTGTTTCTGTAACCACAAACTTTTGCAGATGCTTCAGACACCAGCTTTATTGTGCGTTCAACTGACTGAGTATGGCAAGGATACTTTAGACACAGCTTTTCCACAAGTTCAGGAGTTTCAACCAAACCATGTAATTCAACATCAGTCAAATTCTTGAGGAGTGTTGGTTCCGTAATATCCACCACATCCCAGCTGATCATTTGAGTATAATGATCTGCTCCAAATTTTATCTCTGGTACTTTGAATTGTCTTCTTTCTTGTCCCGGGTTGTTTCTTGTTGCTAGAATTTTCTTCACAGCATCTCTTTTGATGTCCATATCTTCATCAAATGCCATGCCCCTAAGTATGTTTTCTGGATGGGCATAGAAAGCATTTGTTTGAATAGCCTGGGTAGCAGCCTTATATGCTCCCAAGCATTCATCTTTCATATATTTGATCTTGGTAACAGCATTGAATAGATGTTTTGGGCCATTGACACACGAAGGATTTTTCTCAATCTCAAACCAGGTCGGAATGTATACAGTCATCAAATATGTGGCTAATGTTTTCAATGGTTTGGAAGGAAGAGATACTGAGCAATACAGTCTCAAAATTCCTGCACATACTGTCAGCCATCTTGAATGTGCTAACAGGCCTGGTTCAACTGAAGAGAATGATGCAGGAAATTTTCCAGATGACACTGGTTACCATATAATCAGAATATATTGTTGACCCTTATTTAAATCTAGCTCTGAATAGGTCTCATGAAACTTCCCATCATCTACTGGGATTGGTTCAAAATTTACCACAAGGAAGTTACCAAATGTTCCTCCTATCTTCATCCTAAACTTTCCTTTGAATGCTGTGAGCCCTGAGGTTTCACCATCCAAATGTTTAAATATATGCCGAAATGGAAGTTCATTGAAGTGTAACAAACATAAGCTACTGCAAAGGACGGTTAAGAAAGTCTTCAATCAATTTTAATGTTCCGCCCTTTGTCCCTGTGTTAACAGGTGTACCATCACACCTTATTGCAACAAGCATCTTAGTCTTCAGCCCACAGTTCATCATGCACTCAGAAACAGCAGCTGCTGTTCCCCCATCATGATTTACATGGTCAAGGTATGCAGAGCCTGGCTTTTTAAGTTATGAAATGTGTTCCTCAATTTTGCTTACTTGGTGAATGGACAGACAACCATTTTCATCTTTTCTGTCTTCTAATGTTAATGTTTTGTCTTTTTTTCCTTCAAAATACAGTGCTGTTATGTCTTCCCTTTTTATATGCTGAAGTCTTTTTCTGCCTGATTTTCTGGCACGTCTTACTTTTGACTTGTCTATAACTAAATTCTTGTTTTCGGGTGAAACAAGTCCAGCACCCACCAGAGCGGGAGTGGCAATCGAAGCGGCACCTCTATCACCCACACCAAATCGATCAGCTTCTCTAGTAATCAGTTCACAGTTGATTCACATTCGTGGTATCTTAATTTTTTCCTCTTTTTTTTTTTTTTTCTGCACTCGAACAATATGTTTCATCTGTACCATCATTTTTCTAACTATCATCAGTATCACTCATTTCCTCCATCCCACTTTGACCTTCCTGACAAACAGAATCACAAGTTTTCACTTTGTAGTTCTCTACATCCCTTTTTCTTTTTGTTCGCTGCAGCAGGACTTTTGTTTCCTTTGTATCCACTTTTCCAAAGTACATCTGTCTATTTCCTCACTGATCTGAAAGGAACTCTCTTTCACTTATGGGCGCCTGTCTTTTCTTTGAACACTTACACTCTTCGAAGGGTTTACATTTGCAACAAGATATATCAAATAGCTCCTTCTGAATATGAGTTTTATAGTTTTCAAGCTGTTTGTTGTAGCAGTCTTTCCCCTTGTTAATCACTAGGGTCTTGTATTAAGAATGGTTGTCCAAAACCAGCTGAGTAATTCTTGTTAGGTGAACACGAGGAACTAAAGCTTTTTCCCAAAGACACTGAAGTTCTGATCCAAGATCCTTCGCTATTTCCTTCGCTGGCACTTTTGATTTTTCTGTTTCAGCAAAAAGTAAATGTCTTGCCACATCCCTCTTCGCTGGAAATTGTTTGTCACCAATAGTTCTGAAAGTGCCAAAAATATTAGTTAAGGCAGACTGAGTAGCCATAATTGTAGGTCTCCCAGATATTTAGCTATTAGGTATTAATACCTGAAAAAAAAAAAAATAATAATAATAATAATAATATGAGAGCAAAGAATAGATGATAAAAAAAAAAAAAAAACGAAATGCAAGGTCTGACCTACAGTATATAAGACTCCTATGACGGCACTGATGCGCTAGGTTCAGCTAATGGCGAGATATTGACGAGGCAGGCGCCACCTCTATATGAATATAGATTACACCAAATTTTGCATACATGATACTTTCATTATGGATCAACTTTTCTATGGTATTATAATTTAAAATTCACAAGTTGGATTTTTCGACCCGGTCTAATATATATATACAGTATATATATATATATATATATATATATATATATATATATATATATATATATATATATATATATATACATATATAAGACATCTGCAGGCTATCTTAGGCATCGCAACTTCCAAAGCAGTAACAAAATTAATGCTGTAAAAACTCTTCGAAACAATCAGTTCGAATTTTCGGCCCACCTCAGGCCATCATCAGGTATTACAATTGTCATAGTCAGCACAGACATGGCAAAAAGAAGAAACCAGGACTTTATTGAAAATATAAAACTACTTTCTTTTCTTTAGCTTTATAGCTTCAAGAATGTCCTGGTTTCTTCTTTTTATCATGTCTATGCTGAGTGTACAGGACAATTGTGGTACCTTATATTGGCCTGAGGTGGGCCGAAAATTCGATTTAATTATGTTTAGAACAGTATTTACCACACTCATTATATTACTGTTACATATATATATATATATATATATATATATATATATATATATATATATATATATATATATATATATATATATATATATATTGATGGGGGAGCCAGTCATTCACTGAATGTAGGGATGCCGTATGGTCTCTACACCGAGTGACCAGCCAAATGGTTTGCTGTACCTTGAAAACCATTTACCACGCTGGAGGGTAACCATATAACCGCGGTTTTTGGCTGTTAAGTGTTCCCCAAATTCGCCTATCTTAAAATCACTTAATCATACAAACGTTCCGGACAGCCTCGGAGGGTCCAATACCTGCCCAGAGCCCCAACCAAATGGGCAGATTCTTATGGCCACGTGGAGTGTGAGAGGTGTGAATAAGGACAGCAAGAGAGTGGAAGTGGCGAATGTATTCAAGAGTGCAAAATATGCCGTGATGGCATTGTGTGAAACAAAAAGTGTGAAGTGGAGGAGTGGGAGGGTGTGAAATGTGCAAAATCGGGCGTGAATGGGCGAGGAAGATGCAAGGAAGGAGTTGCTTTGTTGATGAATGAGGTGTAGCAGAGTGGAATGAGAGACCACAAATGTATCAGCTCGAGATGGAGATATATCAAGTTCAAGTTTGAGAAAGTGAAAATGGCGGTGATTGTAGCGTATGCACCGTTTAAGGACAGGAGTGAGAGAGAAGAACAGGTTTTGGGATGAGCTGGATGAAGCAGTAGGAGAAATACCCAGGAGCTATAAAGTGATCGTCATGGGCGACATGAATGAAGAATAGTCACTGGTACTGAGGGTAACATAATGGGTTGTAATGGAGTACCTGAAGAAAATGATAATGGGAAGCGTCTGAAGGATATGTATCAGAAAAGGAGGTTGTGCATTTGTAACTCGTATTTCAAACACAAAGATGCACATAAATATGCATGGTATAGAGGGAACGGGGATCATATTGAAAGGAGCCTGACTGATTACGTGCTTATAGAGAGGTCGATGCTGGGAATGGTTGCTGATACGAGGGCTGTGAGAGGACGATGTGGAGGTCTGTGAGATCATATGATTTTGGTATGCAAGATCAAGCTTAGAGATGTGAGGTGGACCAGGAGAGAGAGAGGACCAGTCAGGTTAAAGACTGAAAGTCGAGAAGCTGAGGATCAAGGAAATGGCAGATAAATACAAGGCCTAAGTAGGGTATGAGTTGGAATCAGAGAATTGGAATGAAATGGATCTGGACAGCCTGTGGAATGCATATAGGGATTACTTAGTTAGAAGTGTTAACGAGGTATGTGGTGTGGCAAGAGTAATAACAAAGAAGAAAGGTATGGCATGGTGGGATGAAGAGGGTATGATAGCAGTGGAGGAAAAGAGGAAGTGGATGCAGTGGTTACAGGAAAGGAGTTCAATTGAATTAAGAGCTGAATATAATGAGAGCAAGAAACATGTAAAGACACAAGTGAAGAGGAAATAGAAGGGGGTAAATGATGATCTAGGAAGAAAAATGAATGCAAACTATTCTGAAAATAAGGAAGTTATTCTGGAAAGAGGTGAGGAAATGTTGATGTGAAAGCGAAAAGAAATGTGAAGACATGAAGGATGTAGATGATAGATTATTAAATGATGGGGATGAAGTAAGGACCACAAGGAAAAATATTCTGAAAGCCTGATGAATGGAGCTAGAGAGAGCAGAACCACTGTAAACATGATTTGTTTTGGGATTGTGCAGAGAAGGAATATAGTGCCAGGAAACTTGACACTCGCACAGGTGAAGAGCGTTGTGAAGTGGCTGAAAAATGGGAAAGCAGCTGGGGTTGATGAGGTGTATGCATAGATGAAGTGTAGGGGAAAGAGCAGAATGAAATGTTTGTTGGAAATATGTAAGAAGGCATGGATGATTGAAACTGTGCCAGCAAAGCGCAAAATGGCTGTGATTGTACCCCTGTCCAAAAATAAAGGTCAGTGAAATAAGTGAAAGATTTACCGTAGCACAAGTTTATTAAGAGTGGTAGGGAAGGTATATGGAAGAATTATTATAAAGTAAGAAAGATATATGTCCAAGTGAGTGATGAACAAGGTGACTTTAAGAGTGGCAGAGGATGTGTGGATCAAATATTTGCAGTGTGACAGATAGTGAAGGCTTATGAGAAAGACTATAAGGTGTCTACGGCATTCAGGTATCTGGAAAAAGCATACGTCAAAGTATGCAGAGAAGGATTGTGGAAGGTTTTGCGCATGTACAATGTAGATGGTAAGCTTCTAGGTGCCGTCAAGAGCTTTTATGATGGTAGTGAACAATGTGTCAGGGTTAATGGGCACCTAAGTGAATGGTTCATGATTGGTGTGGGCGTGCGACAAGGTTGTGTGATGTTCCCCATGGTTGTTCTATATATATATATATATATATATATATGATGAGCGAAGCAATAACACGAGTAATGAGGAGAGGGATGGAATTAGAAATGAATGGTGATGGATGGAATATATCAAATTTGTTGTATGCTGATGATGCAGTGTTACTTGCAAATACCGGACAACAACTTGGTAGACCAGAGCAGAGTTTTGCTGATGTCTGTGAGCATCGTGCCTTGAGAGCAAATGTAGAAAAAAGTAAAGTGATGATTACTGAGAGAGAAGGTGACTCCCAGGTCGATGTTACAGTGAATGTAGAGAGACTAGAATGTGTGAGAGAGTTCAATTACCTGGGTAGAACGATAGAAACGGGAGGGAAATGTGCAAAAGAAGTGGAAAGTAGAGTGACACAAAGAAGGAGCTAGTTCATTGAAGACCTTGAAAAGAAATAGGCTTCAATATTGTAGCTACACGAGGCTTACATGAAGGAGTGTTAGTGCAAACTTTAACATATCGATGTGAGACTGTGGTGTGACATGAAAATGAAAAGTCAGGAGTAAGAGCAGTGAAGCTGGGACTGCTGAGGAATGTATGTGGAGTACAGAGAGTGGATAGGATCCGAAATAATATGATTCGTGAAAGATGTGGAGTGAGGAAGCCTGTGGACACCAGGATCGAAGAGAGTGTACTAAGATAGCATGGTCATGTGGAAAAAATGGATAGCAATCGAGTGGTGAAAAAGGAATATCTGAGCGAATATGAGGGAGGGAGAAGGCGAGGTAGGCCAAGGAGATGGTGGAGGGATATGGTGGATGAATGTGTGAGGAAGAGACGTAGGGATGTCGGTTAGGCTAGGGAACTGACAAGAGATCGAGCTGGCTGGATGAAATGTTGTGAGAAAAAGTGCTTGAACAAGGATCGGCACCCGTTTGTAACGTGACAGCATTAGGATTGACTCTATCGGATATATTTATATGAAGCTACAAAATGTGGTGAAATTTTTGGCGTATCAGATAAAGCCAGGATTCTGGGGGCTTGAATGATGAGCAAATGGAAGCATGGCCCATTGGATTTGGCAAACTTGGGCTATCTGGACATTGCTTCTTCTCCCGCTGCCCTAGTGTGGAAAAGGAGGTCTGGATGATGATGATGATGATGATGAGTATGTTACAGGACACAGTCCCTGAAGGTATTTTCATTCCGTTTATACTGCAGCCTGCGTACCATAATTAATCATTCTATTGCCTCGAACTTGCTGCTTCCACTTAAAAATACCTGTTACTAGTACCCATTGTATTTCCTAAAAACCTCATATTATTCTCTTAACGTCAGTTTTTTCTTTCATTCACATTTCTTTCAGTGTCTGGTAGCAACACACTTATAACAAACCTCTCACTTTTACTTCCATCCAGACTCACATAAGTCTTACACTCGCCTCTGCCACGAATTTGCGCGAGCATATTTGTAGGTTCGTGACATTTTGTTTCAGTGTGAAAACCGCGAATTCTAGTGGAATTCCCACTGCATATCACTCAGTTCAACCGTCCTAGCATTCACTCGATTGGGACGGTTTTCAGAACATTTCTCACTGTTTCATAAATGATCATCCTTGCGCGTGACATCAGCGCCTTCACTGAGTGATTTATTGTGAATGTATATCGCTCACTTTCTTTCCATTGACCATTGAATCAAACACGGCCGGCCCTTGCCCTCTTTCATAATTCGAAGTTAGTTAGGCTTTGATCGTCGTCAGAGCAGGTTCATGTGCCCAGCGTGGAGCAGCGCCGCCGTTGTACAGTGAGTTCCTAAAATCTCCACCTAGACGGTGAATCGGCGAAGAGGTTTAGCGTATTGTAGCGTCTGTCCTACGTACCGGCGCCCAGTCATTCCGCTTAGCCCCGTCTACTGACCAGTATTTCTTTTCGTTTTTCCTAGGTTTAAGATTAGCTTTTGAGTGAGTGAGTGAGTGTATTCTCCTTGTTATTTTGAATTCATTTTGAGACTCATGTAACGTAAATTTGTTTCATTGTAATTAATAAATTTACAGTAATTTTCTATGAGCTTAATGTAAACTCGTGTTTTATTTCTCCTCATTAAGCTTATTTTAGTTGCCGCTCCTAGTTGCGCAAACGCTTTGCATTATTCATAACTGGTACTTAGGCCGGTCCTTTTGTATTAAGCTTAAATCCGTTGTGCCAGCCAGGAGTTAATGCACCAGCAAGAACCTGTTTATCATTAGTAGCATTAGTTACTGATTGTCAGGGGTGGAGTCACTTTCTCTAGAGGCTAACTGTACTAACAAACAGCATGCGACCAGTCTCTGCTGTGTACTGTTGAGAAACTTTATAAATTCTCATCCTTAGAGAATCGGCAAAGTAAGCCAGGATAAAGTAAAACTTACTGCTTGATTTCACAAGTCAATTCATTGTCTTTATTTTCAAGCAACATTTAAGCAGTTCCTGAATTCATAAATTCACATCCCCCCGTGACATCTGGCGACCTCATTCCAAGATATTAACTCCTAGCTCTAAAGTTATTAATGAGATAATACTCACTCACTCATACTTAGGTATTTATCATTAAAGTCTATAGGCACTATCTTACTGGTGATTATTGATTCATTTCTATTACTTTTACATAATAGTTTTTACAGTCAGTTGTTTTTTTTTAATTTTCTTTCTTTACCAGTTTAACTAGATAAAACTGATCACCACTAACCTGTGCCTATATTCTTTACTCTTGATTATTGGTATTTTTCTGCAAAATAGCAGTCAGTACTTAGTCTTTAGTTCACTCAAACTGAGTTAGCATCAGGACTACTAATATCTATGTACAAGAAGCTAAAGATATGGGGCTTAGCAACCCCGAAAATGTCAAAGAATATGTACTCTCTCGGTTTAGTTATGAGCAGCAACGTGAGAATGATGCTTGCGAAGAGCGTAGAATTCAACGCAAATACGAGCGAGAACAACGCGAATACGAGCGAGAACAACACGAACATGAGTGAGAACAGCGCGGGAACGCGAGAGAGAATGTCAACACGAGCAAAAACAACGCGAACTCGAGTTAGAACAACGTGAGAGAGAATGTCAACATGAGCGAGAACAACGTGAGAGAAAGCGAGAACACGAACGTGCTGAGCACGAAGCACATGAGAGACATGAACTTGAGATGCTGAGGCTCAAGAGAGACTCCTTGGCTTCACACACATCTGGTGCAGCTAACCCAAGCTCCACAAGCTCTCTCCCTGCACATATTCTGGTGACCCCACACATCAAGCTTCCTCCATACAAGGAAGGCGAGCGAATCGAGCCATTCATAGCTCATTTCAAAGACATGGCTCAGCTGTACAAGCTGGATGAGGCAGCTAAGCGGCTCCAATTTCTTAGCCTGTTTGAGGGCCCTGCCCTCGACATTCTCCACAGAATTCGTGGAGACAATCTCACGTATGAGATGATGAAGGCCTCACTCGTCAAAGCATATGGTCTCACAGTTGACGACGCCAAGAGTCAGTTTATGAGGGCGCATTTACAAGAAATGATGTTCAGTTCCTTGATAGGCTTACTGCTTACTTAGATGAGTGGATGGAGAAAGATGAAACTCCTTCCATGCGTGAGGGGATAATTGACCTCATGCTGTGCACGCAGCTAGAAAAGTTGTGGCCTGCCAAACTTTTGGCTCAGCTTAAGAAGCAAAGTTTAGTTTGTCCCAACGAGTACACAGGTAAGCAGATCCAAGTTAGACTTATTGATGGATCAGTGAGAGTGTTCCCTGAGGCACGTATCCAGGTGGCATCTCCATTTTACACTGCTATGACAGTCACAGTTGTCATGCCAGAACCTTTGTTTGACCTTATCATAGGCAATATTCCAGGTGTCAAGTATAGTTGCACCGAAGATGACGCTACTCAGACTTCGGCTGCAGAAACATGAGCCTTGCTCAAGGCTCCAAACTGTGTCATCCCAGTGACCATTGCATCACTGCAAGATCTGATGTGTAGCCAAGTTGTTGTCCAAGAACAACACTTTGACCCAACACTTGCTGCCGTGCGGAACAAATAAAAAGGGCAGAGTGATTAAGTATTCACGGGGAGGGCAAGCCAAGTTCCTTCATAAACCAGGATGGCTGTACTGTGAGTCACGAATACCCCAGGGTGAAGTTCGACTGCAGTTTGTCGTTCCCACTAAGTATCGCCAAGCAGTGTTAGAATGGGGTCATTGTTCTGCCTCAGGAGGTCACATGGGCAAAATAGTGGGGGAACCAGTGTTTTCCCATTGGTTTCAAATGTTAATTTTTCGCCACTGGCTGGATTGTCTTCTGGAAGGACTTAACTTGCAAAAAAATGATGCTGCCATTTTTTTTTTTGGCCATTTCCTTATATCTTTCTATCACATTTAAATTATTGCCCAAATCGTGCTAAATAATTTAATTACGTTACCCCAAAAAATAACATAAACACTATTGTATCCAAGTCAAACACCCAATATAATTACTGAATGTTTACATTTTGATAAAACAATAACACTCCTTTCAACAAACTAAACATTTTTTGCTTCTATAGTGTAAAAAGATGGATAATGTCATTCCTCAAACATGTTTTTCTTCATTCTCTCCATCCACCATTCTGGCTGGGTCTAATCAGGTTTAAAAGAGGATAGATCATTAATGTGCAGCTAGTGCTTGTGTTCATAGTTGGATGGAAGGATCTCCTTCTTCTCCATCCTCATCAAGTTCCAAGAGTGCCTGGCTGACTTTACTGCACACCTCCTCATCGGCTCCACACCTACACGTCTCGGAGCAGTTGAGGCGCTGGGACCTACAGGAACAGTTGGACACCCAACTGGTCTTCTTGCACCCACATTTAATGAGGTGAATAACTGTGGCTGGAGCTGGAGGATCCCTTGTTGGAACTGGCACTAGTCTATCCCCCTCTTCCTTCCACCCATGGCGTGTTGCTGGTGGTAGCTGAGGGTGGGGAATGTCATCCTGGTACCACACCATGGCCTGGTAATGTGCTCGGACAATGGCTTCACGTAAGGCTCCTCGTGTCAGAGGTTGCTTTTGAGCTTCTAGTTGTTTCTTGGTGAAAAGCTTCCACCTGAGATCACCAACATCCACCACAGTGGTACCAGGCTCATTGAACTGGCAAACCAATGTTTCAATGGCACTTTCAGTGTCAACACCCAGTCCCTCGCAGGTTCCCAGGGCAGCAAATGCAGATACCACCTCCATGGAGCATCTGTTTAGTGCTTCCCAACAGGTCAGCTTCCCCTTGCCAGCAAATCGGCCTGTTATGTTGGCTCCAGAGAAGGCATGAAATCCTGGTAAGGCTTCAGCCTTTGCAACGCCAAGTGCATTCACTACTGGTCCCAGTGGGATTACCCGCTTCTTGTTACCCACACCAGTGACGAAGTAGGTGTTCCTGCAGGGCTGATGGTAACGGTGAATTGCAAGGACAAACACATCAGTGTCAGGTGACTGAATGTAGAGTTCTGTTGCTCCTCTTAGTGAAGCATGCAGGCTGTGTAGGATAAGCCTTGTGTCAGCTTCTTCTTGGAAGCTGCAGAGATGTTGAACATCCATAGAGTTTGAAAGGATCTCTTGCCATGAAGTCACTATGAAGACCTTGGACTTATCCTCAAAGTGGTGGAGAGCTTTCTTTGGAAGATAAACCATCAGTTCATCTTTGGTTGTGGTACTGGACAAGAACTGCTTTGCTGACATCTTTCTGACTGGTGTGTTGTCTGTGACATGATAAGCAGTAGCCAGCTTGCCACCCTGGCGTCTCTCTCTTGTGGCCTCCTTCAGTGAAGTGGGAAGATCATAGCGGTCAAAGACTAGAAGGACCTCATCATAGTCACTGCACTTGCTGTCCAATGTGGCTGTGAAGTGGTCAGCCCATTGGGCACATGTCTTGACCCAAGGTGGCTTACCATTGACTGGACAACTGCCATACCATCAATGACAGTCATCTTCCTTGGTGGCATTGGAGCAGTGACATTGGTGACATCCTCTGGCTGCAGATCACCGCCAGTTTTGTTTGGCAGCTCCTCAAGTATCGCCATTAGTTTGCTCTTGTCTGTGCACTAAATTTCAACAGAAAAAATGGCGACATCATTTTCCCACTATTTAGCAGTGCTAAGAACACATTCATAATGGTTGTCAAAAATTAACACGCAAAACCAACGGGAACCCCAATCTGTTACATTGGCCCCCTCACTTAACCAGCCCCATCCCGACGTTTTCTGGGCAGTGGTACACTGCAGTCCCGACATTTTTGGACCTTTTTTTTTTATTAGGCTCAAACATTCGCTTTTGGTGAGAAACATCGAAAATTCATAGAGAAATCGCTCACCTGAGGTTTAAATTACTCGATCCAGGTACGAGTACCTCCTTACCTGACTGGGATTTCTAACAGGCTGGCACCAAAGAAAACGAGTTCTATGGGAGGGTAACTATTTTATCCACTCATAAACAGTATTTATTTATTTACTTGGTACGAATTTATATGTAGTACAAGAGTATATTGGTTTTCAAACAGTAATATAGGCATTAAAAGCATTGTTTCACTCACTAACTCATCACCATTCATGACCTTTTTTTCCCACATTACCTGATCATCATTTCTGACTGTTTCTTCCTCTAATGCTATGTAAACTTTGTCCTCCACATTGTCATCGATTGGGGAATCACTCTGGCCCTGAATGTCTTTATTGGCCAGGTCACTGGTAACAGGTGAATTGCCGAGACAATGGCGTGCAGGGGGGGGGAGAGGTTATGCGGTGTAAGGCATTGTCCCTGCTTGGCATCTTGTATAGGAATAGAGGAAGGTGTCCCATGTATACGTGCCAAAAATCACTCGTGAAATCACTCGCGAAAATTGAAAATTGTGCAAATTAGGGACCTTGGAATGTTGCTGCATTAATTTACATCTCTGGGATATGAGTGCACATCATGTGAGGACGTGAATTCACGTCTCCGGGAGGAGGCGGGTTAAAGGAAAACCCAGGACCGTATCCGTCCAGACTTTTTCTGGCCAGGGATGGGACCGGAAATAGATAGTTTTGTGAGTTCCTGCAATGTGTGTCCACGTACCACCAATCAGGGACATGTCCTTCCTGTGCTGTTTGAATCCACACCCATAATCTCTGATGCAGTTAAAAGAGAGGGCAGTGGTAATGTGGGTGCAGACCTGAAGTCTCATCTGTTGGTCCCACAGGACACATCAACTCCAGGGCCTGTACATACCTATATACCATAGGTTAAGGGGAAAGTTCGAGAACCCTGTAGGGACAATCTGAGACTCTGTATGAATTACCTTGTGGAATGTCTCGAGCTGTAGGCCTCTCAGAGGATTCCCGGAGAATGAACATTATCCACATGAGTGTTCACACCCACGGTGGGTGTTAAAATGTGACTTGCCCAAGATTGCATAGGGATTCTCAGCTTGCCAATGTTAATCGTAAGTGTAGGTTTAGGGTTTAGCCAGTGAACTGGGTCCTAGCGAATTGCAGCATTTGATGTCCTGCACAGGCGCCCAGTCTTTTTGCTCAGTTTGACCACGTTTCCTGGTTAATAATAATGTAGGTTTAGAGTTTAACCAGTAAACTGGGCCCCTTTCGCTTAGCGAATTGCAGCGTTTGATGTCCTGCAGAGACGCCCAGTCTTTTCGCTCAGCTCCCCGTCCTGGGACCACGTTTCTTGGTTAATAATGTATCCATTAATAGAATAATACTGTACTTTTAGTAACATAAGTACTGATTGCAAGGCAGAGAGAGAGAGAAATGACATTTTTGATGCTCCACCTTGATTGCTTTCGCAGGTGCAGCTGGTGGGTGCAGCATTGTCGTGCAGATCAGCTGATCGTCTCTGTCGCATGCTGCCACCTCTTCTCTTCTGCCTCATCGTCATTAATTATTATTAATTTGTAATACATAATTTTACATGTAGGCACAGTTACACCACAACTGTCACACATACACCGTGTATTAAATACAACACGCTACATAACAATTAGTTGTTAATGTAAATGAAGCGAACTTGTCGCTCAGTTTGACCTGAGTACAGGATTTTTCACTGTCGTCTCGGAGTTTTTTCCTCAAGGTTGCTTCTATTACCGTAAATACGAGTTTTTTACGCTCATGGGCGACTGTGATTTTCTCCTGTAACAGGGTAGTACACACACCACAGTGTAAATATTGTGCGACTGAGTTAGGATTTATATGTATGTATATCGAAAAATTTTTCTCTGAAGAAAATTTTTTTTTAGTTTGATGGAGCGTAATGTCACGATTTTACGTGAGCATATTTGTAGGTTCGTGACATTTTGTTTCAGTGTGAAAATCGCGAATTCTAGTGGAAATCCCACTGCATATCACTCAGTTCAACCGCCCTAGCATTCACGCGATTGGGACGGATTTCAGGACATTTTTCACTGTTCATAAGTGATCACCTTTGCGCATACATTAGCGCCTTCATTGAGTGATTTATTGTGAGTGTATATCGCTCACTTTATTTCCATTGACCGTTGAAAGAAAGACAGCCGGCCCTCGCCCTCTTTCATAATTGGAAGTTGGTCAGGCTTTGATCGTTGTGAGAGCAGGTTCGTGTGCCCGGCATGGAGCAGCGCTGCCGTTGTACAGCGAGTTTCTGAAATCTCCACCTAGACGGTGAATCGGCGAAGAGGTTTTGCGTATTTTTCTTTTTTATGTGAGAAAGAAGGAACCAAAGGCCATAAGCCCACAATAACAGTTCCCTTCAAGAGAAAAACAAAATACAATAGAGAGCCAAATTCAAGATCTCATCATTTTGAGATGCCTGGACACACTGCGCTTGAAAGACTGGAGATCATAGGCAGCAGGAAATACAGACAAAGGGAGACAGTTCCAGAGTTGACCTGTTGCATAAATGAAGGACTGAGAGTAATGGTTAACTCTTGCATTAAGAGAGCTGGACAGAAATGAGATGAGAGTTTGCTGCTAGACGGGTGCTATGTGCCCGTCGTTGACGTGGAGAAATGCATGCAGACAGTTCAGAGGAGCAGTGAGCATTAAAGTAGCAATAGAAAAGAGATAAAGATGCAACAGTGCGGCAAAGAGACAGAGGTTGAAGGGAGTCAGTAAGAGGACGAGAGTTAATGGGACAAAAAGCCTTTGACTCCACCCTGTTGAGAAGAGCTGTATGTGGGGAGCCATCCCACACATGAGAATTGTACTCCACACAGGGGTGGATAAAACCCCTGTATAGTATCAACAATTGTGCAGGGGTAAAGAAAGAACGGAGTCGGCTTAGCACACCTAATCTCTTGGAAGCAGATTTTACAAGAGATGTAATATGTTCTTTCCAAGATAAATCCCGAGTAAATGAAACCCCAAGCATGTTCAAGAATGATGCAAGATTAAGCTGAATATTATTAAACATTAGTGGGGATACCTGTGGAAGATTTTGTCTGGTTGATAGGTGTAAGAATTGAGTCTTAGATGCACTACAAACAACCAGATTATTTTTTCCCAGTCAGAGATACGAGCCAAGTCAGACATTAGGTGTGCCATAGCCTCATCCCTTGTTTGTTGGAGTAACTGTTGAGATGGGCATTGCGGGAACCGAATGGAAAGGTGAAGGGTTGAGTCATCAGCATATGAGTGGATAGGGTTAGATGTACAGCTTAGAAGGTCATTGATGAATAAAAGGAAGAGAGTTGGTGATAGGACAGAGCCCTGAGGAACATCACTGTTGATAGATCTAGGAGAAGAACGATGGCCGTCTACAACAGCGACTATAGAATGACCAGAAAGGAAGCTAGCGATGAAGGCACAGATAGATGGATAGAAACCGTAAGAGGGCAGTTTGGAAATTAAAGATTTATGCCAGACTTGATCGAAAGCCTGTGAGATGTCAAGTGCAATAGCAAAGCTTTCGCCAAAGTTCCGAAAGGAGGATGACCAGGAGTCTGAAAGGTAGGTGAGAAGATCGCCAATGAAGCATCCCTGACGGAACCCGTACTGACGATCAGAAAGACGGTCGTGATAGGAAAGATGCCTTAAAATTTTTCTATTGAGAATTGACTCGAAAACTTTTGCAATACAGGACGTTAAAGCAATTGGACGATAGTTGAAGAGTTGCGAGTGATCACCCTTCTTTGGGACTGGCTGAATTAGAGCAAACTTCCAGCAAGAAGGAAAGGTACAAGTTGACAGACAAAGGCGAAAGAGTTTGCCTAGGCAGGGTGCAAGCACAGAAGCACAGTTCTTGAGAACAACAGGAGGGACTCCATCAGGCCCCATATGCCTTTTTAGTATTGAGGCCAGTGACGGCAGAAAATACATCATCTGAAGAAATTTTAATGTCAGCCATGAGGATGTCAGAGAGGGGAAGTGATGGAGGAACAGCACCAGAATCATCTAAGGTGGAATTGGAGGAGAAAGTCTGCGTGAAGAGATCTGCTTTATCAGTAGAAGAAATAGCTACAGAACCATCAGAGTAGAAAAGAGGAGGGAAGAATGATGAAGTAAGGTTGTTAGAAAGGTTTTTGGCAAGGTGCCAGAAGGAGCAGGAAGAATTCGAGTTGGAGAGTTGAGAGCATTTAGTACGGATGAAATTATTTTTAGCAGAGCAAGAAGAGACTTAGCATGATTCCGGGTAGAAACGTAAAGATTATGTGATTCGGGGGTGGGTTAGCTCTGATATCTTTTGTAGGCCCTCTCCTTGTTGCGGACAGCATTAGAACAAGCGTGATTAAACCATGGCTTTCTTGCGTTAGACAAAGGATACGAGAAAGGAATGTATGCTTCTATGCCCGACAGAATAACCTCTGTAATGCGCAAGGCACACTCAGATGGCTCCCGGCCATGGAAGCAGTAATCATTCCATGGAAAATCAAAGAAGTACTGCCTGAGGGCCTCCCAATCTGCGGCTCCAAAATGCCACAGATGACGTTTCCCTGGAGGGTCCACAGGCCATACCGGAGTGATACAACAGGTTAAGGTGATGAGGTTGTGATCGGAGGAGTCCAACGGAGAGAAAAAATTAACAATGTAAGCTGAAGGATTAGTTGTAAGGAAGAGGTCAAGTATGTTAGAGCTCTCTCCAAGGCGGTCAGGGATACGGGTATGGTGCTGTAGAAGCTGCTCTAGGTCATTGAGGATAGAAAAAGTGTAGGCTTGTTCACCATGTGGATCAGTGAAAGGAGAGTAGAGCCAAAGGTGGTGGTGAACATTGAAGTATCCTTAAATGGAGATTTCTGAGAAAGGAGAAATGGATAGAATGTGTTCCATAGTAGAAGTAAGATAGTCGAAGAATTTTTGATAGTCAGTAGAATTAGGGGATAAGTAAACAGCACAGATATATTTAGTCAGAGAATGACAAGAAAGCTGAAGCCAGAGTGTAGAGAATTCAGAAGAATCGAGTTCAGGAACACGAGAGCAAGATAAGTCGTATTGCAGCGTTCGTCCTACGTACCGGCGCCCAGTCATTCTGCTTAGCCCCCTCTACTGACCAGTATTTCTTTTCGTTTTTCTAGGTTTAAGTTTATCTTTTGAGTGAGCGAGTGAGTGTATTCTCCCTGTTATTTTGAATTCATTTTGAGACTCATGTAACGTAAATTTATTGCATTGTAATTAATAAATTTACAGTTCTTTTTCTTTGAGCTTAATGTAGTAAAACTCGTGTTTTATTTCTCCACATTAAGCCTATTTTAGTTGCCGCTCCTAGTTGCACAAACGCTTTGCATTATTCATAACTGGTACTTAGGCCAGTCCTTTTGTATTAAGCTTAAATCCGTTGTGCCAGCCAGGAGTTAATGCACCAGCAAGAACCTGTTTATCATTAATAGCATTAGTTATTAATTGTCAAGGGTGGAGTCACTTTCTCTAGAGGCTAACTGTACTAATAAACAGCACGCGTGAGTAACTAGTCTCTGCTGTGTACTGTTAAGAAAGTTTATAAATTCTCATCCTTAGAGAATCGGCGAAGTAAGCCGGCATAAAGTAAAACTTACTGCTTGGTTTTACAAGTCAATTCGTTGTCTCTATTTTCAAGCAACATTTAAACAATTCCTTAATTCATAAATTCACATCCCCCCATGACAGCCTCCTTAAGATATTTTTTTGATGAAGAAGTTAACCTTTTAGTCGCACTGAGTGCTGCATAAAATCAAACTCAATAAGTAGAATCAGTGGCGAATGGGCGATGTGGGCTTTTGGACATTGCTCGGAGGATCAGTGCTCCAACCCACCAACGGATAGGTATCCTTGATGTATACTTTTTTTTTTTTTTTTTTTTTTTTTTTATGTGTCCGACTCTGAGCATAGGCTTATACTTGCAATCGTTCTTTGAAAATATGGACTTTTTTTTTTTTTTATCTATATCGCGGTCGAGCTGAAATTATCTATCCTTCAATATGAAACTTATATCTAGCCAGCATCAATAGAAGGAATATATGACTGTGGGTAGCATGCGTGGAAATCGAGTGAATACAAGTGTATCATCGCAATGTTACACAAAAAGATTAAAGAGAGGTAAATCAACTGGCCACGGAAAATAAAGTATCTAAGAAGTAGAATTCAATGCAGACGTTTGCTATCAGCCAAAATACGAGGCTTGAAAAGTCATAATTGGCTAGAGATAATGAAGCCGCGAAAAAAAAAAAAAATAGAATATGCAAAAAGCAGCAAAATATGAATTTTGATTAAAGAACAAATATTGGATGAGCACGTCGGGAGACAAACTGAGCATCAACATATCCAGATGAATGTTAACGCAAGTTATGTGGGAATTCCTCGAGGACTCCTCGTCTTTCTCCCTCTACCTTCTTCCCTCATGTCTGGTTCTCCTTCTCCCTGGTCTCTCTCACCCCTATCCCTCACATTATTTTTCATTATTTTTCCTTTCCTCCCCTCTCCCTGTTACTTCTTCGGTCACGTCACCTCAACCCCACTCTCCACAACCCTCTAGCGGGCATGTTGCTTGCACAAAAGTCTTCTTCACAAAAGTTTGTAGGTGTACAGAGTGCAGGAATGATGATGTAGGTTGCGTTGGTTGCCTCCAGCAAATAGCAGAACATTTTGGCAACACTCACAATCACAAACCATTCCCTCTACAAACCGCCAAGCAGAGAGGAAGGCGAGCAGCAGTCTTCATTTAGCAGCCAGTTTGTCAAAATGTGTGTTGAGTTTTTCCGACTTTCGGTACCCCACACACAATGCATTGGAGGTATTTTTATTTTTTATTACTGCAGTCAATAGTTGTAAGAACGTTCTTTACGGTAATATTAGTGAAATTAGTGTGGTATTATAGGAAATAGCCGAAAAGCATGTCGTCATGTAAGGTGAGGCTCCTGCTGGACTAATGCTCGATATATAAGAAGCCATGCTATGCCCGCCTGTGCTTTATTGCTTGCTGTAAGGGAAATCACATATGGCCCCTTTGTGGCTTTATGCACGCTGTTCTCATAATTTTTTCAGTGAATGGACAGTTATGAAACTCGTCTGTAGAGAAGTACCTGATAACCATGATGTTGATAGGCCATTATGATTCGAATTATATCATTGTATGTTATCATTGTTCTTGTGCATGAACGATAGTGATGTGTGATGAAAACAGTGCACAATGTATTTGGAAACTAAATGCATCTTTTTTCAGATCAGAGCAATATCTTTCTACCTACATGACAAGGGGACGTTTAAGTGGATGACCCTCTCAAGAACTGACAATACTGTTAGTGACTTCGAGGTGGATGATGTCAGTGACCTCTAGGATGAAGACGTCATCGACCCTGACTTCTTAATCAACATCGGCGATGATGAACTCGGGACTCCAAGGAAAGAATAGTACAACATTTAGTTAAAAGGAAAAGTAAATGGCCATTTAAAGTGACTAATTAAAATGGAAGAGCAAACTGATTGGTATTCAATTTTCAAAGGAATTTTCCTTCAGCACATGTTTACCAGATATTTGCTTACGGCGGTTTGTAGTGGGTATTTAATTAAAGGGAAGTGCAAAGGTAGGAATAAAGTGTATGACATTTAAATTTTTAAGGAAAATACATAATGTTGGCTCCCTATCTCATCGATGTTAACCTGACCTTTATTTTGTGTCTCTAATTAGCTAACCTTTCCTATCTTACCTTATCCTACATTATATATCCTCACCTTACCCTTACATACCTTTGCATACATTATGCACTGTATACTTTACAGGTGTTGTGACTTAGGTGCAGCCCCAGGACATGCCAGATGAGGAGGAAGAGGAAAAGTAGCCACTACCACCCCTTATATAGGAGGCTAGGAGCATTTCCACTCCTCAGACATGAGTGACATGCACAGTTGCACACTCATTTCTACAGTACAGGACTCCAATGAGAGCAAGGAGATGGTATATCAAGCTGTTTGGGTATGCCGTGGACCTATGCATCAGCAATGCCTGGATGCTGTACAAGCGTGACTGCCTGTCACTGGGAGAGAAGCCGACACCTCTCACGCACTTCAGGCTGGACATCTCCAGATTTGCCTGAAGACAATATTCTCGGGGTCCATCAGGCAATCCCTATACCAAAATGGAGTCAGAGGACGGTGGTTCCAAAAGTGAAGGAACGCCTGCCATCCACCTCTTTCCACATATGTTAACAGCTGTCGAACATGAAAGCACTACTCAAAGAAAGGGAGCATTCATCGGCCACAATGGATGTGTACATCGTGTAAGGTCTTTTTCTGCCTGTCGAAATCCCAAAATATATTCCTGCCATTCCATGAAGCATCACAGAGTAAGCAAATGCATATATACTTTCTAAGATATAATACATATATTTTTGTAACTTTGCATTATATGTAAGAATAATATCAGTTTTAATTTTCACATTATCTCCAGTTTGTAAGAAAAAGTAAAAATAAGATTTTATTACTTTTATTTTGGTACTAACATTTCATTAACTACATCTTAACAAAATATGGATATTAATTTCTAAGAAAAAGTTTTACTTTTAAAGGGCAAACAAGCCTGGAAGGTATTTACTTAGGTAAACATGTTTACTCTTCAAATAGACAGGGAGTCCTCAAAGGCCAATTCTTTATATGCAAATTAGGCATGTGGAGTTGATAAAATTGGAGAAGTCACACGACTGTATATGTTTTAGAAACAATCTAAGATTTTTTAAATAGTGCCTGCTAAAGGGTTCCCATCGTCCACGTCATTACTCCAGTCTTTTGCATACTCACGACTCCTCTCGCTACGATTCATTTCACATTTTTCATCTCATTCTAACTCCCCTCCTTCTCTTATCTCTCTTCTGTCATTATATCTCTCGTTTTACCCCTCATCCAATTTTCACCTCTCTCTCTCTCTCTCTCTCATCTTTGCTCAGCTCCCCCTCCTGTTCTCTTTTCCTTTTATTTTCCTCTTCCTACTCTCGCGCTCTTATATTTATTTTAACCATTTCATTCCTGCTCACTTCCTTCCTTCCATTATTTCTCCACTCATCCATCCCCTGCTTCCAGGCCTCACCCTTTCAGTTCTGTCTTTTTCTCGCCTCTGCCTCCCAGACAAATCTTCCCAATACCACTTCCTTCCTCAGCTTCTCTCCTGTTTCTTGACAGTCTTTACGTTCACATTACAACTACAGTCCCATCCTTCCCTGTCCAAATTCTTCTCTATATTTTCCTCAGAGCCTTCAGTGAAACCAAAACTCTACTTTAACTCTCACTCCTTCCCTCTCTTTCACCCTCCCACTAAATTCTACTCTTCCTTACTTCAGACCAAAACTTTCCATACAATTTTACCCACCGCCTCACCCGTTCCCTCTCATTTCCCTCAAACTTTCCCTCCTTCCTCACTTTGTCCACTCAAACTCTCTATATTTCCCTGTCGCCAATTACCCCAACCCCCACCAGTCCGTATACCCACTTCCTTTTTCCTCATTCCCACTCGCTCTACAGTATATCCGCCCATTCTACCGCACTTTCTTCTCTCCCCACTTATTTCACTCACACACTCAACTTCATACTCACTCCCAACTCTCACACACTCGTTCTACCCGCGCACAATCCCACTGAAACAGTCACTCACTGGATTACTAACTCACTCGCTCCTCACTTCCACACTCCTACTCATTTACATTCACTCACTTCCCACTGCCTCATTCAATCTCTCACTCCCCACACACTCAAAATTGTTCCCAGCTCACAAACTCAGTTACTAATTATTCACTAACTAAATCTCCATTCACCACTGGCTCAATCACTTCCCACTCACATTCCCCCACGTCTACATTCGCCACTCACGCACTTGCTCCTCCACATACATAAACTCAGAGACTCATTTATTCAGTCACGCACTTGCTCCCTCAAACTCGCTCATTCACTCCTCACTCCTCACTCATCAATCATGCACTCACTCCCCACTCACTCACCACTGACTTCCGACGTACTAATTCACAGACTTAGTCCCCACACAATCATTCATTTCCCGCTCATTCACTCGCCCACCCACCACTCATTCACTCTGCACTCAGTCGCTCGCTCTCTCGCTCCCCACACATTCATCCCGTCGCTCCCCACCCACAGATTAAAAACCAGGTGAACTAAAAGATAGCCAAATAGATAGGCTGAAAGATAGATATTTTACTGGCCACAACATAATTTATACAGCTGACACACACACTGAATAATTTAAAAATGAAAGATCCAACAAAAGTACACGGCTGAGAATGTGGACAAATAAGACATATGCTGACGCATATCTGAATGTAAACACTGGTCATTGATTGTCAAAACTAAATACTAAAACTGAACATGAAACCTAAGCTATTAACTCTGACCGTTACATCTTCATGATTATTCTATGCATTAAGTAACATACAGAACTGAGATAAGCAAAAATACCTTCATCTTACCGAAGCCTTTCAAAGACTGTACGTATCAAAGAAACAGAAAATAAAATCAAATATACATAAAACATGGAATATTATAATGCATAAACATTATAGGGAAAACACAGATACACAGTGAAAAATTTGTTTTGATTATTTCATATGATTTTTAAATATTTTTGGGTGTTGAATTACAAAAAGGGAAAAACATTATACTCTCAAGTAACATTCACAAAATACATTTTTTTTTAGTGTTCAGTTATAGTTCCTTTTTATCATTTCGCACTGAATGATTATTTACATATGAATATTTTATGAAAATGGTATATTTGAATTTTTAATTTTCTTATATTAATGTCCATATTTAAAACAACAGTAATTTCATTTGATAATAAGCCAGGTAAGTGGTACCAGGCACAACAAATCTCTCCCAAAAGCAGTTACTTAATTTTTAATCGTTTTCAAGTTATAACTCCATGAAAACTGTGCTGTTGTGTTTGACCTTTCAAGGTCACTCAAGTTCAAAGGTCACGGGGCCAACTGAAAGCCCATATGAGACTTCTTATATCTTGATAATAGTAAATCTCTATCTTTTTTCAACAAGTTTCGATTTATAGCCACTTGAATATCCGTGACCTTGAGTTTGACCTTTCAAGGTCACTCAGGGTGAAAGATCTTGGTGCCAAATGAAAGCCTATATGAAAGTTCCTTTATTTTGATAATGGTAAATATCTCTATCCTTTCTCGATTTCAAGTTATAGCCCTCTGAAAATCCGTGATCTTGATTTTTAACTTTCAGGGTCACTTGAGTGCCTCTAAAATTAAATTACTTTCTTTTGGGACCACTGCCCACGTATCCTGAAAGTTTCATGTAATTTCATTCGGCCGTTTATCCGTAATGTTGTTAACAGACAAAGAAACTAGACCTAAAGGAATACCTTGCCAGACTCCGTCCGGGCGTGGTACAAAGAGCTGGAACACAGCACAGTGATGAGTCATACCATTACTGGAGTGCAGCAAACACATCTCAGTATGACTCAGTTGACTAGTGTGCTTGTAAATTGTTTTTTTTTCTCTCTCTCTCTCTCTCTCATCACAGTGATATTTATTGAAAGTAATGGTTTATTGCACTGATCCTTCGTTTATTCCACTGACGTAAGAGGTCTAGTACAGAAACTTGGCAAAGACTATACTGCAGAAGAATGGAGACAATTTATACATTCATCTAAAGGAGTCTGAATGGGGTACGTCTTAGTAACTGTAATAAATGTCCATGAATATCTGTTGCTCATGCTATGCATTTAAAAGAAACGTACCAGAATTTGGCAAATCTTCTTTAGAAAATCATTTACAATAAACACTGTTGGTTCATATGTGGGGACCTGAAAATCCTGTGTATCTTCATGGGTTAGCAGTCAAGGTATAAAAAATTCCCATGTATTCTCTGTGAGTGGGGCAGCAGAGCCAAGGATTTACACTGAGATCAGAAGGAAAGGCCAAATAGAAAAATCTACAGCTTGGTGCTAAAAACATCATAAGACCTAGCCTGGTGAATCAAGATAAAGTGCTGCTACCACCGCTTCATATTAAGCTTGGATTAATGAAACATTCTGCCAAAGCCCTACCAAAAGACGAAGCCTGTTTTTTTTATTTGTGCCAAAAGTTTCTTGGTTTGTCTAAAGCTAACCTGAAAGACAGTGTATTTACTGGATGTGATAATTAGAAAATTGATTTCTGATGCAGAATTTCATGGTGCAATGAACGACGTGGAACGAGAGGCTGGGGTGTTATTCAAAGAAGTAATTTCTACGTTTTCAAGAAAAAATAAAGATTCAAATGACAAAGAAATTGTGAGAAATTTTTAGGTCAAGTTAAGGCGTTGGGTTGCAAAGTTCACTTTCTGAATTTGCATTTGTAATTTTTTCTCTCAAATTTGGAGCGGTGAACAAACAACAGGGTGAAAATTTCCATCAGGATATCAAGGACAGAGAAAGAAACGTCCAAGAACGTTCGGATGTCAGTATGATGGAGGACCACTGGTGGATTATTCACAGGGATGCACCTGAAAAAGTATCCACACGACTGGCCAACAAATGAAGGTTTGGAGCAAAAAGACTGAGAAGTTACAAAGACTAGAGAAGTAATATGTGAGCCATGGAATGTATAGCATTGTTTCCTTTATGTATGTGGTTAAAAAATTATATTTTGGTATATTATACTCAAATTTCTTTTTAATTTTGTATTAAAATGTGATGTGATGGATACATTCCAAACGTATTTTTTTCCTGTGTTTATAAGTGCAATGAAAGATAAATAATCAGGATTAAAACATTTTTTTTTTAAACCTTAATTCTGCATACCTGTATAATCATTGTAAAGTGTATACATGCTTCAAGTAGGTTACTGTTTATATCAATTTCTTTTAGTAAGTTAGACATACACTGAAAAAATCAAATTAATTATCTTACATTGATCATGATGAGTATATTGATCTGAAAATATATCACTGATTGTTATGAAATTATATGCGTCACGTATGTGTTGTGCCTGCGGGCAGAGCTGAACTGCACACATTTCCGTCTGTATGCCATCATTAATGCACAGGCGTTCCTCCAGCGGTAGGTGGACACGCCCTTTAGTACTCCACCTCCCTACTAAACTGCCAGGAAGTGTGTTGATAGCGTAAATCTGGTAAATGAGATTCTCTGTTGTTCAGGAATGTTATGTTTTGCTAAAAAAATATCTTTAACAGATCGCCATGAATTGAGTTCTCGGTATGCCACTCTTCTTGACGTATCAGAATGTAAGATACAGTGTTTGTGTGTCTGTATTACAGGTTCAGTGTCATTTATTGTACAACTGATAACTTCATGTATGAACGTACATTTGTTGTATTAAGTAAATATTACGGTTTTAACGCAGTTATTAGGGGATCGTCATTCATCAGAGACCACTTTTTGTCATGTCCTAGTTTTTTGCATGTTGCGAACGAGGTCTGGTAATGGGGGTTATGCAGGCTCAGTACAACAAATATCATGACATGTAGTTTTTCTAACACCCAGCAACCGTTTCAAAACCCAATAAAATAAATTTGGAAATGGCTTTAAGTCAACATTTCGCCACGATTCACATCTATACAGAATGGCGGAAATCAGTGCAACATCGAATATTCTCTTCCAAGTTATTAATGTGATGTCACTATTTTTGTTTTACATGAGACAAATTTGTCAAAGTACGTCATCTTTATTTTTGCGCGAGCCGTAACTACAGAATACATGGAGCCGTCAGCTGTAAAAACTGAACCCAAGTATATGAGGACATGGTGAGGGCACAAGATAATTATGGTGAGGGCACAACTCCACTGCCAGATTACACAAATCTACTGCCTCCCTGCCCCGTTCCCTCAAAAATATAACAAAGAATTTGGTTCTAGATGCATTAATATTCATCCCGTTACTCTTATAAAACTGTTTTAACGATGCTATTTTATTTACTATATTTATCTGGTCGTATCAAGGAAAACCGTATTATACCTTAAAAATGAAGCCATGACAAAAACCCATCAGGGCTACAAAGTTCTTTGATAGGTTTAATAAGGTCACTCATAAAATGCACAAAGAGTAGACACGATGTGGGACATCCTTGGCGCATCCCTAACATGGTTGTAATAAGCGTCGTGCCAGTAATACTCTTCGTCACCTAAAGCACAGCGACAAGCCGTCAGCATTACCGTCCCACGCCACAAACCCTTTAGAACATTCAGATACTTTTGTTGTGGCACTTTACCATAATGTATCACATAGACTTTTTTTCATTCTCCTGGCCATATCAATCAGTAAACCTAAATTTACAAAGTGCTCAATGTAGCCAAGGCCTTACTTTGTCCTGGCTTGTTCCCTGTATGACCTGAACCACCTTACAGGTCACACACGGAGTACCATATCACACAGCTTTGACAGACAACTAATTATTGTCTCACCAAGATAGTGTGTAGGTTCCATTCTGTTACCTCGTTTAAAGTACGTAAACAGTTCGCTACAGACCCCAGGAGAGGGAGGGATGCCAACATGAATATCGTACTGAACAAAGTAGTGAGTTAATATTGACTTTGCCGGAAGTTGTTAAAAAACGCTGGAGAAATACCATCAGTACCGTATGTCTTATCAGGTTTAATGTTGTTGAGAGTGGACTTCCTCTGGACACATATGATCGTCTAATACAGGATATTTACCATTGTTCTAACATCATCTTTGGAATCAACTCGTAGATGGTTCACTAGATTAAAAAAAAATAATAATAATAAAATCCTGATCTGTAGGACAGACATCTAAGTTATTATCACCCTGATACCTCCTCTTCCAGTCAATAGTTCACCACACATATGAATCATTACGTTCCCCCAGAAGTCTATCCCAAAGTCCAGTGGATGTTCCGTATGTACCATCACTTCTCTCTCTGCATCTCAGCATGGCTCTGCCTAGAACACTGGTACAGTGTCTCATGTAAAATATTTGCAAAGTTCTCTTCATTACGATTAACGTCTACATGCATATTAGAAGCAAGGTTGGTGAAATATATTATTGCTTGCCAAATTACCATACTCCACTGTTCCCATCAGCGATGCTATGAACACACAAGTGGAAGGCACTGCGTAACACACAGCCAAGATTATTATCTTTTACATTCATTTGTATACCTAGTGCGATGTAATCGGGTGCTCTATTATAGACGAGCCCTCTCAATGTACACCACTTGACCCAAACAACAATTCAACAAACCTAGGTGCAGAGTGACTGAACATGTAAGACACTGCTTCAAAGAACTGAAGAAGAAACATTAGGCTTCTCCACTCACTGCCATAGACAGTGGTTTGATGAAAATGCTGAGGGAATATATGACCTTCTTGCAATGAAGAACAGAGCACATAACAACTGCTTGGCTCATCCTAGCTACCTAGCAATAATAACTGAATTCCAGAATTTCGAAAGCGAATCCCAGAGAAAACTGCGTAACATGGAGAACAAGCTGTGCACTGAGGAAGCAAAAGCGCTGGAAAGACTGGCCGATATTATTGACCAACAGTGGTTTTACAAGTCAATAAAAACTATCTATGGACTAACCAAGCGCAACATTGCCAATGTTCGATCAGCAGAAGAAGAGCTCCTGAAAAACAAGCAAGCAATCCTAGAATGAAGGGAACAAGGCTTTAATACCTTACTGAATCGAAAAAAAAAAAAACGGTGGAGCATAATATCCTCGATAACATCCCAACTGTTCCATAAGCGGCAGATCTCAGTGTCTCACTTGCTCTTCCAAAACGTGTTCAGGCCACTTCATCTTAAAATAAACAAAGTGGACGTGATGGTAAACTATATGAAATAATCAACGAGTGTGGCCAATTACACCATCAATGCCTCCATAGTCTCATACTGACTATCTGGTACCAAGAGGAAATTCCATCTGAATGAATACTTCTGATACTGAAACCATCTACAAGAAGAAAGGGAACCACTCAAACTGTCACATGAGCAGAGGTATCTCCCTCTTTGTGAATGCTAGCAAAGTACCAGCCAAGAATATATTATCTAGACTGACAAAACATCTGACTGAGCCAGACTCCCTGAAACATAATATTGATTCAGAAGGAATGGAGCGCCTGTGATGTGATCTCTGTTGCCCAAGAGGTACAAGGGAAATGTCATGAGCAGAACCATGCCTTATATATTTCACTCATTGATCTTGTAAAACTATTGGACACTGTCAACAGAGAACTTTTAAGGAATGTTCTTTCCCTGGGGGGAGCATTCAGTGGTCCAGTGGGAGTGACAATGGAGTCCAGCTTCTCCGTAAGGGTGATGACAGTCGTAATGATGACTTGTTGTGATTCAACCAGTGAATTTAATGTCGTCTCAAGTGTGGCTTGCTTGCTAACCAAGCCATCAATGTGGGCTTCTATTGCATCGAAACGTTCCATAAGTGAGCTAATCCGAGTAGTGAGAGTGGCAACAGCATCGCGAAGTTCATTGACTGAAGCTGAGTCCAAACCAACAGTGGACGCAGGGGGAGTGGCAGTGTGGAGTGGTGGTGGTGGTGACGCTAGTGGAGCCCCACCCTTAGCAACGGGGGCAGGGTTAGCCTGGCATCTAATACAGGCATGCCAAACGTTAACCCCTTCTTGATGACACTGGAATAATTTCCAGTGCAAGGTATCCGAAGGTGGCGGGTTGGGTTGCGTCGAGGTTGTATCAGAAGCAGGTGGAGGGGGTCGGTGAGGACACATCTGAGAGTCGCGTTGGCCAGAGCATCATGCACACCGTTCTGGTGCAGAGCAATACCGGGAGATGTGACCAATGCCCCAGCATCGAAAGCAACGCGGTCACTCGTCCTTCATCTTGTGAAACTCACAAGATGGGAGGCAGGGAAGGAAACTGAAAGTGACAATTGGTGGTGGCGGGTGAGGAAGGCTCCAGGTGGCTACCAGCCAGTTGATAGGAGTGCCATTCTGGCTGAGTAGATACCTGGCAGCTCCTTGGCCAAGTTGGGATCAATGCAGACAGGATAATGTGTAAGGAGGTAAGTAGGAAACTTGTGGGGCCTCTCAGGTGAGTCTTCAGTTTCTAAAGAAAGGGATAGAATCTCTCTTTTAGTTATGCTATCTACAATGTCCTTGCGACGTCTGGAGATGTAGACAAAACGGGAAGTGATTGCAGACATCTTGACCTCCGCTTGGATGCTGTCAAGGTGAAAAGCACGGTTGACCTCAGACAACCATCGAAGTTTGATGTCCACAGTTGGGTTTTGTCTTGAATAAAAGTTTGATGTAGTCAGCCCTGGGTGTGAACACCGGAGGCATAGAGGCAGGAAACAACAGCGAAACTTGGGGGGATTGAACAAGCTGCAGGAGGTGAGGAGTGTTGGATCTAAGGACGGTTGTCCTCTGCAGAGGATCAGAAGTCTCCTGCCACTTGGAGGATTTGGTAGCAGGGGATGAAGGCTCGCTGTTGCTGTCTGATGTATTATGCATGGGGTGCTTGGCAGAGGAAGATGCCTGGGCATCGAGGTGAGGAGGGCAGGTACAGATAGTGTGGGTTCCATAGCTACTTCCCCAGCTAGCGAGACATTGCTACTACCTTGTGGTTGCTGTGGCCAGTCACTCTGAGTCATTTCATCCTTGTCACTCTGTGCCAGGTCCTTGAGGGTGGCAGGGCCCTAGTACTCCATGCTGCACACCTAGGCAGGTAGCAGGGTGAGCGGGATGTCAGCTTCACCAGCACAGCAGAATAGACCAATGGTAGCAGGGAAAATGAAGTGACTCGTCCATGACGTCACACAGGTCGTACTGCGCATGCACAGAAATGAGAAAACCCAATGAGGGGGGCCCTGTCTGCCGTAGTGAATTTTCGCCCCAAACTACAGGCTAAGTCCAAACACCAGAAAAACGTAACCAACGGTGGAGTAAGCACTAGACCTTTATGTTGCTCCCTGCAACTAGGTGTTGGAAGGCAAGGACCAGTGGCAAAACCAGGAATATGAGCCGCACACAGCAATGATTTGTTTATGTCTGGCCCTCTGGTGGCGAAATCCCATCACTGCAGGTGAAGCCTCCAAGAACTGATCATGTGTCAGTGCCATGTGTTGAGAATGAGAAAAAAGGACACGCTCCCACCCCACCACTGCACTCCCATCTGTAAATGATTAAGCTGTCATCAACGAGGAGTGACGCCAAAGGACATCGGTTTCATTGCCAGGTGTACATCTACTTACACATAGTACCTTTGTGAATACATACAATGAGAATATAAGAATATTAATGTGTTAGCAATAATTTGTAAGGATAAATAATTTTACTGTGAAAAAAAAAAAACTAGAAGACCTATGAAAAACACTTTTTCATTAATCAAATTTACAAAGAAAGGGACAGATGGGTGCCAAATCAGATGATTATATATATAATCGGCTCTGATTAATAATACTGATGTGTTTCTATTGCACCAGATGGAACTTCTGCCACCCAATCACGTCCAAGAAGTTAAAGAAATTAGTGTAAAAGATATTAATCTTGGCTGTATGATATGGGGGGCTTCCACATGTGCATTCATGCCACGCTGATGGGGATATGGTAACCTGGCTTGTTGTGCTCACTCGAACACCAAATTTAGTCACAGTTTGGACCCCCGACATATGTACCCTAGCAAAAGATTTATCGCATCATCAAGAAGTGGTGTCAGGGGTCAGGAGGAAAAGTCTGTAGACCAGTAGCAAACTTTTTTTTGGATATCTTAGCCAATGTTGAAGCTACAAGAAAGATAGACACCAATTTGGAAATCGCAGAAAAATCCTCAAGTATTTTCACTTAACAGACAACCCGTAATTCCCAATACAGTAGTTTTTCCATAAATCAAGGAAACGATTTTTTATAAGGCAAATTAACGTAAAAGCCGGTTGTGCAAGAAGTAACGGTCTAAGGTTCCCTGAGTGGCGCAGCAGTATTTTCTGACGACTACTGAGAGCAACCAGGTTTTGCCTTTCCAAAACAACTAATACCTTCTGTTTGGATTTTTTTTTTTTTTTGGGGGGGAATTCTTTGACTGAATCCGAGTCAGACTAATGCAATACCAAGACTGATGAAAGAAACTCAGAAGTTCTGATTTCTGATTCGAATCAGAGCACACCGAGAGATTTGGTGAAGGTAATACAAGAGGAATATTGGTTTTAGGAAGTGTGAGGGAATATTTTTGGTGTAATCTAATAAGTTCTTTTTAGTATTTTCAGGTCAGGAAATCAAAGGAAGATGATGAGCCACACGAGACAATATTGAGCATTGCCTGACTTGCTTGCTCCCTCGCTTGAACACATTCAACACTTTCAGTGTGGCCACCTGTTACATGTTATTTTTCACCACTCTCGCTTATAATGCGCATGTGGACGTTAACAGTAATGAAGAGAACTTTGCCAACAGTGTATCTGAGACACTGTACCAGAGTTCTAGACAGAGCAATGCTGAGAAGCAGAGAGAAGGGATGGTACATACGGAACATCCACTGGTCTTTGGGATAGACTTCTGCGGGAACGTGATGTTGTGTGGTGGACTATTGACTGAAAGAGGAGGTATCAGGGTGATAATAACGTAGACGTCTGTCATACAGATCAGGGTTTTAAGGATTTTTTAAAAATCTTGTGAACTATTAAGGAGAAGATTCCGCAATTGACGATGTTAGAGCAATTGTAAACATCTTATATTAGACGATCAGATACGTCCAGAGGAAGTCCACTCTCAACAACATTAAACCCAATAAGGCATGCGGTACTGATGGTATTTCTCCCAGAGTTTTTTACAACTCCCACCAAAGTCAGTATTAACTTACTTCTTTGCTCAGTATGATTTATTGGCATCCTACCCTCACCTGTGAACTGTAGCGAATTGTTTAGATTTTTTAAATGAGGTAAAAGATTGGGAGCAGCAAATTATCTCGGTGAGACAGTGATTAGTTGTCTGTCAAAGCTGTGTGGTATGATACCGCGTGTACGACTTGAAAGTTGATTCAGGCCATACAGGGATCAAGCAGGGATAAAGTAAAGCCTTGCCTACATTTAGCACATTATAAATTTAGATTTGCTGATTGATATTGCCAGGAGAATGAAGAATAGTCTATTTGATACATTTGTTGATTTTACCCAGGCTTATAGGAAAGTGCCACGACAAAAGTTGTAGAGTGTTCTAACGGGTTTGGGGAGTGAGGAGGTAATGCTGGCGGTTTGTCGTTGTGCATAAGGCAACGAAGAGCACTACTGGCACAGCGCTTATTACAACCATGACAGGGGTGCATCAAGGATGTCCGACATATTTTTTTTTTTTATGCAAGGAAGAAGGAGCCAAAGGCCAGGAGCCCGCAAACCGATCCTTCCAAGAAAAAGAAAAAAAAACGATACAAAAGAGGGCCAAATTCGAGATCCGTTCATTTAGATGCCTGGACACACTGCGTTTCAAAGACTGGAGATCATAGGAAGTAGGAAATACAGACAGAGGGAGACAATTCCAAAGTTGACCTGTTACATAGATGAAGGACTGGGAGTAACGTTAACTCTTGCATTAGAGAGTTGGACAGAAAAAGAAAGAGAGTTTGTTGCTAGACGGGTGCTACTCGCCCGTCGTAGAGGTGGAGGGATGCAAGCAGAAAGTTCAGAGAAGCAGTGACCATTGAAGTAGCGATAGAAATGAGATAAAGATGCAAGAGTGCGGCGAAGAGGCAGAGGTTGAAAGGAGCCAGTAAGAGGAGGAGAGTTAATGAGATGAAAAGCCTTTGACTCCACTCTATAGAAAAGAGCTATATGTGGGGAGCCTTCCCACACGTGAGAGTTGCACTCTACACAGAGGTGAAAAAAATTATGTCTGCACTTTGTACTTTTTATGAATGATCCTATTAAACTAATAAAAAAAACTCTGTAATCCTGGTGGATTTTTGTCAGGACTTATTTTTAATGTAACATACGGTTTTCCTAGCCACGACCAGATAAAATATACTACGTATAGTAAATAAATGTGACAGTAACGTGACAAATATTAATGCATCTAGAACCAAATCCTTCGTTATTGTTGGATGGATCTGGGTAGGGAGGCAGGTGATTTGGGAGATCTGGTAGTGGAGTCGTGCCCATGCTGTATACTCGTATTCTTGAGTTCACATTTTACACCTGACAGCTCCATGTCTTCTTCTGCAGTCATGGCCCGTGCACAACTAAAGATGACACACGTCAACAAATCCGTCTCATTTTAAAACAAAAATAGTGACATTCCACGATTACTTTGAAGAGAATATTCGATGTTGCATTGATATCTACCATTCTGTATGGATATGAGTCATAACCAAATGTTGACGTCAAACCATTTCCAAATTTATTTATTGGGCACTGAAATGGTTGCTAGGTGTTAGAAAAACTACTTGTCATGATATTTGAAGTCTAGATAACCCCCATTACTAGACCTCCTTCGGAACAAGCAAAAAAAAGTTCTTTACCAAGACATGGCAAAGAGTGGTCCCTGATGATCGATTATCCCCTGATAGCTGTAATTAAAGCTGTAATATTTACTAGATACAACAGATGTACATTCGTACACAGAGTTATCAGTATTACAATAAATGACATCGAACCTGCAATACAGACAAACACAATATCTTGCATTCTGATTCGTCAAGAAGATTGGCATACCGAGAAATCAATTCAAGCCGATGTGTTAAAGATATGTAATCAGCAAAATATAACATTCCTGAACAACAGCAAATCTCATTTACCCAATTTACACTATCAACACACTCCCTGGCAGTTTAGTAGGGAGGTGGAGTATTAGAGGGCTTGACCACGTCCTGCTGGAGGAACGCCTGTGCATTAACCCCTTAACTGCGGGGCGTCACTTTCGTGACGCTCGGGCGCAATGGATCATACCGCGGGGTTTCACTTTCGTGATTCTGTGTTATTTTGAATTCTCTCGGGCTTTCAAGTGGTGGCTTGTATCATCTATCAGTACTGCCAGTGTCCAACAATAGACAGTGCTTCTAATGTAATCTGTACTCCCATCAATTGTTGACAATTTAGCCATTATACCCCATTCTTGACTCCCCTCGCTACCTCCCCTCCATTACCCTCTCCTCTCGCCTGCCCAGCCGCACTGCGCTAAGGAAATCTTCCCAGGAATTTTCCACTGATTTCATCCATTGAAATAAGTCCTATGCCCTTTTCTTATACAAAATAATATATACAAACAAGAAATAAGGTGAGTGATAGTGCCATACACCTGGAATTGGCTAATTATCACCTGACAACACCTCACATGCACTCGTTCGCTAATTTTCCCAGGTAATTTCCCCTTGAAATATGCCATATAATCAATTCTCGTAATAAAATATATATCAGAAAGGAAGGAAGAAACCTAAGTGATATTTACATTCCCCTGAACCTACCTAATTTTTTTATGTATTGTTGAGATTTCCTACCAATCATTTCATAGCATATAAATTAGCAGCTGTCACCCTACTAACATTGTCAACCCTTGGCTGCCCATATACACCACATCATTCAGTTCCTTGTCGTCATCTGAGGTGAAATCATGTCGCACTCGCGCCCCGCCATTTCCGCCGCTTCTGCGCCCATTGCAAAGGGCCCTGTGACCTCTACCCCTGGAAAAACTCGTGTGGGAAGCAGTAAAGGACTAAGTGACTCAGCAGTGGAACGTGAACTGGCAAAATTATCTATGATAATGATGGATAGTGACTTTGATCTTTTGGGTGAATCGTGTAATGAGCCTGGGGAGGAAATCGTGACAGAAACTCCAAGCACGAGTGCTTCAGTGTCCCAGGTTATCCCTAGCTCCAAGGGAAAGGAGCCCTTAGTGCAGCAAGGGAAGGACTTTGGGAAGGGAGTGAAGAGGAGGCGGGTTAGCCCCGGAACAATGGTCCCGCGTGACCCAGCCCGCAATGAGTCTCAAGGTGAATCACCTCCCAGCTCTCCCAGCCTCACATCACTAATTTCTTCCTCCTCTTCAGCAGAATTTTCTCCTGAGTCTTCATCGTCGGAGTCTCCACCAGCACCTACAGTGAAGGCAGGCCGTAGGGGAAGAGGTATATCCCTGACTTGTAAAAGTAGGGTAGCAATTAGAGTAAGGGCTGCTAGTGCTACACGGCAACCTAGGGCCAGTCAGATTGACCTTGAAACAGCCCAGTCTGCCTCACAGCCACCATCCACCCTCACCCACCCTACAATGCCACAACAGGGAACCCTGGACACCTTCGTGTGGACGGAAGGTTCCGATTTCGTCCCTGAACAACTCCATTTTGACGAGAGTTCCTCAGGGACATAGCCTGCCTACACTCTTGACGAGGATGCTGAGTGTGTGGACTTCCTTTTGGCCTTCCTCGATGATGAAGTCATGCAGCTCATATGTGATGAGATAAACAGGTACGAGTCACAACATGCTGGAAGTGGTGCAGGTTCAGTGAAGATGCAACAGTGGACAGAGCTTGGAGTGCAGGAGCTGCATGTGTTCTTCTCCCTCATGCTTCTCATGCCACATTCAAAGAAGCATGAGTTGGAAGATTACTGGTCCATGGACCCCTTACTACCCTCACCCTCCTTCAATAAGTACATGGCCAGAGATCACTTCTGGAACATCAAGGGAAACCTTCACTTCGCCAACAACGATGTACCTTCCCAGACTGACCCACTCTGGAAGATCCGGGAGATTCTGAGCAGAATGAAGGATAAATTTATGTCATTCTTACACCCATTTCAGAAGGTTGTCATAGACGAATCCTTGGTTTTGTTCAGAGGACGTCTTAGGTTTGTAGAGTACATTCCAAGCAAACGTCATCACTTTGGAATCAAGTTCTTACATCCGTGACTTCGTCATCTATTCAGCCAGCACAGTCGATCTGGACAAAACAGACCCCCTTGGCTTCTGAAGGTGTGTAGTGAAAGTGCTGCTTGAATGGTATTTTGGTGGGAATCATGTGCTGTATACTGACAAATACCATACAGCACCGAAACGTGCTAAATACCTTTCAGAGCATGGCATCAGCTCCTGTGGCACTGTGAAGAGCAATCCTGCCAATTTCCCCAAATGCCCTGAGGCAGGAAACTTGCAGCGAGGAGACGTGCACCTACGCAAGTCTGAGAAGATGCTGGCAATATGGTGGCATGACAAGAGGGTCATGCACATGCTCACCACCGTACACAAGGGGGAACTGAACGACAGTGGGAAGGTCGACCGTAGGACATGCGAACCTGTGAGGAAACCTGATGCTGTCATCGACTATCATATCAATATGCGGCTGGTGGACAAGTCCGACATGATGATTGGAGAGATCGACTACCTCAGGAAGAATACTAGGTGTTACAAGAAAGTTTTTCTGGATCTCATTGACGTGACCAATAAATACCAAATTATAATTTTTTTAAACATAAATAAAGGAAACAAAGCTATACCATCCATGGATCACATATAACTTCTCTAGTCTTTGTAACTTCTCAGTCTTTTTGCTCCAAAACTTCGTTTGGTGGCAGTGGTGTGGATACTTTTTCTGGTGCATCCCTATGAACCATCCAGCAATAGTCTTCCATCATAATGGCATGCGAATGTCGTTGGTACCTTCTTTCTATCTTCTGTCTCTGATATCCTGATGGTGGTTGTGTCTAGGAATGTAATAGGAAGATTGCTGGATGTGAGAGTTCTGAGAGGGGAGGGTGGAGGTATGTCTGACCACTACCTGGTGGAGGGAAAGTTAAGAGTAGGCAAGAGATGGGTGAGAGCTAGGAGGGTTAGGTGTGGCAGGGAGGTTTTGAAAGTGAGTGAGTTGGATAAAAGAGAGAAAAAGATAGCGTATCAGGAGAAATTGAAAGATGAGTGGAACGCAGTGAAAGATAGAGAAAATGGCAGTGTGGAGGAGGAATGGCAGTTGTTTAAGAGTGCTGTGGTGGTACATGCAGAAGAGGTGTGTGGTGTGAGACGTGTGGGTGGTGGTGTAAGAAAAGGAAGTGAATGGTGGTGTGAGGAAGTAAGTATGGCTGTGGCTGAGAAGAGACATGCATATTAAGTGTGGCTGCAGAGGAAGGATGAGATGTCATATGAAAGGTATAAGGAAAAGAGGAATAGGGCGAGAAGGGCTGTGCGTGATGCTAAAGTGGCAGCAGATGAGAGGTGGGGTAGGCGGCTGACAGAGAATTTTCAACAGAATAAGAAAATGTTTTGGAAGGAGGTGAAAAGGGTGCGAAAGGGAGATTCTGGGAAGGAAGAGCGAGTAAAAGCAGAGGATGGAAGGATGTTAATTGAGATGGATGCAGTAAGGAAGAGATGGGCAGAGTATTTTGAAAGATTGTTAAATGTAGAGGAGGAGAAGGTGGCTGAGATTGTGGCGGATGGAAGGGTGCAAGCAATAAATGTGTTGGGAGAGTTGAATGATTCTTTGATCACGGAGGAGGAAGTGGAGAAGGCAGTAAAGGAGATGAAAACAGGGAAAGGTGCAGGTATGGATGGGTGTGCTGTGGAATGCCTGAAGGGTGGGGGAGTGACTATTGTTGACTGGTTAGTAAGACTGTTGAATGTGTGCTTTGTGAAAGGTATGGTGCCAGTTGACTGGGCTAGTGCCTGTGTGGTCCCGTTGTATAAAGGCAAGGGTGATAAGTATGAATGTACTAGCTTTAGGGGAATAAGTCTGTTGAGTGTTGTAGGTAAGGTGTATGGTAGAGTGTTGATTATGAGAGTTAGAGAGGGTACAGAGGGAGTGATTGGTGAGGAGCAGTGTGGCTTTAGGAGAGGGAGGGGATGCATGGATCAGAAGTTTGCTGTGAGACAAGTATGTGAAAAGTATTTAGCGAAAGGTAAGGATGTGTTTTGGGCATTTATGGATTTAGAGAAAGCATATGATAGAATTGATAGGGAGGCTTTGTGGACTGTTTTAAGTTTGTATGGACTTGATGGTAGGTTACTAAAAGGGGTGAAAAGTTTGTATGTAAATAGTAGAGCATGTGTAAGAGTGGGAAATGCTGTGAGTGATTGGTTTCCCGTGAGAGTGGGGTTGCGACAGGGATGTGTGATGTCGCCTTGGTTGTTTAATATTTACATGGATGGTGTTGTTAGGGAGGTGAATGCAAGAGTTTTAGGTGGAGGTCTGAGTCTGGTGAATGTTGATGGTGGAGAGTGGAATCTGAAGCAGCTGCTGTTTGCAGATGATACCGCACTGGTGGCTGATTCAGAGGAGAGATTGAGACAGTTGGTAGAGGAGTTTGGAAGGGTGTGTGAAAGGAGAAAATTGAAAGTAAATGAGAATAAGAGTAAAGTGATGAAGTGTACGAGATTGGTAGATGGTAGAGGGATGAATATAGTTTTGAATGGCGAGTTGCTTGAGGAGGTAGAGTGTTTTAAATATCTGGGGTCACATGTTGCTGTGGATGGAAGAATGGATGCAGAAGTGAAGTTTAGAATAAATGAAGTAGGAAAGGTGCTGGGAGGAATGAAAAAAGTGTTTAGATGTCGTTCACTTAGAATGGATGTAAAGAGAAGGCTGTATGAGGGTGTTGTGGTACCGACTGGATTATATGGGGCTGAAACATGGAATATGGGTGTAACAGAGAGGAAAAGCTTGAAGGTAATGGAGATGAGGCGTCTGAGGAGTATGTGTGGAGTAACGCGTATGGATCGAGTGCGAAATGATGAAGTGCGAAGGAGAACTGGAGTTGTTCGGGAGATGGCTGGTAGAGTTGAGCAGAGGGTGTTGCGATGGTTTGGGCATATGGAGAGAATGGATAATGAGCGATTGGTGAAAAAGATAACTAGATCTGATGTGAGAGGTGTAAGGCTGAGAGGAAGACCACGAATAGGATGGATGGACAGTGTGAAGAGAGCGCTGGATGCGAGAGGGATGTCTGTTGAGCAAGGAAGAGTGGCTGTACGTAACAGAAATAAATGGAGAGAAATTGTGAATGAATAAGTGATGACGCAGCCCTGAGGGGATATTCTCCCGCATTTGGTCTGATCAGCTAGTCAGGTCAGGTGCGGGTAAGGGGATGGGTCTGTTATGATGTGGCAGGGGTAAACCAGTTCTGCTGTCGGGCCCTGCTGCGGATGTTACTGATTGCATTGCGCAGTTGACCCTTGTGTGGTGTGGTGCGGTGAGGATCTGTCCGTTCTCCCCTTTGGGGCTAAGATGCGAATGAATGTGTTTAAATGGATGAGTAAATGGCGAGTGTGTCGTCCTGTCTCGGCTACCTCCCTTTCCTTGGGGAAGCAGCCTAGGTATGTAGATAGATATATAGATCATTCACCCTGTTGTTCACTCAGCGTTCCATATTTGGGGGGAAAAATTTCCAAATGCGATTCCAAAAAGTGAACTTTGCAATCCAATGCCTTAAACCTGACCAACAAATTTCTCACAATTTCTTTGTAATTTTTTGAATCCTTATTGTTACCTAAAATTGTAGAAATTTTCTTCTTTGAATAACACCCAAGCCTCTCATTCCAGGTCGTTCATCGCATTATCAAATTCTGCATCAGAAATCAATTTTCTAGTTATCAGGTTCAGTAAAAATGCCCTCTTTCAATGTAGATTTTGACAAACCAGGAAACTTTTGGCACAAATAAGTAAAATGGGCTCCATCTTTTGAAAAGGCTTTAACAAACTGTTTCATTAATCCATGCCTTATATGAAGCAATAGTAAGAGCATTTTATCTGGATTCACCAGGCTACTGTAGGTCTAATGATGTTTTGGGCACCAAGCTGTAGATTGTTTGTATTTGGCCATTCCTTCTGAACCTGGTGTAAATCCATGGCTCTGGAGTCCCACTCATAGAGAAAATGAGGGATTTTTTTGCACCCTGACTGCCGACCCCGTAAGGTACACAAAACTTTCAAGTCCCCTCAAATGAACCAGTAATGTTCATTGTAGTTGATTTTCTAGAGATGTGCCAATTTCTTGTACGTTTCCTGTAAATGGACAGCATGCACAACAGATATTGATGCACATTTATTACAATTATGAAGAAGTATCCCATTTTCAGATTCCTTTTAAATGAATCTATAATTAGTCTCCACTCTTCTGCATTATAATCTTTGTCAAGCTTCTGCACTAGACCACTTACGTCAGTGCAATAAGCCAATGATCAGTGCAGTAAACCACAGTTTAAAAGAAATCACTGTGATACCAAAAACAGAAAAGAAACACTCCACTGAAAGTAATTCACACTTGTCAACTGAGTCACACTGAGACATGTTTGTTGCATTCCAGTACTGGTATGACTCATCACTGTGCTGTGTTCAAGTCATTTTTTCCCCGCCCGGATGGAGTCAGGAGAGGTATTGTTTTTGGTTGAGTTTCTTTGTTTGTTAGCAATATTACTTTTTTTTAAATAACAGAACAGAGGTAGGAAAAAAATGAACAAGAAAAAAAATCCAGACACCAGATCACTGGCGTCCTCCATTCAAAGAATATCTGTCACAGTTGGGCTTGAACAGCTGTCAGTTGAAGTTTGTGGGGAAAGAACTCCAGGGAAGCGAGTTCCAGACAGATACAGAACGGGGAATAAAAAAAAATCTAATAGGCAGGAAAAAATTAAACAGCTGAAAAAAATTACATAAAAATTTCTGGATGTGTGGGCACTGGTCCCAAAGTACAGTAATTACTTTTTGGGGGTAATCGAGTGACCCTGAAAGATCAAATTCAAGGTCATGGATTTTCAGAGGGCTATTACTTGAAACAGGTTGAAGATATACATATCTACCATTGTCAGCATAAAGGAACTCCCATATGGGCTTTCATTTGGCACCAAGACCTCTGACCTTCAGTGACTTTGATAGATCAAACTCATGGTCACGGATGTTCAGGAGGTTATAACTTGAAACTGATTGCACATGGGTATTTACTATTATTAACAGATAGGACGTCGAAGATGGAATTTTAATTGGTACCGTGATCTTTGACCTTAAGTGACCTTGAAAAGTCAAACTCAAGGTCACGGGTATTCAGGGGGCTTCATCACGACACTGAGTGAAGACTGATACAGAATATTATTACTGAAATATAGGAAGTCCTACATAGGTTTTTCTATTGGTACCATGACCTTTGATCTTAAATGACCTTGAGAGGTCAAACTCAAGGCCCCGGATAATCAGGGGGCTATAACTCGAAACCAGTTCTAGAGAGAGATATCTGCTATTATCAAGATATAGGAAGTCTCATGTGGGCTTTCATTATGAACCATGACCTTTGAACTTGAGTAACCTTGAAAGGTCAAACACAAGAGCACAGATTTTCAGAAGGCTGTAACTTAAAAAATGGTTAAAAATAAAATAACTGCCTTTGGGCAAGGTTTGTTGTGCCTGACACCAGTTGTCTGGCTTATTATAAAATAAATTAACTTGTTTTAAACATGGATATTAATATTAGAAATTACTAAATTCAAACATATCATTGTAATAAAATATCCATATGTAAAAAATTATATAATGTAAAATGATAAAAAAAACACTAAAATTGAAAAATAAAAAAAGTGTTGCGTGAATAAATGCTATGCAGTGGAGAAAATGGATTTCATTTTCTTTTTTTTTTTAATTCAGCGTCCAAAGTCTTCCACAGCAGTACCCTCAAATTTTTTTTACAATATCCAGCTCAATCCTGCATCATCTTTAATCACACTTCGGGTTTCATTCTCTCAGGACTAATCTTGGAACGAGCATAATACCATTCTTGTAGAATTTGCTTCCAAGAGATGGGGTGTTCTAAGCTGACTCCATACCTTCTTTATCCCTGCACAGTTGTTGACTTTATACACGGGTTTCATTTACCCCTGTGTAGAGTACAACTCTCATGTGTGGCGAGGCTACCCACACACAGCTCTTCTCATCAGGCTGGACCAGAGGCTTTTCGTCTCATTAACTCCCCTCCTCTTACTGGCTCCCTTCAACTTCTGTCTTTTGCTGCACTGTTGCATCTTTATCTCTTTTCTATCGCTACTTCAATGGTCACTGCTCCCCTTAACTGTCTGCTTGCATCCCTCCACCACTGTGGCAGGCACGTAGCACCCGTCTAGCAAAAAAAATATATATATTGTTTTTCTGTCCAACTCTCCAATGGAAGAGTTAACCGCTACTCCCAGTACGCAACAGGTCATGTCTGGAACTGTCTCCCTGTATCGGTTTTTCCTGCTGCCTACGATCTCCAGTCTTTCAGATGCAGTGCATGCAAGCATCTCGAAATGACCGGATCTTGAATTTTGTTCCCTCTTATTTATTTATATATTTATTTATTTTATTTATTGTTTCTTGTGGGAGCAGTTTGCAGGCCCCTGGCCTATGGATCCAACTTCCTTGCGGATAATATATATATATATATATATATATATATATATATATATATATATATATATATATATATATATATATATACTGTACGTTATATATATATAATGTGTGTGTGTGTGTGTGTGTGTGTGTGTATGTGTGTGTGTGTATAATATGAAATAATCAAAACTTTTTATTCAGTTTATATCTGTGATTTCCATACACTGTGCATGCATTATAATATTCCATGTTTGTTGATTATTCGAATTTAATTTCAGTGTTTCTTAGATATTTATACTCTTTGAAGGGCTTCGGTAAGATGAAGGTATTTTGCTTATTCTTAGTTCTCAATGTTAGTTAATGTTTAGAATAATCATATATTGTACTGTTCAGCTTTAATAGCTCAGGTTTCATGTTCAGTTTTAGTATTTAGCTCTGATAGTCATTCAGTGATCAGTGTTTACATTCAGTTATACGTAAGTGTACGTTTTATTTGTCCAAATACCCAGCAGTGTACTTCTGTTAGATCATATATTTTTAAATCATTCAGTGTGTGTCAGTTGTATAAATTATGTTTTGGCCAATAAAATATCTGCCTTTCTGCCAATCTATTTTTCAATCAGTCCATCTGCTTTTTAATCTGTGGGTGGGGAGTGACGGGATGAATGTGTGGGGAGTGAGAGAGTAAGTGATTGAGTGCACAATGAATGAGTGGTGGGTGGGCGGGTGAATGAGCGGGAAATGAATGAGTGTGTGGGGACTGAGTCAGTGAATTAGTACGTCTGGAGTGTGTCAGTGGTGAATGAGTGCGTGATCGAGTTAGTGAGTGGGGAGGGATGAGTGAATGAGTGAGTCTGGGGGAGCAAGTGAGTGATTGAATAAGTGAGTCACTGAGTTTATGAGTGTGGAGGCGGCAAGTGAGTGGGTGGCAAACAAAGACGAGAGGGAAAGTGAGTGGGAAGTGATTGAGCCAGTGGAGACTTATTTAGTGGACGATTGGTTAATGAGTGTTTTTGAATGGGGAGTGGGTGACTGAGTGAGTGAGGAGGAACTTTTGAGTGTGTAAGAGGGAGTAGGAAGTGAGTGAATGTAAATGAGTGAGTAGGAGTGGGGAAGTGGGGAGCGAGAAAGTAATCGAGGAGGATAAGTGAGGGAATGTGCGAGGGTAGAACGAGTGCGTGAGCAAGTGATTGAGAGTTGGGAGTGAGTAAGAAGATGAGTGAAACTGTGAGTGAAATTAGTGGGGAGAGAAGAAAGTGCGGTAGAATGGGCGGATATACTGTAGGGTGAGTGGGTGAGAGGGAAAGGGAATGGGTATACAGACTGGTGGTGGTGGGGGTAATGGGCGACAGAGAAATAGAGAGAGTTTGAGTGGCGAAAGTGAGGAAGGAGTGAAAGTTTGAGGGAAATGAGAGAGAAAGGGTGAAGCGGTGGGTGAAATTGTATGGAAAGTTTTGGGAAGCCAGGAAAAGTAGAATTTAGTGGGAGGGTGAAAGGGAGGGAAGGAGTGAGAAGTAAAGAAGAGCTTTGATTTTACTGAAGGCGTTGAGGAAAATATAGAGAAGAATTTGGATAGGGAAGGATGGGACTGTAGTTGTAATGTGAACGTAAAGACTCAAAAAACAGGAGAGAAGTTGAGGAAGGAAGTGATACTGGGAAGATTTGTCGGGGAGGCAGAGGCGAGAAAAAGACAGAACTGAAAGGGTGAGGCCTAGAAGCAAGGGAAGGATGAGTGGAGAAATAATGGAAGGAAGGAAGGGAGCAGGAATGAAATGGTTAAAATGAATATAAGAGCGCGAGAACAGGAAGAGGAAAATAAAAGGAAAAGAGAAGAGGAGGGGGAGCTGAGCAAAGCAGAGAGAGAGAGAGAGAGAGATGTAAAATGGATGAGGGGCAAAATGAGAGATATAGAGTAATGACAGGAGAGAGAGAGAGAGAGAGAGAGAGAGAGAGAGAGAGAGAGAGAGAGAGAGAGGTGTAAAATGGATGAGGGGCAAAATGAGAGATATAGAGTAATGACAGGAGAGAGAGAGAGAGAGAGAGAGAGAGAGAGAGAGAGAGAGAGAGATGTAAAATGGATGAGGGGCAAACTGAGAGATATAGAGTAATGACAGAAGAGAGAGAAGCAAAGGATAAGAGTTAGAATGAGATGACAAAAGGGAAATGAGTAGTGGAAGGAGTCGTGGGGGGTGCACAGGACTGGGGTAAAGAAGTGGACGATGGGAACCCTTTAGCAGGCGTTATGAGAAGCAGTGGAGATATTAAAAAAAAAAATAAATAAAATTAGATTGATTCTAAGACATAATTTATGTAGTCGTGTGTGTTCTCCAGGTTTTACAATTCCACATGCCTTATTTGCATACAAAGAAATAGCCTGTGCGGGCTACCTGCTGGTTTTAAGAGTAACCATGTTTACCCAAGTAAATCCCTTCCGGGTTTGTTTGCCCTAGAGTTAAAATTATTCCTTTGAAATTAATATTCATATTTCATTTCCATGTAGTTTATGAAGTGTTAGTGCCAAAGCAATATTATCAAAATCTTATTTCTGCTTTTTATACAAACTGGACGTAATTTGAAATTTAAAGCTGATATAATTCTTAAATATAATTATACAAAGCTGCAAAAACATGTGCATTACATCTTATCTTAGACAGTGTATATACATTTCTCTCCCTGTGAGGATTCATGGAAGGGCAGGATGCAATTTAGGGATTCTGACTGACAGAAAACGGCCTTACACACTGTACACATCCACCGTGACCGATGAATGCTCTTTTTCTTTGTGCAGTGGTTGCAGGTCTGACGGCTGTGGGTTTGCAGTCGTCAAAGTGTTCCTTTACGTCTGGAACCACGGCCCTCTGACCCCATTTTGGTACAGGGGTCGAAGCTCAAGGAATGCCTGCTGGACCTCGACACTACTGTCTTCTAGCAAATCTGGAGATGTCCAGACTGAAGTCCTTGAGAGGTATCGGCTTCTCACCCAGTGACAATCAGTCACGGTCCTATAGAGACGGGTATGAATGTTACTCATGCCTGAGGAGTAGGAGTGCTCTTGACCTCCTTTGTAGGGGGTGGTAGTGACTTCTTTTCCTCTTACTCCTCAGTTGGCATGTCCTGAGGCTGCACATAAGTCACATCACCTGTAAAGTATACAGAAAATATTGTATGCAAAGGTATGCAAGGATAAGATGAGTATATGTAATGCAGGATAAGGTAAGACAGAAAAGGTTAGCTATATAAGCAAAGACACACAAAATAAAGGTCAGGTTAACGTCGATAAGTTAGGAAGCCAAAATTATGTAATTCGCTTTGAAACTTGAATGCCATACACTTTACTGGTATCTTTGAACTTCCCTTTAATTAAATGCCCACTACAGACCACTGTAAGTAAATGTCTGGTAAACTGGTGCTGAAGGCAAATATCTTTAAAAAATAAATACCAGTCAGTTTGTTCTTCCATTTTAACTAGTCCTTTAAATGGCCATTTATTTATTTATTTTTTAAGTATATGTACTTTCCTTGCCTTGGAGTCACGAGTTTAACATCGCCAATGCTGATTAGGAAGTCAGGGTCGATGATGTCATCATTCTACAGGTCACCGACATCATCCACCTTGGAGTCACTATCGTCAGTTCTCGAGAGGGCCACATACTTTGACGTCGTCTTGTCATGTAGGTAGAATGATGATGCTCTGAATTGAAAAAAAAGATGCATTTAATTTTGAACATACATTGTCCACTAATTTCATCACACATCACTATCGTTCATGCACTAGGACAATGGTAACATTCACTAAAATAGTATAAAGGAAACAAAAAAATACCAATGATGTCATAGATGGAATAATAATGGCTTATCAACATCATGGTTATCATATATTTCTCTACAGAGAAGTTTCACAACCGTCCATTAACTGAAAAAAAAATATGCGTATAGCGTACATAAAGTCACAAAGGGGCCATATATGGTTTCCCTTACAGTGGGCAGTATAGCCCAGGTGTACATTGCATGGCTTCTCATAGATCGAGCATTAATCCATCAGGAACCTCACCTTACATGACGACATGCTATTCGGCTCTTTCCTGTAATACCACTCTAATTTCACTCATATCGTTGCAAGTATATTCATTCAGTTATTGACTGCAGTGTTATATATTTTTAAAAATTACCTCCACTGGTTATTGTGTGCGGGCACCGAAAGTCCGGATAACTCAACACACATTTGCCACGCCGGCTGCTAAACAAAGACTGCTCCTCGCCTTCCTCTCTGTCTCAGCGCTTTGTGGAAGGAATCGTTTGTGATTCTGAACGTTGCCAAGATGTTACGCAATTGGCTAAAGGCAACCAACGCCACCTACGGGATCTTTCCTGCACTCTGTACGCCAACAAATTTATGTTAAGAAGACTTCCGTGAAGGCAACTTGACCGCTAAAGGGGGGGCTGAGGTGGCGTGACCGAAGGGGTAGCAGGGAGAGGGGAGGAGAGGAGAAAAAATGAAAAATTATGTGAGGGAAGAGGTAAGACAGATCAGGGAGAAGACATGCAAGGGAGAAGAACCAGACAAGACGGAAGAAAGTGGAGGGAGAGGGACGCGGAGTTCCTGAGGAATACCCACCTATCTAGCGTTAACATTTATCTAGATATGCTGATCCTCAGTTTGTCACTCAACGTAGAAATTCGATATTTGTTCTTTAATCAAATTTCATATTTTGCTGCTTTTTGAATTTTCTAAATAATTGTGTTTTTTTTTTTCCGAAGCTTCATTATCTCGGCCAATTATGTGTTTTCAAGCTTTGTATTTTGGCTGACATCTATGTTCTTAATTGAATTAGACTTTTTTAGATACTTTATATTCCGTGGACAGTTATGAATCACTTCACTTTAATCTTGTGTAACATTTCGATGAGACACTTGTATTCACTCTTTTTCCACTCATTCTACCCACAGTCATATATCCCTTTTACTGACGCTGGCTAGATATGAGTTTCATATTCAAAGGTAGATATTTTCATCTCGACTGTGGTAAGAAAAAAAAAAGCCTCTGATTTCAATGAACGATTGCAAGTATACGCCACGGATACCAACCCAGTGACGGTTTGGAGCACAGATCCAGCACGCAATGTCCAAAATCCCACATCGCCCATCCGCCACTGATTCTTTTTAACCTAGTACTGATGATTTTATGCAAAACTCACTGAAGCTAAAAGGTTAACTTCTTCACCAAAAAATATCTTATGGAGGTAAGTGTAAGACTGATGCTAGTCAGATTTTTTTTTTTTTTTTATGCGAGGAATAAGGAACCAAAGGCCATGAGCCCGCAATAACAGTTCCCTCCAAGAGAAAAACAAAATACAATAGAGAGCCAAATTCCAGATCCGATCATTTCGAGATGCCTGGACACAGTGCGTTTGAAAGACTGGATCATAGGCAGCAGGAAATACAGACAGAGAGAGACAGTTCCAGAGTTGACCTGTTGTATAAATGAAAGATTGGGAGTAACGGTTAACTCTTGCATTAGAGAGTTGGACAGAAAAGGGATGAGAGTTTGCTGCTAGACGGGTGCTACGCGCCCGTCGTAGGGGTGCAGGAATGCATGCAGACAGTTCAGAGGAGCAGTGACCATTAAAGTAACAATAGAAAAGAGATAAAGATGCAACAGTGAGAGATATGTTATACTAAGTGTGTTGCTAGCAGACACTGAAAGAAATGTGAACGAATAAAAAGACTGACCTGAAGGGAATGTATTTGAGGTTTTGAAGAAAAACACTGGATGTTGGTAACTGGTATTTTTAAGTGGAAGCAGCAAGTTCGAAGCAATAGAATGATTGATTATGATACGCGGGTTGCAGTATATATGGAATGAAAATACCTGCTAAGACTTCGTCCTGAAACATGGTGAGTGATTAAAAATACAGTCATCGAGAATAATTACCGTATCCAAAATTGAATGTTTCTGTTGAAGATGAACAAAAAGCACTGGTAGATGGTTTGTAAATGCAATGACATGGAAGGAAATACGGAGTATATAATTAAAGGATTCATAACGAATATTGTGTAGAAAGCGATGTAGGAAAATGAACAAAACACACTGCGGTAATCCGACCATATAGAGGATTCGAGATAAAGAACTGAACTTGAAGGTTTGAGAGCCTGCTGTTTGGGATGAAGGAGACCAAGTTAGAGGTGGAGAAAAGATATGTGACAGTATGTAGGGAAGGGTGGTGTGTCGCTTCAGGAGGAGATCTTACCGAGTTGAGTAAGGAGCAAAATTCCTTGAAGCCATTTTATGCTGAGGTCACCTCTAACAGGATGCCGCTGACACGAAATTTGTTGGATCTGTGACCCGAGGCCTACCTGGATTTCAACTGTATGGGCATCAGAAAACAAATACTCCAACCATATATATATATATATATATATATATATATATATATATATATATATATATATATATATATATATATATATATATATATATATATACATAGGCTGTATAGTCCCTACTTCTGTCGGGATAGGCTGGTCCTGCAATGGATACTCAAACTGCTGCTGCTGCTGCTGCTGATATATATATATATATATATATATATATATATATATATATATAGGAGTCTCAGTGGTAGTGTGCGTTTTGTACACGGGTGAGCCAGGGTTCGCGCCCCGCCAGGGTCATAAACTTTGAGAGTGTTCAACCGGCCACGTACTGCATTAGCGGACACAAGGGGTGCTGTGGTTGAACCAGTGTCGCTTACCATAAAGTATGCTTGCACCCAGTCGGCTTGCGCGGGCGGTTTACACTTGGTTCACAGACTACACACACATCGAAAGCCACTCCAACATTACAATTACACTTACAATCACTTCTCACCGTACTTACAATCCCTAACAGACAGCCTAAGCCACTTGGTAGAGATACATTGGCTGTATCGTCCCGACTTCGGTCGGGATAGACCGGTCCTGCAGTGGATACTCAAACAGCTGATGATGATGATGATGATCAAACAATAGTTAGAGGGGAGTAATCGAGCACATGAAATTTCCCCTTCATAGTCTTTTTCCAAAAGTCCAAGTACAAATAAGTGTTGATAATACAATATCAGTATTCAACAGTGCATGCAATATCCAAAATCTACTCTCTCATTCCATAGGTATTCCAGCATCCATTACCCAACCTTCTACTTACTTTATGGTATTTTTTACATACGTACATATATACATACATACATACATACATACAGACTCCAGAAAAGAAAATGACCATACAAGACATAATATGAACAAATATCATACTCTATGGACTATATTAATGATGCAGACAAAACTATGCAGAATACCGTATCACCTAGACAATCTGGAGGTGTTTGGGCAAGCAGTCAAAGTTTGAAAGTATTCTGCATTTATCTCCTAGACCCACATGTTTCAAATCTCATCCATAAGGCGAGGCACTAACGAGGTCTTGCATATTCTAAGCCTGACATTCATTTAATTCCGTGTGTTCTCGATGGAATTCAAATCCAGAGTTACCTGGCCAGTTTACTTCAGTGTCATGATCAGATGGGAATATCATAACCCTTTTTCCTTTGTGGTATGGTGATAGAGGCCTGCATAACATGGGTGCGACCATGACTGTCATAAAACTGCAGGAGATGCTTGTCCTTCGCCTGCATATGCAGGTCAGCGTTCATAGTCGTGTTTTTAGTAAGGAAGTAGAGGCCTCCCCTGTCCATTTCCCCACTAAAACAACCCCACACCATCATTCTATCACTGTGCTTGACTGACGTTGTGGAGCCTCATTACCCTCCTGATACGTGGAAGAACATTCATAAACGTGCTCTCATCAGAGAACACCACCTTCCTCCAGTGTTCTGGGGTCCAGTCTTTGCATTTTCCTGCAAGTCACGGCATTCTTGGCGCATTTGTTTACTCAGAAGTGGTTTCTTGGCTGGTAGTCGTGATGGCAGGTTCAGCTCCTTCTCCATCCGATGTTGGATGGTGTGAATGGAAGCACGTTGGAGGAGCATGGGATGATTAACTTTGAGATGCACATCCATAACATCAGGAGTTCTAAGTACCTCACGCCTTAGAAAGACCGAATATAGCCTTCGTTGTCTTGCTTGTCGTCCTGGACGAGTCTTCCTTGACAAGACAACATTTGGTGGGAGGCCAAGGCGCCTCTCCTCACCGACCAATCTGACTGGTTCTTTGTGCTGTTATTTTGGTATGAGTGTTTTCCTCATTCTAGGTGAAAATACAAATTTTCTCCACACTAGTTCATTCGGTAGCACCCCTATCGAATTATTAGACTGCACGCAATAACACCAAATACAGCAGGAAGCAATATTAAGGGTTCTGCCCAGAAGTGAAATCTGCAATACTAATAGCTCAGCAGTGGGTGGCTGAGTGAGGGTGGGTTTAGAACCGTGAAAATCAGCAGTCTTGGCCTTCACAGATACATTACAGTATATGTGTAAAGCAGAACAATCAGAGGTAATCAGGTTAACGAAATTACAGTATCAACGGATAGTGATGCATGTGGATCCATTTGGACACATGAGTTTTGACGTATGGAATTGATACACAGTGGCATAAAACAAAAGAGAGTTGTGAAGGTGGGCTTTAATAAGAAAACATATTGGTCTGGGAGGAAGCTAGAGTTGCTGTCGACTGGAAGTCAGGTAAAATGATTTAATATAAAGAAAAGGTGGAAAAAAGTGAGTGGCAGTTATGGGGATATTTGTCTACTCCATTTGATAGGAAATTATATTGTAGGATAATTGTTAACAAAGACAAGATAAACAAAAAAAAACAAGGAATTAGTTGGTGTGTAACAAGGGTGCATTAAGAATGAGAAGGACTGTATCGGCCAGTTAACTGCCGGATCCATTACCAGCATGGGCCAAGCCGAGAAGACACTAGTCTCTGAATCACTCGTTGTACCCAGTATAGAGAACTGGGCAAGCCTAGAGCCCCAAGGGTGGCTCCAGCATACTCCCCTAGGTATAACTGAATACTAAGCGATGTTATCTGATTATGCCTACTAAAAGCTGACAAGGGTTCTTTTGTGGGATCTTTATAGGTCAGTCTTATGTACCATGTACCAGCTAGCCCTGTGCCTGTATTTCTGGCGACACACCTGATTCTCTCTCTCTCTCTCTCTCTCTCTCTCTCTCTCTCTTAGTGTGTCTTGAACTGGCTGGAGAGATATTAATTGCTCCTCGTCCTCCCTCTCTCCTGCTTCTGAACCATTCTGATTAATGACTTCGAGCGAGCGAAGCGAGCGAGAACACCAAATTTAGTCACAGTTTGGACCCCCGACATCAGTACCCGAGCGACAGATTTATCGCATCAGCAATAAATGGGGGCAGGGGTCGGGAGGACAATTCCGTAGCCCAGTAGCGAACTTTTTTTTTTTTTTTTTATATTTCAGCTAGTTTCGAAGCTACAGGAAAGATAGACACCAATTTGAAAAACGCATAAATATCCTAAGTTATTATTATTATTATTATTATTATTTCTTTTCCATAGACAATCCATAATTCCCAACAGTTTCTCCGTAAACCGAGAAAAACGATTTTTTAAAAGGGAAATTTGGGTAACAGCCGGCTGCGCAAAAAGTAACGGTCTAAGGTTGCGTGAGCAGGGCAGCGGTATTTTCCGACGATTCCTGAGAGCAACCAGGTGTTGCCTTTTCAAAACAAATAATCCATCTCTCTTTTTTTTTTTTTTTGAAATATTTGACTGAAGCCGAGTCAGACTAATACGATACCCTGATCGACGAAAGAAACTGAATTTCTGATTTCTGATTCGAATCGGAGATCACAGAGATTTGGCGAAAGTAATGTTTGTGAGTGAACAAAAAGCAGTGATTATTAACTTGCTAGGTCCCAAGCCCTAGACCTAAAATTAATACAAGAGTAGTACTGGTTTTATGAAATGTGAGGGAATATTTTTGGTGTGATCTAATATGTTCTTTTTAGTATTTTCAGGTCAGGAAATCAGAGGAAGATGATGAGCCACATGAGACAATATTCAGCACTGCCTGACTTGCTCGCTTGCTCGCTCGAACATGTTCCACACTTTCAGTGTTATACCACTTGTGAGATTAATATTTTTATTTAGCTTAGTCATGTTTTTTTTAGACGAACCAGCAGATACAGCAAACACCGCTGCTCCAAGATGATTAGTGGAAAATTATATAGAAATGAGATAAAACTTGCATGCAGAACAAATAGACTGGAAATGTGTAAATTGCTGAAAATAAATTGAGTAAATAAGAAAATGATGAATGTAACCAAGAGCATGAACAGTATAGGAGCGGCAGTGTCAGTGGAAATTAAATTGAGTTCCATGATGTGATTGCAATACTGAAAGAGAAATGCTTGTGTGTGTGTGTGTGTGTGTGTGTGTGTGTGTGTGTGTGTGTGTGTGTGTGTGTGTGTGTGTGTGTGTGAGCATTAATCTATCCAATAATCCATATAGATAGATAGATAGATAGATAGACAGATAGATAGACAGACAGATAGATAGATAAATAGATACAGACTGATAGACAGATAGACACATGGATAAATAAGACGCAAATGAGCTACGCAGATGAAGCTGGCTGCTCTGCCTCAAAATACAATGGCCAGGAGTAGCCTGTTTCATTTGCAGTGAACGCCATACTATCAGCTCGATTTCTCTCTTGTGATATTTGGTTTCTCTAGGCTTGCTTTAAGGGAGCTCTTTGTTTAGGCCTAACTCAGCCACCCACTAGCTGAGTTATTAGTATTGCAGATTTCACTTCTGGCCAGGACCCTTAATATTGCTTCCTGCTGTATTTAGTGTTATTGCGTGCAGTCCAATAATTCGATAGGGGTGCTACCGAATAAAGTAGTGAGGAGAAAACTTGTATTTTCACCTAGAATGAGGAAAACACTCATACCAAAATATTAGCACAAAGAACCAGTCAGATTGGTCGGTGAGGAGAGGCGCCTTGGCCTCCCACCAAATGTTGTCCTGCCAAGGAAGACTCGTCCAGGGCGACAAGCAAGACAACGAAGGCTATTGTCAGCCTTCTAAGGCGTGAGGTGCTTTAAAATTCTGATGTTCTGGATGTACATCTCAAAGTTAACCATCTCAAGCTCCTCCAATCTGTTTCTATTCGCACCATACAACACCAGATAGAGAAGAAGCTAAACCTGCCATCATGACTGCCAGCCAAGAAACCACCTCTGACCAAATAAATGCGCCAGAAATGCAGTGATTTTGGAAGAAAATGCAAAGTTTGAACCTCAGAACACTGGAGGAAGGTGGCATTCTCTGATGAGAGCACCTTTATGGATGTTCTTTTTCGTATGAGGCGAGTAAGGAGGCTCCACAACGTCAGTTGTAGGGTTGTTTTAGTGGGCAAGTGGACAGGGGAGCCCTCTTCTTCCTTACTAACAACACGACTATGAACACTGACCTGCATATGCAGGCGAGGACAAGCATCTCCTGCAGTTTTATGACAGTCATGGTCACACACATATTATGCAAGACTCTGCCCCCATATCACAAAGCAAAAAGGGTTATGATATTGCCCTCTGATCATGACACTGCAGTGAATTGGCCAGGTAACTCTCCGGATTTGAAGTCCATCGAAAACACACGGAATTAAATGAAGGCCAGGCATAGAATATGCAAGACCTCGTTAATGCTTCTCCTTATGGATGAGATTTGCAACAAGTAGCTCAAGAAGACAAATGCAGAACACTTCCAAACGTTCGCAGACAGCTTGGCCAAACACCTCTAGGTTGTAATAGTGGCCAAGGTCAACATGCCTAGGTGTTAGGGTGCTATTATGCTGCATAGTTTTGTCTGTATCATTAATATATTCCACAGAGTGTGATTTTTGTTTATATTATGCCTTGTGTGGTCATTTTCTTTTGTGAAGTCTGTATGTAGGCATGTGTATATTGTATATATGTATGTATGTCATACATACCATAAAGTAGGTACAAAGTAGGGTAATGGATGCTGTCCATAGTATGAGAGAGTAGTTTTTGGATATTGCTTGCACTGTTGAATACTGATGATACTGCATTTTCAACTCTTAGTTTGTGTTCGGTCTTCTGGAAAAGAACTGTGAAGAAGTTTCATATTCTCGCCTACTCCCCTTAAACTATTGTTCATACTGGATGTGAGGATCATGCGAGATCCTCCCACCCCAGCCTACCTAGAGGTGTTGCATCACTCAGTCATCCACCACAAAATGAGGATATTGTCCTGTTTCTCTCACATACGCCATTTCCCTACCACCCAGCCAGGCAAGATGGGCACTTAACCACTGATGTGACGCCACTTACCACCCAGTTATACTGTACATCCAAAGGGGATGTTTGCCGAGTACAAGGTTAGCCTTTGTATGATATAATGCTTCCATGCCTCCCACACCTCCAAACACTTTTGAGTGTTAGAAAAGATTGCAGATGTGTAAATAACCTGGTTTACAGTAATGTGTACAAAACTCTAAACTTAGTTTAACAGTGAATAAGGAGACAAGGGTCAGTGCCACTGCAATGCACTATACGCTAACAAAAGTGAAAGTGATTCATGTTACGAAGTTATTATGGATTTTCATACTTTTATAGGACCAAAGATAAGTACTTCCTTATATTGGTGGTAAAGTGCTACTCTGCATAAATGTTACTTCAACAGCGTTAAGAAGCTGGATTTGTAGTTAGACTGAGCTGGACAATTCCAGACGATTCTCGTAGTTCGGTCACGTATCAGAGTTGCCAGTTAGCCTGCTGTTTGTGAGCGGAGGAATATTGTAAGTTGTGTACTTATTTTCATGCCCTTTTTTCTCTATTATGTTTTATTTACGTGATTGTTGAATTATGTAATTTTATCTCAGTTTGTTTACTAAATAGTTTAAAGTGTTCTGCAGTGTAAGAAAGCTCTGGATATTTTGGATGTCTCCGATATGGTAATAGTGGGTGCTAGAGTACACTGGAGGTTTCGAGTATAACATAAGGCTATATAAGGAGGTGGAAGATCCTAGGGCAGCGTTTCTTAACCTTTTCCGACCTCAGCACCCCTTGCAGTAAGGCCACACAGTCCAGCACCCCCTTACATCTTGTTGCTGGGACTACAGTTGCTACAGTGCTACAGTTACTACACTAGTACGGTATATGGATAAAGTAAAGTGAAGTACTCCTTGACAGCTTATTTTATACATTCTCCAAATATAAAATATCAACGATGTCAATACTGAGCAAAACCAATATATGTTGCATTTTCCAGCACCCCCTAAAATTGACATCAGCACCCCCTGGGGTGCTAACACCCCAGGTTAAGAAACGCTGGCCTAGGGAATCAGTTTTGCTTCGGTTCAATTTGAGTATAGTTCAGTATCACTCCAGTGTCAGTGCAGAGATTATAGCTCCTGTACTTGTGAAAACAGTGAATTAAAGTTAGCAAAGCACTGAGTGTAATTATTTGGAAAATAGAAACAGCGAACTCTAAAAGCCAGTGCTTATTTACGATGCCCTAACTGATTTTGTGTACTGTACACTGAAAGGCTGACCATAGTGAGAACAACTCACTGGGCAATGTCCTCCCCATACTAAACTCCTGCTGTTGGAGCCAGTAGTAATGTGGGACGGGGTCATTACAGAGGTGTCAGGAGTATAGATCATTAAAAAAGTGTTTAACTAATTCAAATCTTTGACATGGAGGCAGAAGGTGTACAGACGAGAGGCCAGGCTAGGCCGGACGAGGTGTCATTTGCTGCAGTACAAGCACAAAGTGTACAACTACAAGCATGGAAAGAAGGACAGAAACAAATCAAAGAACAGTTGCACGCACAGAGTAAACAACTGGAGGCAGAAAGTGAAGAACAGGAAGAGCTTAGGAACGAAATCAAAGAACAACTATTACAAGCACAAAGTGAACAGCTAGAGTCATTGCAGGAGCAACAGAGGAAGTTGCAAATGAGGATGCAAGGACAGCTAGATGCTTTCATGGTGGAAATGAAGAACAAAACTGAAAGAGGAAGTATATGCTGAGCTTCAGCAGCGGAAGTGTGAGGTAAGCAATAATGCGATGGAGTGCAGACAGCAGGTGAAGTATGTAAATGAACAACTGAAGCGTGTAGAAGGCATTTTGAAGATAATTATTTTGTGAGAGTATTGAGACTGTAGAGAAATATTGCGCTGTTCAGCCTCAGGGTAGTATACAGGGAGCATGTGAAAAAAAATAGACAGTGTATGGTGGATCTTGACAAATGCCTAGCATCTAAAAATAGCATTACAGGGCTGAATAATCAGAATGCAAAAGTTTTAAGTCCTGGACTTAATTATGATGCTCCAGTTTTTAGGCCCATATCCAGTGCAGTGCATGGCTATAATGGGGCTCCAATTAAAATGAAACCTCAGGAATTTCATGGTAGTCTCTTGGAAAGCTTACCGAGTAGCCTACAGTTTGAGTTACTTACAGATCAGAATGGTTGGGATGATAGGCAGAGGGCAGTACAGCTTTCTACTAGTCTCAAGGGTGGGAAATTCTGGGCCAGATTTCAGTAGAGGAAGAGGAACAGATATCAGTCTTTAGTAGAAATACTGGTGCGCAGATATTGGACCATGCACCAAGCTGAGGTTTACAAAGCAAGATTCCTGTGCTGTGTAAGGGCTCGAGGCGAATCACTCCAACAGTTTGCTCATGACCTGGAGAGTATGGCACACAAGGCATAACCTGAAGCAGCACCTAACCTGTTGGCCATTCTTCTGAGGAACCAGTTCATCGTTGCTCTTGATGGGACAGAGTTGAAAGTGCACGTGAAGCATGCACAACCCAGAAGCGTGCAAGAAGTACTAGCCGGGGCTCTAGAATTTAAGTCCTATGTCAGATCCGGTGCGTCCATTTTTCAGGCAGGTCATAGTGCAGGATTCGAGGCAAGGAAGGGGCAGGTACATGAAACGGAAAAATATTAAGGAAGTTGCTGGTACTGTGAAAAGCCAGGATATAGGAAAGTGGACTGTTACAAATGAATGACAGAACAGGAGAAGATCAGAGGAGGTTGCTGGTTCTGCAAGAAGTCAGGACACAGGTGGATTGTTAGAAATGGAAGAAGGAGCAAGAACGGAGCAGCGCAATGAAACCCACGATTGCAACAAACGGGTGTTGGACTTGTGGTGAGGTGGGAAACTTCAGCTATGATTGTCCAAATGAGAAGGACAGCAAAAAGAAGGTTTAAGAACACGTGAAGGATGAGATTTAAGTAGTAAAGCCCCACCATTGAGGAAATGCAACAGAACCTTGATTGACAATGTGCGAGAAGACGAAAGACCAGACAGCAAGCAGTATAGTAGGAATGGGAAACTTAGTAAGAAATGCCACCTTACACTAGGGACAGGAACAGCGTCAGATGAAGAAAACCTGAAGAGAATGCAGATGGAGGATGCAGATTTACAATTATAGCTAGAGTGACTGCAGTGGAGTACAGTGTGACCATCTTGGGAAGAGGTTTCCAAATTCAGTCCTGTGACCAGGAGCTACTGGAATCAGTGGGACCTTCGTTTGAACAATAGACTACTGGAGTGTCAGTGGGAAACACCCTGTGGCCTCAGCAAGTATTGGCAACTAGTGGTTCTGAAGAAAATGAGGTCCGAAATCTTGGATGAGTCCCATAACCAGATCACCAGTGGGCAACTGGGAGTGAAGAAAACTTTAAGTCGGCTGCAAAAGAGGTTCTACTTGATTGGCATGCGTCAGGACGTTCAAGAGTGGTGTCAGGTCTGTAATGTAATGTGTGCCAAAAAGGGACGCACGAAACCTTTGCAGCTGTACCAAGTGGGTGCACCAGTGTAAAGAGTTGTGGTGGACATCGCTGAACCTCTGCCACTCAATGAAAGAGGAAACCAGTGTATATGTGTTGCCATGGACTACCTCACAAAGTGGCCAGCCTATGCCATTCCCAATCAAGAGGCTGTGACTGTTGCTCAGGTACTGGCTGACCATATTTCTGTCCTTTGGGGATGCCAAAAGAACTGCACTGAGACCAAGGTAGAAACTTGAAGTCTGCTGTGTTCCCTATGTGCTGCAAGTTATTGGGGATCAAAAAGACCAGGACGACCCCACTAACGCCACAGTCAGATGAGATGATGGAGAAATTCAATTAGACCCTGGGACAAGAACTGGCCAAGTACTGTGTAGTGGGACAAAAAGAATGGGACCAGAAATTACCTGCGTTGGTGATGGCATATCAGTCTGCATCCCATGAGTCTACTGGCTAAACCCCTGCAAAACTGATGCTAGGCCACGAGTTACCGTTGCCCATTAACTTGTTAACTGGAAGACCACCTTGTGAGGAGCTGTCTACAGACACCTCCAGCTATGTGAAGCATCTTCAGGAAAACTTGACTGAGGTACATCATCAAGTGTGAGAAGCTCTAAAGTTTTCAGGCAAAGTGATGAAGTGTATGCATAATGTCAGGGCAAGAGAGGTGAGCTTCAAGGATGGTGCCAGTGTTTGGTTATACAATCCTCAACAGAAGGGGGGTCAGTCACAGAAGTTGCAAAGCCCATGGGACAGGCCTTGTACTGTGCTGGACCGCCTATTAGACGTAACGTACTGGATTCGGGGAGGCAGGAAATCTTGCCCAAAGGTGGTGCACATGAATCGTCTGTGGTAGCCACGGGCCAGGACAGTACATCTCGAACGTCTCTGAGGAATCGTGCTGCCCCACAGCTGAGGATGTTGAGGAGGACCAATGAGCAGAAGTACAAGAGGATGGTGACAGTTTCCCAAGAGAAGAAGTGCATCACGAAGAGGATTAAGACATTCCAGGAGGAGTGGACTGAGTGGAGGAGCAGGGACATCGTCGGAATTGGCATAAGAGAAGACCTGATAAGGTGAAGGATTATTTTGTGTACAATTAAAAGTCTAGTTTGGATTATGGATTGTGTGTATTGTTACATACCCTATGATTTCATCATCCTTTGTGTAATTTTAACACACAGTATGCTGCATGTTTGATCACGAGCGTGTTCTGCCTCAGTCCCCCCCTTCTACCGTTATAGTAGAGTAAGTCGTTCTTTCTGTTGTTCAGAGCGGGATTGTCAACTCTTTGTCCCCATGGCTTCATTTGCGCGTCCTTCTTACAAGTTGTATCAAGCTCTGCCGGCCCCTATATAAAGAGCTCAGTCTCTACATTAATTGCCACTTAGATTTACTCCTCATTTTGTTCACATCTCTGTCCTCCCCTGTACAGTTATTGTTGTGAGTGCTCAGGAAGTCTCCAACCATCTACCAGCTGTGTAATTTGAGTATAACTGTTATTGCATTTTTTCCTTGTACTGTATAGCATAAGGTGTTGATTTGTAGGCATAGTGAGTTTTTTTTTTGTAATTTATGTAGGATTCATTTTGTCAGCCAGTTTTAATAATATTTTGTATCTGTAATAATTTATCCCTGCTTGTCGTAAAAGGCGACTAAAAGGGTTGGCGGAGGGTTAGTGCCCCTCCCCGGAAAACAACTAACAAAAAAAACAAACAAGAAGCCTCGGACAAGGACTGACCAAACGATGACGACCCAGGACCGGACAAAGGACTTGGTAATGAGTACATGGAATGTAAGAGGAGCGAATGATGAGGTGAAAGAGAGAGAGATTGTCCAGGTGCTTGAGGGTGCGAAAGTGGATGTATGTGGAATAACTGAAACAAAATGGAGAGGAGAAAGTGTGAGAGAATGGGAGTATGGATGGGGTATATGTGCAGGAGTAGATGAGAAGGAGAGGGCAAAGGAAGGAGTGTGTATAGTTGTGAGTAAAAGATGGAAGAAGAGCAAAAGACAGTATGGATCAGTTGGGTCAAGGATTGTGTGGGTAAAGTTGAAAGTTGGAATACAAATGTGGGCGATTGTGTGTGTGTATGCGCCAACGCAAGATCGTGCTAGAAGAGTGAGAGAAGAGTTCTGGACAAATGTGGAAATGTGCATGGAAAAGTTTGGAAGGAATGAGAGAGTGTTTTTGATTGGTGATATGAATGGTAAAGTTGGGATTGTGAAGGTGGATGGAATAGTTGGTGAGTGGGGTGTGCCTGCCGAGATAGATGAGAATGGGAGTGCGTTAGTGGACATTTGTGCTGGGAGGGGGTTGGTGATAGCCAATACCCTCTTCAGGCATAAAATGATCCACAGGTATACATGGCGAGTGATGAGAAGGGTGGGTGGTGAACTGAATGAAAGGAAGGCAATAATTGATTATGTGTGTGGATGAAAGGATGCGAAGATGTGTAATGCATGCAAGAGTGTATAGAGGTTGGGGAGTGGACTTTCTGACCACTACTTGGTGGTGGCCAGAATTAGGATGCAAGTGAGATGGAGGAATAGAAGAAGGGAAAGACGAGAGGAAGGAGTAGTTGCAAGGAAGAGTGGAAAGGTTACAAGAGGATGAGAAAAAAGGCAGAGTATAAGAGAGAAGTGGAGGAACGATTGGGCAAATATGAATTGGAGCAGATGGGAGACGTGGAAGGTGTGTGTAAGATATTTACAGAAGAAATATGTGCAGCATGTGATGTGGTGTGTGGAAGGAAGAGAAGGCGGAGGGGGTACAAGGAACAGCGTGGTGGACTGAAGAGGTGAAACAGGCTGTGGCACAAAAGAAGAAAGCATACAATGAATGGGTGAGAAATAGGGGCGTGGAAGAAGTTGAGAGGCGGAAGAGAGAGTTATATGTGGAGAAGGAAGAGAGAAGTGAAAAGATTAGTAAGAGAGAGTAAGAAGAGAGTGGATGAGGAATTTGGAAGGAATTTGAGTGTAAAGTGGAGGGACTGTAAGAAAATGTTCTGGAGAGAAGTGAAAAGAGTAAGACAGGGTGGGAGTGAAGTTAGCAGGGGAGTGAAAGATAAAAATGGTAGATTACTAGTGGAGAAGGGAGAAAAAGTGAGCAGATGGAGAGAACACTTTAAGGAATTGTTGAACGTAGAGGATGGAAGTAATGCAAGTATAAGTGGCTGGGGAATGGCTGGGAGAAGGAGGGAGGTGAGAAGACAGGAAGAAATCAGTAGGATAGAAGTTGTGGAAGCAATGAAGAAAGTTAAATCGGGGAAAGCCCCAGGAATTGATGGAGTGTGTGGTGAAATGCTGAAGCATGGGGGAGAGATAGTAGTAGAATGGATGTGGAAGATGTGCAGATTGGCCTGGGAGGAAGGTAGAGTCCCGGAGGATTGGAAGTCAGGTATAATTATTCCCTTGTACAAAGGAAAAGGGGAAAAAGAAGTGTGTGGTAATCATAGGGGCATTTGTCTTCTTAGTATAATAGGAAAAGTGTATGGTAGGATACTTATAGACAGAGTTAGAGAAAGAACAGAGAAATTAGTTGGAGAAGAACAGGGAGGCTTTAGGAAGGAAGAGGTTGTGTAGATCTGATATTCATTCTTAGATCTTTAGTGGAAAAGTTTCTAGAGAAGGGAAAGAAATTGTATGCGGCTTTCATGGATTTGGAGAAAGCATATGACAGGGTGGATAGACAAGGATTGTGGAAAGTGTTAAGAATATATGGAGTAGATGGGAAGTTGTTGAATGCTGTGAAGAGTATGTACGATGGTGCGAAGGCTGCAGTGCGTGTGGATGGTGAACTAAGTGAATTTTTCTCTTTGAAAGTTGGTTTGAAACAAGGATGTGTCATGTCTCCATGGTTGTTCAATCTGTACATGGATGGGGTAATAAAAGAGGTACAAGGTAGGGTAGTGGATGTTGGAGTGGCCCTGGTGAGAGAGGATAGTGTTTGGAAACTCCCTGTACTGTTGTTTGCAGATGATACTGTGTTGTTGAGTGAAGACGAAGGGGAGCTGCAAGGCTTGGTGGATGAGTTTGAGAGAGTGTGTAAGAAACGGAACCTAAAGGTGAATGTAGGGAAGAGTAAAGTGATGGTCTTTGAGAGAGGTGAAGTTAGTGAATGTACAGCAAGGTTAGATGGTGAGGAATTGGAAAATGTGAGTACGTTTAAGTATTTGGGTAGTGTGATGAGTAAGGATGGAGGTTTGGAGTGTGAAGTGCTTGAAAGGGTACAGCAGGGAAGAAAGGTTGCTGGTTCCTTGAAAGCAGTGATAAGAAACAGGGAAGTGAGCATGGAAGTGAAAAAGTTACTACATGACAGTATTGTGATACCAACTCTAACGTACGGAAGTGAAGCTTGGACATTGTTGGAAGGACACAAGTCAAGAGTGAGAGCAGTGGAAATGAGTTATTTAAGAGGAGCCTGTGGAGTCACGTGGAGAGACAGGCTGACGAATGAGGATATAAAGGAGCGTTGTGGTGTGGATGTGGATGGGATAGGAAGCGTTATGAGGAACACACTGAGGTGGTTTGGCCATGTGGAGAGGATGGAGGGCGAAAGACTGACGAAGAGAGTGTATGTGAGTGAGGTGGAGGGGGGAAGAGGGAGGGGGAGGCCGAGGATGAGATGGAGGGATGGGGTGGAGAGGTATATGAGATAGGGGGGTGTGAGTTGGGAGCAGGGCAGTGAAATGGCGGGGGACAGGGCGACTTGGAGGCGATTTGTTTGTGGCCACTCCAAACGGGATTGAGGCGTCTGGCAATAGATAGATAGATAGAATAATTTATCTTGCATTAACTGAGCATTACCCAGTGTATTTTCATTTTATCAGGGCTGACTTAGATAAATTTACTCTTGCTAATTTCGTGTTAATAGAGGCTATTGCAGTTAACCATATATTTAACCTGTTTTTTGCCATTACATTATCCTTATGAGTCCTGAATGTTTTGTTGTTAGTTTGAGCATTAAACTTTAACTTGTAATTTTACCTAACACATTTTTTTTTTTAACCTGGAACTTTACGGGACAGTAGTGATTTTTAGTATTCTCACTTAAAGTGTACATCATCTTTCGCTGTTCCGTAACATAAATTTGGCGACCTCTCATCAGGATATTCAGGATATTATCATAAGGATATTGCTTGATATTTTGTGACTGTTACTTATTGATGATGTCTACTATTACTACGCTTGATGAAGCCAAAGATTTTTTGTCAAATGTGCAAACAGTGTGTGATGTAGAAAACAGAACAAAGAATGAACTTAAGCTTGTTGCTCAACAATTGGGAATTGCTGTTCGCTCTCATCATTCTAAAGATCATATTGTTGACATGATTAATGAAAGCTTGTTTAATGTAACTCCTCCAAATGAGCAAACGCAGATTGAATTAGCTAAGTTACAGCTAGCCCTGCAGGAGGCTCGTGTTAAGGAAGCTGAATTTCAAGCACGTGCTAAGGAGGCTGAGTCTCAGGCTAAGGAGGCTTGTGTTAAGGAGGCTGAATTTCAGGCAAATGCTCGTATTCAAGAGGCACAGGTACAGGCTCAGGCACAAATTGAACTTGCTAGGATTCAGGCAGACCATGAGTATCGCATGAAACAAGGTGGAACTGGATCATCTAGCTCTGATGATTTTGATGTGGTTAAAAATGTTAAACTTCTCCCTCCTTTTAATGAATCTGATTTAACAAAGTATTTTCAGTTGTTTGAGAGGGTAGCTACAGGTTTTAATTGGCCCAAGGAGTATTGGCCAGTACTCCTTCAAACTGTTCTCACCGGTAAAGCTCAAGTAACTTATGCATCTTTGCCTCAGGATCAGTCTGATAATTATGATGTAGTTAAGAGCTTGATTCTTAAGGCCTATGAGCTTGTTCCTGAAGCCTATAGAGTAAAATTTAGGACAACTTATAAGCAAGATAAGCAATCCCATGTTGAGTATGCAAAAATCAAAGAAGATCTGATAGAGCAGTGGTTAAATTCTAAGAATGTGGATTCTGATTTTGGTAAATTTAAGCAGATGATTTTGCTGGAGGACTTCAAGAGGTGTATTAATAAAGATGTAAGCCTATATCTTGATGAGAAAAGAATAGATAATTTGTCTGATGCTGCAGTTTTAGCTGATGAATATGTTCTCACTCACAAGAGATATTCTAGAGGAAAAGGGAAAGCTGAGAGTAAGTAATGTTGCCTCTACTCAGAGTACAGGTAACAGGAAAGAGAATAAAGATGATGTTTCTCAGGAAGTAAATACCAGCTCCACCTCTAGATTTCAGAAAAGTAAATATACTTATTGTAGTAAGCTTGGTCATACTATGGAGAAATGTTTCAGGAGACAGCGTGATGTGAACAAAAAGGAGTCTTTAAATATTCAGTCAATTGGTCTAGTGTCCACTCTTGAGAGTTCCCAGAATTCTTTAACTGAGTTAACTGAACCTGCTTTGAGGGGTAACTTAAATTCTCATGATGGAGCTCCTCTTTTGAGCAGTAACGTGGGTGACACTCTCAAGAGTTCATGTGCTAATTTCCTGTCTGATGGTTTTGTCAGTCCTCTGGACAGTAATGACAGAAAATCAGTTAAACTATATCGTGATACAGGTGCTTGCCAATCCCTTATGCTAACCAGTGTTCTAGGCTCTAATGTTAATTCCTCTGATGAAACTGTAATCTTACAAGGTGTAGGGAATAATTACTTCTCTGTCCCTCTGTGCAGAGTGAATTTAGAGTCTGGTTTTGTTAATGGTTCCGTTATGGTTGGGTTGGTTGAGACACTCCCAATGTCAGGTGTAACTTTCTTACTTGGAAATGATATTGGTGGGAGTCAAGTATGTCCAGCTCCTCAGTTGTCTAGTGAGCCAGTGGCTGCGTCCCAGGATTGTGATGTCCCTGATGTGTTCCCTGCATGTGCTGTCACTAGGGCTAAGTCTAAAGTTACTGGTGATTTAGAGGATAATGATGATGATGATGTTATCCTAGCTGACACTTTTCTTGCTAATTTGGACCACTCACCAGATGAAGCAGTACCCCGTAGTGTTGATAATTTGTCTCGTCAAGAGTTGGTTGAGTTGCAGGTTGCTGACCCTGAGTTGAAAGGTCTAGCTAACTCTGCTTACAGTGAAGAAGAGTCAGCCGGTGCTTCTACTTGTTATTATGTAAAGTCAGGAGTACTTATGAGGAAGTGGAGACCCCCAACAGTATCAGCCGACTGTGAATGGGAGGCTGTACATCAAGTTGTCATCCCTCGTGTTTGTAGGCAGGATATCATTAGAGTGGCTCATGATTCTAGTTTGGCAGGACACCTTGGAGTGAGGAAGACTGTGGCACGCATTTTGAAACACTTCTACTGGCCAGGTATCTTCAGGGATGTTTCCTGGTATTGTAAGTCTTGTCACACCTGTCAAGTTGTGGGGAAGTGTAATCAGACCGAAAAGGTTGCACCTCTAGTTCCCATTCCTCCTTTTGAGGCGCCTTTCACCCGTGTGTTGGTGGATATTGTGGGCCCTCTTCCTAAGACTTCTTCAGGATTTTCTTATGTGTTGACCCTGATTGATATGGCTACTTGTTATCCTGAAACCATTCCACTTAGAAATATCTCAGCAAAGAACGTGGTTAAGGAAATGCTAGGGTTCTTCACAAAGTTTGGTCTGCCCAAGGAGGTAGAGTCAGACCGGGGAAGTAATTTCATGTCAAACGTTTTCAAGCAGTCTCTGAAAGAGTTGGGCATCACCCAGATCACGTCTTCAGCTTACCATCCCCAGACCCAAGGAGCGTTGGAGAGATATCATCAAACACTCAAATCGATGCTCAAGAAATACTGTTTGGAACATCAGAAAGACTAGGATAAATGTCTTCCATTCGTTGTATATGCTGCAAGAGAATCTCCAAATGAATCACTGGGCTTCTCACCTTTTGAACTACTGTTTGGCCATGAAGTAAGAGGACCCCTTAAGCTACTCAAGGAATACTGGCTGTCGGAGGAAGATGACGTCAACCTGCTGGAGTATGTGATGAAGTTCAAAGAACGGCTGTCCACTGCTTTACAGTTGGCGAGAGAGAATTTAGGAGCTGCTCAGGAGAAGATGAAGACTTGGTATGATAAGAAGTCCAGGTTACGCCACTTTCAGCCATGAGATCAGGTTTTGATTCTGCTACCGGTTCATGGGCAACCTCTTCAAGCCAAGTTTAGTGGTCCTTATTTCGTGGAGAAGAAACTCAGTGATGTCAACTATGTCATCGCCACACCAGATCGTAGAAAGAGCAAGCAACTATGTCACATCAACATGCTAAAGTTATATCACAGGCGGGACGAAAATAATCCAGTCTGCACTGTAGCTGTTCCACCCGAGTCTGCAAGTGAAGCTCTCCCATGCAGTATGTGCCTGAGTGATAGTTTGGAGAAGAATCCTGATATCATGAATGATCTCCAGACTAAGCTTTCTCATCTAGCTCCCAAGGAAAGGCAGGAGTTTTCGACATTACTGCAGGAGTACCCGCAAGTGTTCCATGCCACTCCAGGAAGAACCACTGTGTTGATGCATGATGTCGATGTTGGAGACGCAAAGCCAATTAAACTGCCTCCTTACCGTGTGAACCCAGTGAAAGTTCCTCTCATCCAGAAGGAGCTTGGCTACCTGTTGGACCACAAGATGATTGAGCCCTGTCAGAACGAGTGGAGTTCTCCTGTCACTCTGGTCCCTAAGCCGGGTGGGTCACAGCGGCTTTGCATCGACTACAGACGTGTTAATCAGATCACCAAAACAGACACCCTCTCCCTCGTGTGGAAGATTTCATAGACAAGATCGGAAAGGCTAGGTACATAAGTAAGTTTGATTTGTTAAAGGGATACTGGCAAGTACCTATGACTGAACGTGCTAGGGAGATCTCATGTTTTGTAACACTAGGAAAGACTTTTGCATTTTCCGTAATGCCATATGGTATGAAGAATGCACCAGCCACATTTCAGAAGCTCATGAATGTTGTAACAGAGGGTTTGGCAGGGTGTGTTGTTTATATTGATGATGTATTAATCTTCAGTGACAACTGGAAAGATCACCTATGCCATGTCAGTAAATTTCTTGACCGTTTAGTTCAGGCTAATCTTGTAGCTAATTTATCAAAGTGTGAGTTTGGTCAAGCTAAAGTTCAGTACCTTGGGTATGTAATTGGTGATGGACATGTTGCACCACCAGGAGCTAAGGTTCAGGTTATAAGTGATCTTCCCAGACCTAAAAGTAGGAAAGAGCTACAAAGATTTTTGGGAATGGTAGGTTATTACAGGAGATTTGTTCTTAACTTTTCAATTCTTGTATCACCACTTACAGACCTACTGAAAAAGGGAGTTAAATTTGTCTGGACCGATAACTGTGAATCCTCTTTCAACAAACTTAAAGGTATTCTATTAAGTCAGCCAGTGCTCGCTACTCCAAATTTTGCTAAGCCTTTTAAGATGGCTGTTGATGCAAGTGATACAGGAGCTGGGGCTGTTTTGCTGCAAGAGGATGATCAGGGTATTGAACACCCTGTATCTTACTACAGTAAGAAGTTCACTCCACCTCAAAAGAACTACTCAACTATTGAGAAAGAGCTTTTGGACTTGATTTTGGGTTTACAGCATTTTTCATTTTATTTGTGTTCTGGTTTTGACCCCATAGTCATTTATACCGATCATAACCCACTGAAATTCCTTAGTAAGTTTAAAGATAAAAATCAGAGATTGACAAGATGGAGTCTACTTCTTCAGGAGTATTCATTAGACATACAACATGTCAAGGGGAAAGAAAATGTTATTGCAGATAGCTTATCTAGACTTTAGACAGATTGTTTTAGAGTAATAAGAAATTTCCTTTGTAAATTTCTTTCTCTTTGTGGGGAGGTGTTACATAGCCTATTATTTCATCATCCTTTGTGTAATTTTAACGCACAGTATGCTGCATGTTTGATCACGAGCGTGTTCTGCCTCAGTCCTCCCCTTCTACCGTTATAGTAGAGTAAGTCGTTCTTTCTGTTGTTCAGAGCGGGATTGTCAACTCTTTGTCCCCATGGCTTCATTTGCGCGTCCTTCTTACAAGTTGTATCAAGCTCTGCCGGCCCCTATATAATGAGCTCAGTCTCTACATTAATTGCCATTTAGATCTACTCCTCATTTTGTTCACATCTCTGTCCTCCCCTGTACAGTTATTGTTGTGAGTGCTCAGGAAGTCTCCAACCATCTAGCAGCTGTGTAATTTGAGTATAACTGTTACTGCATTTTTTCCTTGTACTGTATAGCATAAGGTGTTGATTTGTAGGCCTAGTGAGTTTTTTTTTGTAATTTATGTAGGATTCATTTTGTCAGCCAGTTTTAATAATATTTTGTATCTGTAATAATTTATCTTGCATTTACTGAGCATTACCCAGTGTATTTTCATTTTATCAGGGCTGACTTAGATAAATTTACTCTTGCTAATTTCGTGTTAATAGAAGCTGTTGCAGTTAACCATATATTTAACCTGTTTTTGCCATTACATTATCCTTATGAGTCCTGAATGTTTTGTTGTTAGTTTGAGCATTAAACTTTAACTTGTTATTTTACTTAACTCTTTTGTTTTGAACCTGGAACTTTACGGGACAGTAGTGATTTTTAGTATTCTCACTTAAAGTGTACATCATCTTTCGCTGTTCCGTAACAGTATACATTGTGTAGGGTTGTCGGGATGACAAAGGACTACGGATGGGGTAGTGTTAAGAAGCAGGATTGCTAGTTATATTGTGCTGGAGAATTCCCGACGATTCTTGTAGTTCGATTACATGTCAGAGTTGCCAGTTAGCCTGTTGTTTTTGAGCGGAGGTATTTCGTAAGTTGTGCATTAAGTTTCATGTTCTTTTTCTCTATAATGTTTTATTTACTTGACTGTTTGTTAAATTAAGTAGTTTTATCTCGGTTAGTATGCTAAATAATTTAGAGTGTTATGCAGTGTAAGAAAACTCCACATATTATGGATGTCTCTGATTTCGTAACTGTGGATGCTAGAGTACACTAGTGGCTTCTAATGTCATATAAGGCTATATAAGGAGGTGGAGGAGCCTAGGGAGTCACTTTCATTTCAGTTCGGTTTGAGTATAGTTCAGTGTCAGTTCAGTGACAGTGGAGCTTGTATAGCTCTTGTGTACTGTACACAGAAAGGATGACCATAGACGTAACAACATCTTGCAAGCCACTGTAGTATTAAGTGATAATATAAAGTGATATACAGTATACAGCAGAGAAAATAAAAGTTATACACTGTTTGGGAATAACGATCATAATATTCTTTTATACCACAATTGAGGAGGCCATATATAACAATCTTGTGGGTACGTGATTCCTTCCATGCAAGCCGACAGTCAAGTGTTTGAGCAAAGATGGCCACCCACTCTTTGCATTTGCTTTGTCTCCCTGTGTCTCCCCTTCTTTCCATTTGGTGTATGCAAGACCATTGAAACCTGATGGCTATCACCAAACACAGTCAAGTCTCACTATGAATTAGTCTGTTATGTGATAAAGCACTTCAGTGATAAGTTAAAAGTTAGGCCTGTTATTAAAATAATGATCACGAATTGGCTTTAATCATAATTTTGGCGGCCAGCACCGATAATCTCGTGAGGACACAGTGATGCATGCAAGCCGACAGTCAGGTATTTGTGTCAACATGGCTGCCTAATGTTTACATTCTTTGTGATTTTCTGCCTTTTGTTCCATATTGTGCATGAAAAGCCACTGGACCACCATCGTTATCTCACACTAACAGTGCAAATGCATAACAAATAATGCAGTGTGCAATATTAATGACGTGAAAATGTTACTGTGTGATATATTGAAACCTGCAACTTTGAAGTTGTGTCTACCGTGCGTACACAGCTTCTCATTCAGCCAATGATGATACCTTCCAGTCGCGTGACAGAGCCAAGATGGCCACCCATTGTTTACATTCACTGTGATTGTGTGCCTCTCGTTCCACTTTATGTGTGAAAAGCCACTGAAACACCATTGCAGTCCCCAAATAACAGTACAAGTGCATAACATATAGTGAAATGTTCAATATCAAGTGAAGTTGTAACTTCTTGTGTATGAAATGCTGAAACTTATGACTTGGAAATCGTATCAGGCAAGGATGCTACGCCTAGTGGAATGCACGGTGCTGCTAAGGGATGCCAAGGGCAAGCCAAATATATATATATTTTTTTTTCATTTAGATTTTGGGTTTTGTGGTCTAGGACACCCTCCCGATCCACTTTAAACGTATGTTATATTGACATCATTTAATGATAAATAACTATGCGATAAGTTTTCACTGACGTAACCCAATCATAGAGTGAGCTGTGACTGTAGCACTGCAAGCCCACGACGATTAGTGATGTGTGCAACAATAAGTTGAATTATTGCTGTGTGAAAAAACTTGTGATTTTGAATCATGCCTGGCAAGGATGCTACCCCTAATGGAAAGTGTAGTCTTACTGAAGACGTCAAAGACAAGCCTAGAACGGTAAGTTTATTATTTTTTATTTTTTTGCCACCTTAAGTTGCGTGGCCCTTGTCTCTTGATGTAACGCCAGTGAACCCATGTTAAACTGATACTGATATACAGTAAATCGGTACCGGTATATGATAGATTTTCACTTGATTTTGTCGCACTATATACAGTGTCGGACTACATGTGGTGAGAAAATGCCATAACTATGAGCAGCATATGAAGAAGTTATGACTAAGTACAGTATGTATACCCAAGTGCCAGGTGGGCTATTGTATGGAAGACTGTTCCTATGTCTACCACACCTCAGAATGCAACGTATTATTTGATCATTCTCATATCACCATCCATATTAGTGAAGAATGATTGGATATTATACATCTTATCCCACTCCAGTACTGATACTTTACCATTCTCACATACAGCCATATACTCTTACTTAAACTGCGTTCCATCATAAATATCATTGCACCATTCAGCACTCCCCAGTGAAGGGCCACCATGCTGGGGTGGCAGGGCTTGAAGCGAAGTTGGTGGCCACCTTTATTTTAGTCGCATGCCTCTATGCAATTGCTGTCGTTCAGTTTCGTGGACTCAGTGCTATCCCTTTATAACTAGTGGAGGGGACCTACTGGTGATGTTGCATTTTCCCTGCCTTGGCTATCTTGTGACAGAGCTCCCCCTCCCCACACATTAGCTGTGCATGACGTCCTGTGATGCTAAAGAGACAGGTTCCGTGGTAGTTTAACAATGATACCTGTTGCATTGTGTGTGTGTTGTAACAGATTTCTTTGGTTGCCTGATCCGATCAGATGGGCAGCTTGATAAGGCCCCTTTAAGATAACTGGATGGGCATTTTTGGCTTAAGTCATGCAGGCACCACATTGCCTACTATTTCATTGGGCTGGAGATATCGTGTGGTTGATTGTTTATAACCTGCCTATACTCCTCCATAAATAATACAAAATCTAAAACTAAGTCTATATCTAAAATGCCAAATTTGCAGAAGTTGTTTGGTGAGACGACATGAAGTAGTGAAGTAAATAGACATGTTAATTGAATTCAGATGAATTGTTGTTGTTGGGATGCAGGTGTGTGTGTGTGTGTGGGGGGGGGGAACTGTTGCCCAGCATTAAGCAGACTGTACGTATCCTTGCTCAATATCCTACCGGCTCTTGAGTGTTACAGACCTCTTCTTGCACTGTTCAAATATATGCCTAGGGGGCATCAAATACTTCATGGCTTGGTCCACCTACCACAGAGCAGTGTGCTGTCTGCCTGAAACCTAACTCCCTGGAACTTATACTTAGCTGTGGAACACTATAGAACTGATGGTTTAACACTGGCTGAAGATGAGTGTGATGTTTTAGCCCCAACAGCTTTAAAATATTACATAGTTTTGGTGTATGCTTAAATTAACAAAAAAGAAGATATGACCTATATTTTGTTTAAGGCAAGGGGAGTAGATATCCCAGTTCATGATGGGTTGTCATATGTGAACGAGAATCCTCGACACACTGCACATTTTTTCCTTTTTTTAATGGAGAGAAAATTTCCTTCCGAGCGATTGACGAACATCAAGTGGTGCAATGGTTACACCAATCAGGAACACAATTACCAGCCAATCACACCAAAGTGGTTGCCACAAATCTTCAAAAATGCAGTTACTGCTGCGACTGGAACTTATCGTTCACCATCTCTCCAGGTTTGTCCCCGCCAAGTCCTGAAGCTTTGACTGTTGGCCTCTCCGTCGTGTGTCCTTGTATAGATCCATTTCTGGAAAATAAAATTACTTTTCTCTCAGGTATCACACTCTCGTTTTATGACATTTATCTTCCTACAGGGACGCCATTCCTGTCTGTACAGGTGACACTATCACTCAGTCTTAAGACAGTAGCACTCCTGACATAATTGCTTTAGCCAATTAATCAGTAGCAATTTAAATTTCCCTTCCATCCATTTAAACACTCCTCCAGACTGATTGAGAGGTTTTCTGAGATACCACAGTGCTCTCTATGCTCTGGAGTGTTTTAGTTCAACCCATTCACTGATGTTGCTGATTTTTGAGTGGCTATTCCTCCACGGCCCTCAGACTCAGTTCTGTTGAGTTCCAGCCCATGTTCGTGTGTCGGATGATGAGCAAGTTGATCCACTTGGCGATGAGGGAACAGCTTGCCCCACCCCTGCTTTGGGCCTGCACATCCACAGCTTTAGCTGACTGCTTACAATTTTTGCCTCTTCACTGAAAGGCTGATTAGGCTTTGTTGGCAGGAAAGGTGGGATGTTATGGAGGCACAGGAGTTGCGCACAAGAGCTCTTGAAAAAGGTGAGCTCCTTCAGTTTCTGGGGCTTGTTTCTCTCATGGAGGTGGCTTTGTGCTGTTACTGCCCCAGTTAACCCCGATTCTCTCATGGTTATTTATTAGCGAGGGTTCCCTCACGTCTATGTGGGAGGTGCCCCGGTCTTGGGGATTTACGCCAATGGAATTCGATCACAGGACAGATACATCCTACAATCTTCGTACATGTGTGGGAAGGGCGTCTGGATTATGGGAGAAAAGTCCTCTTGATTGTAGAGGAGGCTGGGCTTCACTGTAGGATTTAACATTAAATTCTTATTTTTTAAAATTCATATTTAATCATTTCTTTTGACATTTTTTTTTTACTCTTTATTCAATGGGTGGTTGTAACTGGCGGCAAGCAAACTTTGTGTTGCGCAGCCAGAATTCTTTGATTACTCAGTCTCAGTCAACAGTCCGTAACTTTCCCTCCATAATGCACATATACATTACCCTCCTTATGTTTTTCCTTTGACCTTGTTGTATGCTCATTCCAAATCACAAATTCTACGAAAACATATCGGAATCCTTCGCGTGTGCAGTCCTTATTGTGTGCCTTACGGCATATGTTTGATCCACTCATTCCCTACCACTCCAGAAAGTGGTTCATTTGCCTACTGAGTATTATGACGTTTGTCTTACTTCTTGCCTTTTTTTTTTTTTCATTCGCCTTACCCACTCTTAGTAGACTTATTCCATAATAGTTCTTAGCCACATTGGTCAGCATTTGTTCTTAGGTACAATCTCAGTCGTCTTCCACACCATTAGTATAACTCCATTCGCCCATTTTTTTTAATATATATATTTCCCACTATAAATTATTTTCACTTTCTTCGCTACATTTCATAATTTCTCCATTTGCCTTATCACCACCTAAATGACTGCCTTCCCATTCTTCAACTTTTTCACTTAATCTTCCTGAAGCCGATACCCTCTCTGACGCCAGCTTCTTATCTTGTTCCTCGCCGCATTCCTCTTACCATTCCCTTTCGGTAATTGCCCTAGCTGTCTTCCCATGTGTAGATGGGTAAGTAGTTGAGTGGTGGCCCCAGCATTTTTTTTTTTTTTAATGTAGTGGTCCTACACTGAGAGAAATGTCAAAGGGTATTTTGTGATCCAAGAAACCATTTACTACGGTGGGTGGTAGCCATGTAACCAAATGGACCCGTGTTTGCTTAGTGGGGTAAGGTGTTCCAGACAGAACAGATTCATAAGGGTTTACATCCAAGGACTGTTTATACTGCATCCGCAGTGTCTCTCAGATTTAGCAACTAGTCACCGTCATCTTCAGTGACAGGTCTGAGCAGGTTATAAACCGAGCCTCTACGCTCCTGATTGGGCAATGAATGATTGGAAGATCGAGGGAGAGGCTACTATCTGCTTTTTCTTCAGGCTATATCCATTTTTAGTACTTTTCTGTAGTCTTTAACTTAATTATGGTAATAATTTCTATAGCATTCATCCAAATATTTCACTTTTTTCCAGAACAGTTTTCAATATTGTTTGAGAAATATTCAGTCATTTTACCTTCAAATTCTTTATATATGATTTTCTTTTTATACTTGAAGAGAGAGAGAGAGTTCGAAAATACTTGACCTCCATCCTATAACTAATCCTTTTGCTTACTCTGTTAATCTTCTGTCTCTGCTGTGCTTCTCTGATCATAGTCTTATCACCTTAACAAGTCTTTTTTTCTCCAGTAAGGCCTGTGGGCGCTCCCAAGGAGCGATGGCTGTTTCACGTGGGAGCTGCTGATTGGGAGGCTGTGAGGCTGTACCTTTTAAAATTTTTTGGAATGATTGTTGCTTCCATGGCAGAGAATCATCGGAGAGTCCGTTGTGCATTACAGACGTTATTTTCTCGGGCATGGAACCATACATTTTCTTTTTATCCTGAGACTAATGCTGAGAAAAAAGTTGGGTTAATCACAATTGTTCTAAAGCTGACCGCAAGGAGAAAGCCTATAAAAAGTATTGAAGCCACAAACCCCTGAATCTCATCTGTTTTGTCTCTGCCCATAACTGTGCTGAGTGTGTTGTCCATTTTGCTAACAAAAATTTTATTCACAATGAATGTTCTGACCTCTCTGACTGAAATTCTTCTCGCTCCTTCTGACCTCTTTTCAAAGGCCTCTCTATCAGCTTTACTTCACCCTTCTTCCCTCCACTTTTCTGCACTAATGGATCTGTAGCTGTTTCTTCTACTGAAAAAGCAGACAGTTTCGTCAGATTTTCTTTTCCAATTCCACCCAAGACGATTCTGGTGCCGCTTCTTCATCACTTCCTCCTTCTGACTTCCTCGTGACTGACATTAAAATGTCTTCAGCTAGTGTACTTTCTGCTCTCATTGGACTTAATGGTAACAATGCATATGGACTTGACTGGGTCTTTCCTGTTGTCCTCAAGAACACTGGTTCTGTGCTTACACCCTGTCTAGTCAAACTCTCTCGTCTTAGTAATTTGTACCATTCCTTCTTGCTGGAAATTTGCTTTCATTCACCCTGTCCCAAAGAAAGATGAAAATTCCTAGCCTTCTAGCTATCGTCCAATCGCATTAACATCCTATATTTCTAGATCTTTTGAATCTGTTCATTAAAAATAAAATAACTTAAGCACCTTTCGTTGCAGAACTTTCTCTCCGGTTGCCAGTATGGGTTAAGCCACGGACACTCAACTGGCGATCATCTCACCTTCCTTTCACACTTATGGTCATCATCCCTTCGGGACTGGCAGAAGCTTTGACATTGTACTTGACATCTGAAAGGCTATCGAACGATTGTGGCATAAATCTTTAATTTCAAAACTGCCATAATATGAATTCGGTCCTTCTATCTGTGCCTTCGGCTCTAGTTATCTTTCTGGTTGTTCTATAACTGCTGTTGTAGACGGCCACTGTTCGTCTAATGCCTTCATTAGTGCCACATCTCAGAGTTCTGTCCTATCACCAACTCTTTTCTTGCTACTCATCAGTAATCTAAGCTATATATCTGACTATCCACACATACGTTGATGAGTCCACACATCACCTTCTATTCCTTACTTGCAAGGTTCATCTCAGCAGGCTCTTCAACGAAGAGGGGATGAGGCTATGGCATAATTAATCTCCGACTTGATGCGTCTCTGACTGGAGTAAAATCAGCCTTGTTGTTAATGCATCAAAACTCAGTTCTAACAGCTTTCGACTCACCAAAATCTTTAATAGGAGTGTCCAATAATTTTTAGCAATATCCAACTCAATCCTGCATTATCTTTGGACATACTTGGTGTATATTTCTTTCAGGATTTGCCTTGGAAGGATCATATTAACTCTTTTGTATAAAATGCCTCCAAGAGATCAGGTGTGCTAAGCTGACTCCACGCTTTCTTGACCTCCTCACAGTTATTCGAAGACTTATCGTCTCATTTTTATTCACCTCCTATTACTGGCTTCCTCCATTCACTGTCTCTTCACGACAGTGTTGCATCTTTATTTTTTTTCTATCACTACTTCAATGGTTGCAGCTCTTCTGAACTGTCTGCTTGCATCTCTCCACCATTATGACGGGTATATGGCACCCGTGTAACAGAAAACTCTTATTCCTTTTCAGTACAAGTCTCCAAAGCAAGTGTTAACCGTTACTCTTAGTCCTTCATGTATGTTATGCAACCGGTCAGCTCTGGAACAGCCTTCCTGTATCTGGATATCCTACTGCCTATGTGCTCCAGTCTTTTAAATACAATGTGTGCAGACATCTTTACATGAAAGAATCATGAATTTGGCTCTTTGTTGTTGTTTTTATTCTTTCTTGGAGGGAGCAGTTTTGCTGATTTCTAGGCTTTGGTTCCATTCTCCATATATATATATATATATATATATATATATATATATATATATATATATATATATATATATATATATGTGTGTGTGTGTGTGTGTGTGTGTGTGTGTGTCCGGCTCTGGGTATAGGCTTCACAGTCTGCTCCCAAGGCCCAGTAATCCTCCTACATTCCATACACCTCTACGTGTCACCACTTCCGTGCTAACACCCACCGTCCATATTGAATATATGCTAGGGATGTCTCATACAGGACTTGTGTATTGGTATTAGCGGGGGTATTTCTACGACATGTCGGCTGGTCTTCTGGTAGATCAGCAAAGTCTGCTTGTAGGAAATTCAATTCATAAATCTTCCCTGTCCCAGCGGGGATTTGAACCTGGATCCAGTGGGACTGCAGGCCACCTCTCTCTCTCTCTCTCTCTCTCTCTCTCTCTCTCTCTCTCTCTCTCTCTCTAATTTCATTTTTTTTTTCCTATTTAATATAACATTCTTACTGCGGATAAGGCTAGTTTTCATAGTGGGTTAGTGAGGGATGTAGGCGATGGAGGTAGGATAAGAAGTGAATTTAGTCAGGGATGTATCCCTTAGTGCTTAAGCTACATATTGAAAATAATATATCGCCTGGGTGAATCTGGCTGAACGAATCTCCAACCACCAAGTCGAATGGTCGGCATTAAAAGTTATGCCGCCTCCTCTGCTTCTCTCCCCACGCATTTAAAAAATCAGTGTGGTGGACTTGCAGCAAACATCGCTAATGAAATTGATCTGAGACCACACGAAGTCATCAATATCGACTGTTGCTGATTCACCAACCTGTTTCCGGAGAGTATTGGTAGAGAACAAACAGAGATGACAGGACTTGATGCTGACTGTACTTTGTTATACGAGGTTTCACTACGTAATGTAGGTAATGATCAACTCATTACTGTTTGCACCATTTTCATAAATATTGGAATACATGGACTGGTAAATTTTCAATAAATTCCTTATCTAAAATTGTGACAGTTTCCCAGTGCATATTAAGAAACAATGATTGACTGCTAAACGGCTCGATTCTGAGTCTTGACGGGGATGACCAGAGTACAATCTGCCTTCCAGTAAAGGTATAAATATGTGTGCACCCACCCCTCTAAATGAATCAAGATCTTCTGTCCGGAACTGCATTTTCTCAGCGGCATTCCACGATACAATACTTCTCTCCCCATCCATCACATTCTTTTTGTCCATACTTTCACTCTCCATCAGCTGGCAGACGGAACCCAAACTCTCTTGACATCACTTCCCTATCATTATCATCTCAAGAATACACTCTGAAACAGAATGCAAACACATGTATAAGAAAAACTACGTGGAAGTAGACTGTGCCAAACTTGAAAGAAAATGCAAGTGCAACACCTCGGGATACTAAACAAGGCACCCATTGCCAGGTGAGAGGTAGGTTATGAGATTTTGAAATATCATACTTACGGCTTACAAACAATATTCAACGAGGCAGCAACCCAAACTTTACACCGGAAATTGTTCGCTTCCTGAAACAATGCCACTCACTCAAATACAACTCCTCTTTCCGAAACACATAACACACTGTCGCAAGGACCCACCACTTAACAACGAAACTGACAGTACACTGATCACAAATAATACGGAAAATTGGAGAACCTTCGTAACAATACTCAGCCACTTCACAGACCACTCATGGCTATGCAAAACATCTTCTAGCATTACTTAAGCACAAGCAAGCACTTCTACAAGCCAGGCCGCCATCACTACATTTTTTTCTTAATTCATTCAAATTTTGGTACTCACACTCCCAAGGTATATGGATACCCCTGGTTAAGAACCCCTGCTCTAGGAACATCATACAATCACCACACAAACATTACTAGACCCTGTTCAGCAACATCCCACCACCATACACTCCTATTAGTGATGAAACATCCTCATACTCAATTCACGTGCAAGCAATGCAGCACCACGATCAAAGCATTATACTCGCACTACAAGCTTCTTCCTGATATTCACCCATCAAAGGTATCCTTAAATATGCTTATCAAGTACACCTAGTTTGGACTTATATTAGGTCATATACCAGCACTCCTCAGTTACCAGCTCAGATTCAGGTTAAATGGAGTCGTAGTTGCCACAAGCTCCATTTGTAAAATAGGCCCAAACAACATAACATACATACTACAACACTGCACTGGACATGCCGCACGAAGGCGCAGATACAATATCAACGGTGTAAGAAATCTATTGGACGACTCCATTGGGACAGTTGCGAGAGTGCTTGGCCAGACAGAAAAGGGCTAAACAAAAACAACGACACTATTCTTACCAATGTATGTAGTCGATAACACATTACAGAAACAAAAAGCAAATGCATGAACAAGTTCATATAATGAATAATATATGAAGAATGATTCATAGATGGATAGGTAGATACATCATAAACAACAATACCTGGCTACATTTTCCCTAGTAACCTACTGTTAGAAAGGACGAGTAGCACGCTGGCGACAAGAATTTTGCTATTCTCTCTCTGCATCGTTGATTTTGATCGACGAACGCGAGATGATTTTGCATAACGGTGCTAAAGCAAATTGTGTCAGTATTGTCTTTTCGAGCATTTTGACGTTATTACCGTCTCTCTCTCTCTCTCTCTCTCTCTCTCTCTGACTCTCTAAATATATATATATATATGTATTGTTACGGAACAGAGAAAGATAACGTACACTTTAAGTGAGAATACGAAGAGTCACTACTGTCCCGTAAAGTTCCAGGTTCAAAACAAAAGAGTTAGGTAAAATTACAAGTTAAAGTTTAATGCTTAAACTAACAACAAAACATTCAGAACTCATAAGGATAATGTAATGGCAAATAAACAGGTTAAATATATGGTTAACTGCAATAGCCTCTATTAACACGAAATTAGCAAGAGTAAATTTATCTAAGTCAGCCCTGATAAAATGAGATACCAGATAATACTCAGTGAATGCCAGATAAATTATTACAGATACAAACTATTATCAAAAATGACTGACATAAAACCCAACATTAATTACAAAAACTTCACTAGGCCTACAAATTAAACTTATGCTATACGGTACAAGAAAAAATGCAATAACAGTAATACTCAAATTACACACAGCTGCTAGATGGTTGGAGATTTCTTGAGCACTCACAATAATAATAATATCTGTACAGGGGAGGACAGAGATGTGAACAAAATGAGGAGCAGATCTAAGTGGCAATGATGCAGAGACTGAGCTCATTATATAGGGGCCAGCAGAGCCTGATACAACTTGTAATGAGGACGCGCAAATGAAGCCATGGGGACAAAGAGATGACAATCCCGCAAAGTATAACAGAGATGTCGACTTACTCTACTATAACGGTAGAAGGGGGGACTGAGGCAGAACACGCTCGTGATCAAACATGCAGCATACTGTGCGTTAAAATTACACAATGGATGATGAAATCATAGGCTATGTAACACCTCCCCACAAAGAAAAAGAAATTTACAAAGGAAATTTCTTATTACTCTAAAACAATCTGTATATGGCATTACAGACCATGCAAAGGTCTTTCCTAATGTTACAAAACATGAGATCTCCCTAGCACGTTCAGTCATAGGTACTTGCCAGTATCCCTTTAACAAATCAAACTTACTTATGTACCTAGCCTTTCCGATCTTGTCTATGCAATCTTCTACACGAGGGAGAGGGTAAGTGTCTGTTTTAGTTATCTGATTAACACGTCTGTAGTCGATGCAAAGCCGCTGTGACCCACCTGGCTTAGGGACTAGAGTGACAGGAGAACTCCACTCGCTCTGACAGGGCTCAATCATCTTGTGGTCCAACAGGTAGCCAAGCTCCTTCTGGATGAGAGGAACTTTCACTGGGTTCACACGGTAAGGAGGCAATTTAATTGGCTTTGCGTCTCCAACATCGACATCATGCATCAACACAGTGGTTCTTCCTGGAGTAGCACGGAACACTTGCGGGTACTCCTGCAGTAATGCTGAAAACTCCTGCCTTTCCTTGGGTGGTAGATGAGAAAGCTTAGTCTGGAGATCATTCATGATATCAGGATTCTTCCCCAAACTATCACTCAGGCTCATACTGCATGGGAGAGCTTCACTTGCAGACTCGGGTGGAACAGCTACAGTGCAGACTTGATTATTTTCGTCCCGCCTGTGATATAACTTTAGCATGTTGATGTGACATAGTTGCTTGCTCTTTCTACGATCTGGTGTGGCGATGACATAGCTGACATCACTGAGTTTCTTCTCCACGAAATAAGGGCCACTAAACTTGGCTTGAAGAGGTTGCCCATGAACTGGTAGCAGAATCAAAACCTGATCTCCTGGCTGAAAGTGGCGTAACCTGGACTTCTTATCATACCAAGTCTTCATCTTCTCCTGAGCAGCTCCTAAATTCTCTCTCGCCAGCTGTAAAGCAGTGGACAGCCGTTCTTTGAAATTCATCACATACTCCAGCAGGTTGACGTCATCTTCCTCCGACAGCCAGCATTCCTTAAGTAACTTAAGGGGTCCTCTACTTCATGGCCAAACAGTAGTTCAAAAGGTGAGAAGCCCAGTGATTCATTTGGAGATTCTCTTGCAGCAAACACAACAAATGGAAGACCTTTATCCCAGTCTTTCTGATGTTCCAAACAGTATTTCTTGAGCATCGATTTGAGTGTTTGATGATATCTCTCCAACGCTCCTTGGGTCTGGGGATGGTAAGCTGAAGACGTGATCTGGGTGATGCCCAACTCTTTCAGAGACTGTTTGAAAACGTTTGACATGAAATTACTTCCTGGTCTGACTGTACCTCCTTGGGCAGACCAAACTTTGTGAAGAACCCTAGCATTTCCTTAACCACGTTCTTTGCTGAGATATTTCTATGGAATGGCTTCAGGATAACGAGTAGCCATATCAATCATGGTCAACACATAAGAAAATCCTGAAGAAGTCTTAGGAAGAGGGCCCACAATATCCACCAACACACGGGTGAAAGGCGCCTCAAAAGGAGGAATGGGAACTAGAGGTGCAACCTTTTCGGTCTGATTACACTTCCCCACAACTTGACAGGTGTGACAAGACTTACAATACCAGGAAACATCCCTGAAGATACCTGGCCAGTAGAAGTGTTTCAAAATGCGTGCCACAGTCTTCCTCACTCCAAGGTGTCCTGCCAAACTGGAATCATGAGCCACTCTAATGATATCCTGCCTACAAACACGAGGGATGACAACTTGATGTACAACCTCCCATTCACAGTCGGCTGATGCTGTTGGGGGTCTCCACTTCCTCATAAGTACTCCTGATTTTACATAATAACAAGGGAAGCACCGGCTGACTCTTCTTCACTGTAAGCAGAGTTAGCTAGACCTTTCAACTCAGGGTCAGCAACCTGCAACTCAACCAACTCTTGACGAGACAAATTATCAACACTACGGGGTACTGCCTCATCTGGTGAGTGGTCCAAATTAGCAAGAAAAGTGTCAGCTAGGATAACATCATCATCATCATTATCCTCTAAATCACCAGTAACTTTAGACTTAGCCCTAGTGATAGCACATGCAGGGAACACATCAGGGACATCACAATCCCGGGACACAGCCACTGGCTCACTAGACAACTGAGGAGCTGGACACACTTTGACTTCCACCAATATCATTTCCAAGTAAGAAAGTTACACCTGACATTGGGAGTGTCTCAACCAACCCAACCATAACGGAACCATTAACAAAACCAGACTCTAAATTCACTCTGCACAGAGGAACAGAGAAGTAATTATTCCCTACACCTTGTAAGATTACAGTTTCATCAGAGGAATTAAAATTAGAGCCTAGAACACTGGTCAGCATAAGGGATTGGCAAGCACCTGTATCACGATATATTTGAACTGATTTCCTGTCATTACTGTCCAGAGGACTGACAAAACCATCAGACAGGAAATTAGCACATGAACTCTTGAGAGTGTCACCCACGTTACTGCTCAAAAGAGGAGCTCCATCATGAGAATTTAAGTTACCCCTCAAAGCAGGTTCAGTTAACTCAGTTAAAGAATTCTGGGAACTCTCAAGAGTGGACACTAGACCAATTGACTGAATATTTAAAGACTCCTTTTTGTTCACATCACGCTGTCTCCTGAAACATCTCTCCGTAGTATGACCAAGCTTACTACAATAAGTACATTTACTTTTCTGAAATCTAGAGGTGAAGCTGGTATTTACTTCCTGAGAAACATCATCCTTATTCTCTTTCCTGTTACCTGTACTCTGAGTAGAGGCAACGTACTTACTCTCAGCTTTCCCTTTTCTCTAGAATATCTCTTGTGAGTGAGAACATACTCATCAGCTAAAACTGCAGCATCAGACAAATTATCTATTCTTTCTCATCAAGATATAGGCTTACATCTTTATAAATACACCTTTTGAAGTCCTCCAGCAAAATCATCTGCTTAAATTTGTCAAAATCAGAATCCACATTCTTAGAATTTAACCACTGCTCTAACAGATCTTCTTTGATTTTTGCATACTCAACATGGGATTGCTTATCTTGCTTGTAAGTTGTCCTAAATTTTACTCTATAGGCTTCAGGAACAAGCTCATAGGCCTTAAGAATTAAGCTCTTAACTACATCATAATTATCAGATTGATCCTGAGGCAAAGATGCATAAGTTACTTGAGCTTTACTGGTGAGAACAGTTTGAAGGAGTACTGGCCAATACTCCTTAGGCCAATTAAAACCTGTAGCTACCCTCTCAAACAACTGAAAATACTTTGTTAAATCAGATTCATTAAAAGGAGGGACAAGTTTAACATTTTTAGCCACATCAAAATCATCAGAGCTAGATGATCCAGTTCCACCTTGTTTCATGCGATACTCATGGTCTGCCTGAATCCTGGCAAGTTCAACTTGTGCCTGAGCCTGTATCTGTGCCTCTTCAATACGAGCCTGAGATTCCGCCTGCTTAGCATTTGCCTGAAATTCAGCTTTAGCACGAGCCTCCTGCAGAGCTAGCTGTAACTTAGCTAATTCAATCTGCGTTTGCTCATTTGGAGGAGTTACATTAAACAAGCTTTTATTAATCATGCCAACAATTTGATCCTTAGAATGATGAGAGTGAACTGCAATTCCCAATTGTTGAGCAACAAGCTTAAGTTCATTCTTTGTTCTGTTTTCTATATCACACACTGTTTGCACATTTGACAAAAAGTCCTTGGCTTCATCAAGTGTAGAAATAGTAGCCATCATGAATATATCAGTCACAAAATATCAAACAATATCCTTATGATAATATCCTGAATATCCTGATATGAGGTCGCCAAATTTATGTTACGGAACAGAGAAAGATAACGTACACTTTAAGTGAGAATACGAAGAGTCACTACTGTCCCGTAAAGTTCCAGGTTCAAAACAAAAGAGTTAGGTAAAATTACAAGTTAAAGTTTAATGCTTAAACTAACAACAAAACATTCAGAACTCATAAGGATAATGTAATGGCAAATAAACAGGTTAAATATATGGTTAACTGCAATAGCCTCTATTAACACGAAATTAGCAAGAGTAAATTTATCTAAGTCAGCCCTGATAAAATGAGATACCAGATAATACTCAGTGAATGCCAGATAAATTATTACAGATACAAACTATTATCAAAAATGACTGACATAAAACCCAACATTAATTACAAAAACTTCAGTAGGCCTACAAATTAAACTTATGCTATACGGTACAAGAAAAAATGCAATAACAGTAATACTCAAATTACACACAGCTGCTAGATGGTTGGAGATTTCTTGAGCACTCACAATAATAATAATATCTGTACAGGGGAGGACAGAGATGTGAACAAAATGAGGAGCAGATCTAAGTGGCAATGATGCAGAGACTGAGCTCATTATATAGGGGCCAGCAGAGCCTGATACAACTTGTAATGAGGACGCGCAAATGAAGCCATGGGGACAAAGAGATGACAATCCCGCAAAGTATAACAGAGATGTCGACTTACTCTACTATAACGGTAGAAGGGGGGGACTGAGGCAGAACACGCTCGTGATCAAACATGCAGCATACTGTGCGTTAAAATTACACAATGGATGATGAAATCATAGGCTATGTAACAGTATATATACTTTGGTGCCAGCAGTTGTTGAGCGTTTCACTGGTAGGTAGCAGTACTGCACACGACTAAATACTAGACACACCGATCACTAGGTGTCAGCATCACTTTGCACGTCCACTGTTGTACCGTGTTTTAAGTTGGTGTGGCGGGCGTTGCATTACGGCCTCATCGCACTCGCACTCTCCACAATTGTTCCATCTATGTGCAAATGAGTTACCGGCGCCGTTGGCCCGATACTCCGCAAAACAATGTGTACTTGAAACAATGACCACAAGCGTTATTCTGTCGGCAGTTCTCGTGCATCGCACACCTTACTCTCACCATTTACAATCACACAAACCATTAATTCCATTAGGATACATAAAAAGATACCAGATCATCATCATCATGGAAACCCCAGGGAACAAAGAAAGATAATGCATCATCATCATCATCCAAATCTTACATCATCTTCCCAGCAGAATGGTCTAGTAACAGGAACGAGTCGACAGACGAAGTGAAAGGAACAAGAAACAGAACAACCACAAAGACAGTTTCGAGTGAAATGAACTACACAGCAATTAACTCGTCATTAAGCTCTTTTAAATTCTGGGTCTCACCTCATAGACCAAGTATTTCACACACTAAAGTGCCTCATAACACCTAAGGGATAAAAGCAATCCAGTCGAATGCCCAGTGAAAAACAAGCACAGAAAAACCGTACAGCCTCACTCCAGAGCAGGTTATAAACCTATACTCAGTTTTTTTTTTATCGGGGCGAAGATGTACTTGACAGATTGGTGATGATTGGCTGAATGCAACATTACTTCATAATCTAGCATTATTAACTGACAACAAATATCTGAGGGGGAAATTTGGGTTAGCAAATATTTTTTGGATATGTTCCATTCAGCCAGTCATCATCAATCTGCCATGTGCATCTTCGCCTCAATAAAAAAAACGTGGTATAGACGCTCACAACAAGAGCAAAAATACCATAGTTATCCCTAAGATGATTTTTTTTTTTAAACCATACCATAGTTAGCGCTAAAACAGATTTCTGTAAGAGTACTTTTCGTTAGAACCTCCTCCTCCTCTTCCCCTCATTATCATCTCGCAAGAGGTAAGTCGTGCCTTGTCCATATACAGTGAGCTATGGAGTGGGAAATAGGAATGTATCTCATGTCTTGTATATTTCTGAACTATACATACTTCACCCATCCATTTGCATTACTTTGTCAATATTTTTACTTCCCAAACTTCCATACTCGATTATATACATAGTTATTTACCACATCCATCCATTTTCTTGATTTTCCATGGCTGTTATCCACATACTTCATATACTGTATATCCTCTTCTTGGTGTTGCCATATTATTTAAACACTCTTTTACACCTAATTTCTCAAGTGAACCCTGCTCTTCTAATCACACGCTTTTAGATCTATCCTCAAAAGTTCCCCTGCCCACTCCATTTCAATTCGGAACCCATTCAGTCCTCAGCTCCACTTGTTATGCCTCGGTTCACCTGACCCACACTAATCCAGCCATGGAACGTTCACTTGGATTAGCTCATTTGCTGGATTCTTTGGTGTAGGGAGTAACTGTAAATAAGGCAGTTCCTGGGAGATAATTACTTTATTACCTGTACATTGTAGTTATCAGAATAATAATTTACATTTCTCATGTCTTTATCGGGGTAAGTGCATGACAATCTGGACGTAAATCGAGCACATCGCCTTCCCTTTCTCACAGTTCTTTATAATCTCCCGCACAAACAGGAGTGTGAAAGTTGAGAGGGATGTGATGGCCAAGGGATGCCTTTGAATTAATACAATGAAAGCAGAGGACATCATTCTATCATGTCCTGGGATCATACACAGGGAAGAAGAAACAATAATAAAGCCAAAACATTCACTATCACACAGCCTGTGATGATTCAGTACATAATTCGCACTATCGATATCACACTTCTGTCCAGATCACCCATTGTAGGCACTCAGTAACCACGTGGCATAAATATTCAGACTTGCTGCCTAGTTGATAATAAAATACATCCATTTATTCCACGATTCTCTCATCACATAATAATAATGAAAATCACAGTCATCATCTCGAACTAAAATATGATATACATGTACTTTAACCTGCCACGTGCCGGCAGACTTTGGACCCTCATGGAACCGTAGTGCCGGCCAATTTTCGATTTTTTTTTTTTTTTGCTAGATAGGTTAGAAATGATGAGAAAACATGGAGAACAACCATAAAAGTACTCACAGAAGCCATTTAGGTCGATTATGAGGTCGATTTTCCCTGAGCAGGCGGCTAAAAACTTCCGAGTAACGCCTGTAGACTTCACCGCCCCCCGCCACCACAGAGAGTGAGGAGGCCGAAGCCTGGATTTTCTTCATCAGTAACTATGCTATTCAAGACAAGGACATGCTTACTGGGCATATAGATGATATAGGAAGTGTTCCCAAGCACAGTTATGTACGTTGGCGTATTACGACAAGCGAGTGAGTTGGATTGCCCAAAAAGTGTTCGTAAAAGTTCTTATTCTATGTTTCTGAGGTAGAAAGTTTGTCCTCACACGTATTATACTGTACATTATATTTGTTTTCCACATAACTTATGGTTCTTTTTATAGTCTAGTCACTCTTGGTGTGTTTTCTCGCACACTCAACTCACTACCGTTCTCTTTTCTCACATGGCAAGATATTCGTGCCGTGTCGCTTCACCTAGTATATTTTCTGAAAGCCCTACCGACCTCTTTTCTCTCACGGCAAGATTTTCGCTGTGTGTCGTTTCACTTAGTATATTTTCTCACACACACACACACACACACACACACACACACACACACACACACACACACACACACACACACACACACACACACACACACACACACACACATACATACGTAACATATTTTACTTTACTTACTATTATAATATCACCAACACTAGTTTCTTATCATATCACAATTGCTTATGAGATAATTATCATTACTTATCATTTACAATCATGTATGGTACATTCACTTGCGCTTTTATCGCACACACCACATAGCTCAGAAGTGGAGTAGGGTGTGGTATTCTTTGAATCAGGGTGTGAGGCACAGCCCACATCACATTCCACACGCTGGTAATGCATGTCGTTTCGCTGTTTTCTGGGCCGTGCTGTGCTGTGTTGGCACACGTGACACCTGCGTTCGGGATTCCTCTTTGCACCTGACGCCGTCACTACCTATGGGAAATGACATTCAGTGAGGCGAAGAGGATTTTCCCCATCAGCTGAATGTTATCCCAGGGGCACGATCACAGCCATGGGTGTCAATCAGCTCTCTCTGCACAGCTCCCTTATGAAGTTCTAGAAAGTGTCGCTGGATCGTGTGGTGTGAGCGTGGAGGAGGTGAGCATTCAGAACTGTTAAATCCAGCAGGTGAAAGAACGGTTTCTTGTACCACTTCATCGTGGGTCTGGCACGCTCGACGCTCCATATCAATGCATCCGACTGGTCTACCTGACGCATATTGATATTGTAATCAATTACAGCCTCAGGCTTCCAAACGTGCACACATTTTTCACTGTGGTAATAGATGGTCTTTTTGATATGTATCAGGGGGCAATAAACCATTGAAAGGTTTACCTTGCGGTTGTGGTGCCAAGTAGTGGCGAGGATATTACTGGCTTGAAAGAACACTACCTCATTCCTTTCCAGTTACCTGCCCAGCTGTACCATGTGCTGCCTGTTTTTTATTTTTATTTTTTTCTCACAGTACCGCAGATGCCAGTCTCTTGCTGCTACAAATTCCAAGCAAGGAGTGGGCTAGCGTACCAATTGTCCAGGTACAGGACGTGCCCACGATGAAGGTACAGTAGCATCATTGTTTTCACAACTGCACCAGAAAAATCGACAGTCCTATCCTCTGTAATTTCCGTCTGTGCATCGGTGTACAGGACTATGTCCTGCACATACCCGGTCCTGCAGTCACACATGACGAAAATCTTGAACACAAAGTGGTATCTTTTGCTTGGGATATATTTCCTGAAGGCAATGTTCCCCCTCCATAACACGAGATTCTCGTCTATGACCAGGTCCCTGTAGGGAGAGAAAGAGGATCAGAATCGCACCCTCAGGTGATCAAACACTAGGTGAATTTGGCGTTTCCTGTTGGTGTTGCCTATGTTGCTGGGGTCCTCGTTATCTTAAAAATGGAGCCAGCTGAGAATGTACTGGAATCTGTTTCTCCCCATAACTCTTCCAAAGAAGGGTGTTGACATAAGGGGGTCCACAGTCCAGAAAGAAGGCAACTGATTCTTTTTTATCAGTCCCATCAATAGAACAAATGCCAGGAACAGGTACAACTCGTCGACAGATATGTCGACATCAAACGGCCAGCTATGGGGTATTTGTGGGGCTGTGCCACGGCAGAATGCTCCATACGTGTTAGAAAGTATCCAGAAGCTGGGAACCAACTCTCTATTGAAGAAGTTTTTGAAGAAATCATTCCTCCCACAGGACTGGTTTAACTCAAGAACAGTACAGCCTGCCGTGTCCCCACGAGCAAATCGGTAGAGAGGCGGCCTGCAGTCCTGATGGACCCAGGTTCGAATCCCGGCTGGGGCAGGGAACAGTTTAAGGATTTGAATTTCATAAAAGGCAGACTTTCCTGATCTACCAGATGACCTGCCGACATGTCGTAAAAATACCCCCGCTAATACCAATACACCAATCCTGTATGAGACAGCCCTAGCATGTATTCAGTATGGACGGTGGGTGTTAGCGCCGAAGTGGTGACATGTGGAGGTGTAGGAGGACTACTGGGCCTTGGGATAAGCTACTGCCCCTGAGATATAGGCCCTGAAGCCTGTGTCCAGAGTCGGACACATAAAAAAAAAAAAAAAAAAAAATGGTTGGTGAATGGGAACAAAGTTGCTCTCACCCTCCCATCGCACGACACCTCATCCTCTGCTTCACCATCTCCACCATCACCACCATCACCATCACCGTCCCTGTATTCAGGATAGGGAGGAAAACTGGAAGTCACCTGGGGAATATTTCCCTTCTCATCTTCCTCCCAGCTATCACCTTTTTCCCCCCTACCTTTCCCTTTTCCTTTCCCCTTCCCCTTTCCTTTCATTTCCACATTACTAATAAGGGAGGAGGAAGCACTAAAATGAGATGGGGAATTTCCATGGGGAAGGTCTCCTGTGCCGGAGGTGCTGGGATGAGATGATTCAGGCTTTTGTGAAGTCTGTGGCGGTGTGCTCCTCCGCACTCCACGTGAGTAAAACAATGCACTACTCACCTTGTATTTTTTAGTTTGTAAATCCTCCCTGGCCTTTGGCCCTTGACGGGGGAATCCTACCCACTTTGGCAGAGTGTATTTAGCACTAGGATCCTCCTGATACTCATCCATACTAGAGGAATCTTCATGTGATTGAGGGCAGTGTGGGATGGTAGGAAAGGGTGGTGGGAAGCGTTGGTGGTGGTGGGGCTGCCTTGGAGGATAACATAGTCACTTTCATATATTTTTCCTCCCTGGGGAATGATACTTCTTCATCACTGCTTGATTCTGAGTCTGGCTGAACGTAATCCCTGTCAACCACATCGTCATCTAATGGGGAATCGATTTCCCCATCGTAGGGCACCTCAAGGAGAGAGTCAATCTCGTGCTGGGCTAAGCCACGTTGTGCCATGATCCTCACTCACTGTCAAAATCAGACTGACGTGGCGCGCTCCCACACGGGCCCAGGTGTTCAGTGATGACTCATACGTGGCGGGTGAGGCCTAGAGAGGCGCGGGAATATCCCCACCGATTTCTTGGTGCATAGTTTGATTTTTCGAATTTTGGCAAATATATCTAATTGTGGATGTACATGTACGTCATTGGCATGCAGGAGGTTAAAGTTAGTTAATCATAATCGCAGATTTTCTACAGGTATTCATCGTTTAAGGGAGTAGATTGTAGAACCAGTCAAACAAGGTGGTACTCCGAAGGTGTATGAAAAGCTGATGACAGAGAGAGGTGGAACTCCGTTTCATCAGCCCTCAGGACTAGCATCTGAGCATACACTTCTGCTGAACTTTTCCCGTGTTTCAGTAACACACAGAGTAAATCAGCTTGCTCTCCATTACAAGTTCCTCTAACTATCAACAAACTATATGCACATTGTACACTACATTTCCAATTCAAAATTTTGTTAAAAATGGCATCTCGTCACCAAGCCTCGGAGTCCCTGGAGGGGAACTCTCAGTAACGAACTGGTGAGATGCCTGAAAACAACTGTCTGGCTCACGTCTCCTTCATTTCTGCAACATTCAAGGCCATTCCTCTAGCTTTCTCACTTTTGAACATCACCTCTCTTCCTCTTGTAAATCTTACCTTCTCTTCCTTACAGAGGTTGAACTGTCTGAAACGACTAATAGCAAATCCTTCTCTGCATCCTCCTACTTTCTCTATAATCATTTGAAAGCCAAAGGCTGTTTTTGTGTATGTGTACGCAACAGCATATCTTACTCTCGTGTTTCTGAACTTGACTCTTCTGAATTTTCCACTCATTGGCTTTGGCTATCCTATCTTTCCCAAACTAAAAATATCAGTTTTTTTTTTTTTATGTGAGGAAGAAGGAACCAAAGGCAACGAGCCCACAAAACTGTTCCTTCCAAGAGAAAAACAAAATACAAGAGAGAGCCAAATTCAAGATCTGATCATTTTGAGATGCCTGGACACACTGCATTTGAAAGACTGGAGATCATAGGAAACAGGAAATACAGACAGAGGGACAGAGGGAGACAGTTCCAGAGTTGACCTGTTACATAAATGAATGACTAGGATTAATGGGTAACTCTTACATTGGAGAGTTGGACAGAAAAGGGATGAGAGTTTGCTGCTAGACAGGTGCTACACGCACGTCGTAGAGGTGGAGGAATGCATGCAGACAGTTCAGAGGAGCAGTGACCATTGAAGCAGCGATAGAAAAGAGATAAAGATGCAACAGTGCGGCAAAAAGACAAAGGTTGAAGGGAGTCAGTAAGATGATGAGACTTAATGAGGCGAAAAGCCTTTGACTCCACCCTATTGAGAAGAGCTGTATGTGGGGAGCCCCCAAATTCTAATGACCATGAAAAATCCTTCGACTGTCTTACTTCTAAGATGGAACACAACAAATTAATTTCTCCTTTCTCTGAAATCTATATTCTATGTGATTTCGGTATTCACCACCAAATTTGGCTCTCCTCACCTTACACTGATCCACCTTGTGAACAAGCCTACATCTTTCCTACTCTTAATGAGTTGGAGCAGCTTGTACAGCACCCTACCAATATCCCTGACCTCCTTGGAGAAGTTCCAACATACTGACCTCTTCCCTACAACTATTTCTTCTACTTACACTCTTAATCTTTTCTCTCCGTTGGGCTTCTCCAATCATAAACTTATCATCTTAACCTGTCCTATAACTCCAGTAAGGCCTGTGGACCCTCGCAAGAGGCAGCATCTGTAGCACTTTGGAGCTCCTGATTGTGAGGCTCCCAGGCAGCACTTCTATAATTCTCCCTTGAATGATTATTGCTTCCTTGGCCAAGAGCATTATGTGTGTGCTTTGCGTTTTATGGAGTTTATTCGCTAGGGCATGGAAGCATTATTTTTAAATAACAGAACAGAAGAGGGTAAAGCAAAAGAATAGAAAATATAATCCATACACCAGACTACCGGTGTCCTCCATTCATAAATTATCTGTAACAGTTGGACTTGAATAGCTGTAGGTTGAATTTTGGGGGGATACAACTCTGGGGAGGTGAGTTCCAGAGAGATGCAGTTCGGGAAATAAAAGAATTCTGATAGGCAGAAATTCTGCAATATGGCTGTGAGACATTCCAGTGGATGAGGAATTTGGAAGGATTTTGAGTGTAAAGTGGAGGGACTGTAAGAAAATGTTCTGGAAAGAGGTGAAGAGAGTAAGACAGGGTGGAAGTGAGGTTAGCCAGGGAGTGAAAGATAAAAATGGTAGATTACTAGTGGAGAAGGGAGAAAAAGTGACCAGATGGAGAGAACACTTTAAGGAATTGTTGAACATACAGGATGGAAATAATGCGAGTATAAGTGGCTGGTGAATGGTTGGGAGAAATAGGGAGGTGAGAAGACAGGAAGAAATCAGTAGGATAGAAGTTGTGGAAGCAATGAAGAAAGTTAAATTGGGGAAAGCCGCAGGAATTGGAGTGTGTGGTGAAATGCTGAAGCATGGGGAAGAGATAGTAGTAGAATGGATGTGGAAGATGTGCAGATTGGCCTGGGAGGAAGGTAGAGTCCCGGAGGATTGGAAGTCAGGTATAATTATTCCCTTGTACAAAGGAAAAGGGGAAAAAGAAGTGTGTGGTAATCATAGAGGCATTTGTCTTCTTAGTATAATAGGAAAAGTGTATGGTAGGATACTTATTGACAGAATTAGAGAAAGAACAGAGGAATTAGTTGGAGAAGAACAGGGAGGCTTTAGGAAGGGAAGAGATTGTGCAGATCAGATAGTCATTCTTAGATCTTTAGTGGAAAAGTTTCTAGAGAAGGGAAAGAAGTTGTATGCGACTTTCATGAATTTGGAGAAAGCATATGACAGGGTGGATAGACAAGGATTGTGGAAAGTGTTAAGAATATATGGAGTAGATGGGAAGTTGCTGAATGTTGTGAAGAGTATGTATGATGATGCTAAGGCTGCAGTGCATGTTGATGGTGAACTAAGTGAATTTTTCTCTTTGAAGGTTGGGTTGAAACAGGGATGTGTCATGTCTCCATGGTTGTTCAATCTGTACATGGATGGGGTAATAAAAGAGGTACAAGGTAGGGTAGTGGATGTTGGATTGGCCCTGGTGAGAGAGGATAGTGTTTGGAAACTCCCTGTTGCCTACTGTTGTTTGCAGACGATACTGTGTTGTTGAGTGAAGACGAAGGGGAGCTGCAAGGCTTGGTGGATGAGTTTGGGAGAGTGTGTAAGAAATGGAATCTAAAGGTGAATGTAGGGAAGAGTAAAGTGATGGTCTTTGAGAGAGGTGAAGTCAGTGAATGTACAGCGAGGTTGGATGGTGAAGAATTGGAAAATGTGAGTACGTTTAAGTACTTGGGTAGTGTGATGAGTAAGGATGGAGGATTGGAGGGTGAAGTGCTTGAAAGGGTACAGCAGGGAAGAAAGGTTGCTGATTCTTTGAAAGCAGTGATAAGAAACAGGGAAGTGAGCATAGAACTGAAAAAGTTACTACATGACAGTATTGTGAAGCTTGGACGTTGTTGGAAGGACACAAGTCAAGAGTGAGAGCAATGGAAATGAGTTATTTAAGAGGAGCCTGTGGAGTCACATGGAGAGACAGGCTGACGAATGAGGATATAAAGGAGCGTTGTGGTGTGGATGTGGATGTGATAGGAAGCATTATGAGGAACACACTGAGGTGGTTTGGCCATGTGGAGAAGATGAAGGATGAAAGACTGACGAAGAGATTGTATGTGAGTGAGGTGGAGGGGGAAAGAGGGAGGGGGAGGCCGAGGATGAGATGGAGGGATGGGGTGGAGAGGTATATGAGAGTGGGGTGTGTGAGTTGGGAGCAGGGCAGTGAAATGGCGGGGGACAGGGCGACGTGGAGGCGATTCGTTTGTGGCTTTCATCTCTAGCTTCCTTTTTGGTCCTTTTATAGCTGCTGTTGTAGACAGTCACCGTTCTACTCCTAGAGCTATCATTAGTGGTGTTCCTCAGGGTTCAGTCCAATCACCAACTCTCTTCCTTCTATTCATCTGTGACCTTTTAAGCTGTACATCTAACCCTATCCTCTCATACACTGATGACTCCACCCTTCACCTTTCCATTCGCTTCCCACTTTGTGCATCTCAGCAATTACTTCAGCCAACAGGGATGAGGGTATGGCATGCGTATGTCTGACTTGGCTCTCATTTCTGATTGGGGTAAAAGTAATCTTGTTGTTTTTTATGTTTCAAACGCTCATTTCTTACACCTTTCAACTTGTCAAAATCTTCTGCATGAGTCTATCTATCTATCTATATACCTAGGCTGCTTCCCCCAAGAAAAGGGAGGTAGCCGAGACAGGACGACTCACTCTCCATTTACTCATCCATTCAAACACATTCATTCTCATCTTAGCTCCAAAGGAGAGAACGGACAGATCCTCACCGCATCACACCGCACAAGGGTCAACTGGGCAATGCAATCAGTGACATCCGCAGCAGGGCCCGACAGCAGAACTGGTTTACCCCTGCCACATCATAACAGATCCATCCCCTTACCCGCACCTGACCTGACTAGCTGATCAGACCAAATGCGGGAGAATATCCCCTCAGGGCTGCGTCATCACTTATTCATTCACAATTTCTCTCCATTTATTTCTGTCACGCACAGCCACTCTTCCTTGCTCAACAGACATCCCTCTCGCATCCAGCGCTCTCTTCACACTGTCCATCCATCCTATTCGTGGTCTTCCTCTCAGCCTTACACCTCTCACATCAGATCTAGTTATCTTTTTCACCAATCGCTCATTATCCATTCTCTCCATATGCCCAAACCATTGCAACACCCTCTGCTCAACTCTACCAGCCATCTCCCGAACAACTCCAGTTCTCCTTCGCACTTCATCATTTCGCACTCGATCCATACGCGTCACTCCACACATACTCCTCAGACATCTCATCTCCATTACATTCAAACTTTTCCTCTCTGCTACACCCATATTCCATGTTTCAGCCCCATATAATGCAGTCGGTACCACAACACCCTCATACAGCCTTCTCTTTTACATCCATTCTAAGCGAACGACATTTAAACATTTTTTTCATTCCTCCCAGCACCTTTCCTACTTCATTTATTCTAAACTTCACTTCTGCATCTATTCTTCCATCCACAGCAACATGTGACCCTAGATATTTAAAACAATCTACCTCCTCAAGCAACTCACCATTCAAAACTATATTCATCCCCCTACCATCTATCAACCTCGTACACTTCATCACTTTACTCTTATTCTCATTTACTTTCAATTTCCTCCTTTCACACACCCTTCCAAACTCCTCTATCAACTGTCTCAATCTCTCCTCTGAATCAGTCACCAGTGCAGTATCATCTGCAAACAGCAGCTGCTTCAGATTCCACTCTCCTCCATCGACATTTACCAGACTCAGACCACCTAAAACTCTTGCATTCACCTCCCTTACAACACCATCCATGTAAATGTTAAACAACCAAGGCGACATCACACATCCCTGTCGCAGCCCCACTCTCACGGGAAACCAATCACTCACAGCATTTCCCACTCTTACACACGCTCTACTATTTACATAAAAACTTTTCACCCCTTTTAGTAACCTACCATCAAGTCCATACAATCTTAAAACAGTCCACAAAGCCTCCCTATCAATTCTATCATAAGCTTTCTCTAAATCCATAAATGCCCAAAACACCTCCTTGCCTTTCGCTAAATACTTTTCACACACTTGTCTCACAGCAAACACCTGATCAACGCATCCCCTCCCTCTCCTAAAGCCACACTGCTCATCACTAATCACTCCCTCTGTACCCTCTCTAACTCTCATAATTAACACTCTACCATACACTTTACCTACAACACTCAACAGACTTATACCCCTAAAGCTAGTACATTCATACTTATCACCCTTGCCTTTATACAACGGGACCACACAAGCACTTGCCCAGTCAAATGGCACCATACCTTTCTCAAAGCACACATTCAACAATCTTACTAACCAGTCAACAATAGTCACTCCACCACCCTTCAGGCATTCCACAGCACACCCATCCATACCTGCAGCTTTCCCTGTTTTCATCTCCTTTACTGCCTTCTCCACTTCCTCCTTCGTGATCAAAGAATCATTTAACTCTCCCAACACATTTATTCCTTGCACCCTTCTATCCGCCACAATCTCAGCCACGTTTTCCTCCTCTACATTTAACAATCTTTCAAAATACTCTGCCCATCTCTTCCTTACTGCATCCATCTCAATTAACATCCTTCCATCCTCTGCTTTTACTCGTTCTTCCTTCCCAGACTCTCCCTTTCGCACCCTTTTCACCTCCTTCCAAAACATTTTCTTATTCTGTTGAAAATTCTCTGTCAGCCGCCTACCCCACCTCTCATCTGCTGCCACTTTAGCATCACGCACAGCCCTTCTCGCTCTATTCCTCTTTTCCTTATACCTTTCATATGACATCTCATCCTTCCTCTGCAGCCACACTTCATATGCACGTCTCTTCTCAGCCACAGCCATACTTACTTCCTCGCACCACCATTCACTTCCTTTTCTTACACCACCACCCACACGTCTCACACCACACACCTCTTCTGCATGCCCCACCACAGCACTCTTAAACAACTGCCATTCCTCCTCCACGCTGCCATTTTCACGATCTTTCACTGCATTCCACTCATCTTCCAATTTCTCCTGATACTCTATCTTTTTCTCTCTTTTATCCAACTCACTCACTTTCAAAACCTCCCTGACACACCTAACCCTCCTAGCTCTCACCCATCTCTTACCTACTCTTAACTTTCCCTCTACCAGGTAGTGGTCAGACATACCTCCACCCTCCCCTCTCAGAACTCTCACATCCAACAATCTTCCTATTACATTCCTAGACACAACCACATAGTCCATCAAGGCTCTATCAACAACCCTTCCACCCTCCTGTCTCACCCATGTATACTTATAAATATCTTTCTTCTCAAACAGCGTATTCCCAATCACCATCTCTCGCTCAACACACATCGCTATAATTCGTTCCCCATTTTCATTTCTTCCAGGCACACCATGCATACCAACTACACCTTCAACTGCTACATTTCCCACTCTAGCATTCAGATCTCCCATCATTACCACATTCACATTCGCTCCAAAACTCTGCAGACACTCATCAACATCATTCCAGAAAGACTCCCTCTCTTGTTCATCTCTTTCACTACCAGGCCCATATGCACTCACAAACACCCACAACTCACGTTCAAATTTCGCTTTCACCCACATCAGTCTCGATGACACCTCCTTCCATTCAATCACACACTGCTGTACTTCCGGACTCACTAACAAGGCCACACCTTCTCTTGCCCTTCCTCTATCAACACCTGACAATCTTCCATTCACACTTCCAAACATAGATTCCCCCTTCCCTTTCATCTTGGTTTCACTCAAAGCTAACACATCCAACTTTCTTCTCACAAACATTCTCCCAATCTCCTCCCTTTTAGCCTCAATTGTACTACATCCACGCACATTCATAGACCCAATCTTCAGGGTACGGGGATAACTCCATCCCCCACCCCTTTCTCTGGCCTGTCTCTTTTTAGGAACTAAAAAACAGAGGAGGGGGTCTAGTCCCCTCACCCCGCCCCTTTTAGTCGCCTTTTACGACACGCAGGGAATACGGTGGCAGTATTCTTCCTAACACAACCTGGCCACAGAGTAGTAGTACCACCCCATAGTGCGGCCAGGTTGTGTCCCCCCCGCCACAGGGGGGGGGACACAACCAATCAGCTCAATCGTGCTTCAACTTTAAACATACTTGGGGTTTCATTCACCTGGGATTTATCTTGGAAAAGTTATATTAAGTCTCCTGTAAAATCTGCTTCCAATAGATTCGGTGTACTAAGCCGCCTCCGTACCTTCTTTACTCCTGCATAGTTGTTAACATTATATACACGGGTGGCCCTTTGTATAGTACAACTCTCATGTCTGGGGAGGCTTCACATAATTCTAGAGCCCTTCTCAAAAAGGTGAAGTCAGAGTCCTTTCGTCTCATTAACTCTCCTCCTCTTACTGGCTTCATTCGACCTCTGTCTCTTTGCCACACTATTGCATCTTTATCTCTTTTCTTTCATTACTTCAATGGATACTGCGCCTCAGAGAGAGAGAGAGAGAGAGATGGCTTGCGATATTTCCTGTAGGAGAACATTCGAAGGAATTCGTAATTTATTTGCTCATGAAAGCTTTCATTTCCGGAAACGAACTCATTAATTGATTGGAATCACTTAGACACATATTTGCAATGATTCGTAAGAAGAATGGAGAGTTCCTTCAAATGTACACTATCTTGAGAACTACAAATCCTCCCCCACCTCCCCCCAAAAAAAGGTGCACAGAACATTATTTTTCAGCAGTATGCGGTGAACGAGCATAGTCTTGTGTTTACCGAAACATTTCTGTAATCAAGGTCGGATCTAGACTAAGGAAGTAGTAGAGGCCATGAGGCAATTGTTAACAGAAAATAAGGTTATGTAAGAAATGAATTTGACAAGAACACTCCCAAGATGCGTAACAAATCTGTGCAGGGTGGGTTAACTAGGCTAAATCATAAATATAAATTATAAAGACACTAACAAATGAGAAAAAAAATCAGATTTTGGGAGGCCCTAAGGTAGAGATTGTTTAGTTTATGCATAACTCGACACTATCTGTGATAAGTGAATATGATATTTAAAGGCATTTACCATAAAACATACAAATCGCCAGAACGTGGGAAATAAAGCAACCGAAGACATATTATTTCCAACACAATTATCCGAAATCTGAATAACCAGTGTTTTCAAAGTAAAGGAAAATGGTGTAGTGTCCATATCAATTATTTTCGTTATATAACGGCCAAAAAATTAATCCCTTTAAAATAGAAGAGTTGTAAAAGAATATTTGTGTATGCCGTAATATATGACATACAGTATATAGCGTTTCCTGAGAAAAAGAAGCCAACTGAAAATGCCAACTTCTCCCGGTTGATCATTGCTCGGCAAGCAAACAACTTTGCTGTAATCACAAACTGTTCAACTGTTAAGTGTGCACCCACATTTTCTGCATAATTTGTTGCGCTTGAAAACTTAAATTTTACGGATACTGGAAAATCGTAATGTAGATTTACGATGGACTAGGCTGAAAAATTTGCTACTCGTGTTAGTTACGTCCATAAGAGATACTCGAATTAGGGATTCATGTTAACTCAGTAATAACAATGTTTCACCCACCAAGAATAGTTATGTGCCAAAACAATGAACTTTTAGCTTCCAACCAGTGTATGCATAAAAGTGATCATATATATCAAGTATATAGGTTACTCTACCATCAAATTCAGCAATTATTTAGTGTTTTTGTGAGGTTTGGTGCCAAAACAAAGCATGAATGTTGCAAGAAGCAAACAAACACTTACATGAAATTGAAATGAAATCTGGAATGGAGGAAATCAGTGTTACAGACGTAATTGACTCTGGAGTGAGATGTGTCCTAGGATTTATGGTGGACATGAGCAACATCTGCGCTCTCAGATTTTGAATATTAAGAGACAAAATAAACTCTTAAGTGATTTTTTTTGTTTTTTCACTTTTTTGACAATACCGTACACTGGAAATCACACACACACACACACACACACACACACACACACACACACACACACACACACGTATATATATATATATATATATATATATATATATATATATATATATATATATATATATATATATATATATATATATATGTGTGTGTGTGTGTGTGTGTGTGTGTGTGTGTGTGTGTGTGTGTGCGTGTGTGTGGAAAGTTTGTAACGCTCCAGCAAGAAATCAAACCCGAGACCCCTAGACAGAAGTCTGACACTATTACCACAAAATCATGGCGTGATAACAGCTAAGCCATGTGAATTTAACGAAGAACAAGGTACCATTATGGAAGCATATATTTTAACCGCAACCCATATGATGATACATATTTCAGACACATCAGGATTATTGCTCAGCCCCGTGGAATGCGGCTAGTGAAAGAGTAGTTTTAATCTATCTCAGCCAATATATAGCCATCTACCTTTTTATATGCTGGAGAAACACACACCACACGTGTATACATAACTTATGTGGAAAGTTTTTAACGCTCCAGCCGGGAATTGAACTTGAGACCTATAGATAAAAGTCAGGCACTGTTACCTGATGTGTTTGAAATATGTATCATCATATGGGTTGTTGTTGAAGTACATCCTCCCATAATGGATTTACCTGATTCATTGTTGAATTCAGGTGGCTTAGCTGTTATCACGCCATGGTGAAGTGGTAACAGTGCCCGACTTCTGTCTTGAGGTCTCGGGATTGATTCCAAGCTGCAACGTTAAAAACTTTCTACATATGTACACACGTGTAATATGTTTCTCCAGTGTATATATATATATATATATATATATATATATATATATATATATATATATATATATATATATATATATGTCAAGATATGTACATGTGTCTGTCTGAGTGTTTCTTCGTTTCTTTCACGAGAACAGTAATAGATATCGATGTATTTTTTACTGCATTTGGGCGGGGTAAGTTCAGGAAGTGTCGGAAATATATCCCCCACCAAAACAAAAATGGCATCACGTGCGCCGCAAGGGCGCGAAGTTGTCGGAATATATGACGCACGAAAATATGAGACTTTTTTTTTTCCCCTTTTTGGTCAGAAATATTCACTGTGGGCTCACCAGCCGTATGGGAACACACATAATGGTATTTACAAACATTTTGTGATGGAATGGCTATTGGTTACTTCCACAATTTTTTTCGGGCAAACAATAACATAAATAAATATATAAATAAATAAATATCTATCTATCTATCTATCTATCTATATATATATATATATATATATATGTATTACAGCCCAAATTTGCCCAATCCAATGGGCCATACTTCCATTCATTAATCATTCAAGCTCCCGGAATCCTGGCTTTATCGGATACTCCAAAAACATTCACCACGTTCTGTAGCTTCACATAAAGGTATCCGATAGAGTCAATCCGGACGCTGCCATGTTAAAAAGGGGTGTCGAAATCCCTGATCATGCCCTTCTTCTCACAACATTCATCCATCCAGCTCGATCTTCTGTCAATTCCCTAGCCTCACCGACTTTCAAACCTCTCTTCCTCCCATATTCATCCACCGTATCTCTTCACCTTCTCCTTGGCCTATACTCTCTTCGATTCTGGTGTCCACCGACTTCCTCACTCCGCATCTTTCACGAATCACATTATTTCGTATCCTATCCATCCTCTGTACTCCACATACATTTCTCAGCAGTCCCATCTCCACTGCTATTACTCTTGAGTTATCATTTTCATGCCACACCATAGTCTCACATCCGTATTTTAAAGTTGGTACTAACACTCCTTCAAGTAAGCCTCGTGCAGCTGCAACACTCAAGCCTCTGTTTCTTATCAAGGCCTTCATTGCACTAGTTACTTTTCTTCCTTGTGTCACTTTACTTTCAAATTCTTTTGCACATTTTCCTCTCTTTTCTATCACTATACCCAGGTATTTGCACTCACTCACCAATTCCAGTCTCTCTCCGTTCACTGTTACATCGCACTGGGAGTCACCTTCTCTCTCAGTGACTATCAATTTATTCTTTTCTACATTTACACTCAAGGCACGATGCTTACAGACATTAGCAAAACTCTGCACTAGCCTACCAAGTTTTTGTCCGATAATTGCAAGCAGTACTGCATCATCAGCATACAACAATTTTGAAATATTCCATCCATCACCATTCATTGCCAACGCCATCCCTCTCTTCATTATTCGTGTTTTTACTTCTCTCATCACACCCATCCATATATATATTGAACAACCATGGGAACATCACACAAACTTATCGCATGCCCACACCGATCGTGAACCATTCACATAGATGCCCATTAACCCTGACACATGCTTCATTACCATCATAAAAACTCTTGACGGCACCTAGCAGCTTTCCCTCTACACCGTACATGCGCAAAACTTTCCACAATCCTTCTCTGTCCACTTTGTCATATGCTTTTTCCAGATCCATGAATGTCATAAACACCTTATGGTCCTTCTCACAAGCCTTCTCTACTATATGTCTCACTTCAAGTATTTGGTCCACACACACACACACACACACACACACACACACACACACACACACATATATATATATATATATATATATATATATATATATATATATATATATATATATATATATATATATATATATCGCAAAACTAAAGCTATGATGTACATAGTTTAGTCAGAACCTTTGGGCTTATGCTTAAGACATTACGAGCAGTTCAAGATCATTTTCAGACTCTAGGCTGTAGCATAAAACACCTGGATTTCAGTATTCTATACACTGCAGCAGACGACATCACATAAATAGTTGGTGAAGTCTTCTTACCAATTACTACCTATAAAAGTGTAAAGAGACAGCTCAAATCCAATCGTGTGACTTAAATTTTTCAGTCAATGTTTCTCCTGGTTGTCATTTTTTTCTTCCGGTTTTCTTTAGTCATCATCAACAGTTGCACTATTCGTCACAAAATGGGTGCAGCCTTTGCATACTTTCTACTGAATGAGTCACAGATAACATGTTATTTTTCCTGGATTCCCACAACTAATTGGGATATTTTAAAACCTACCTATGAGAGCAATAAATGGGGATTTAGAGTGCGTACATATTCCGTCGACGTCTACCAGTAGCTGGCCATATTTTTTGTTCTTAATGCTCATTTTTATATCTGAAAGCTGGTTGTCAAGTGAAAGGTAGTGTGGGTTGGATTATATTGGGTTTGGTAGGTAAGTTTTGGCTAAATCATTAAGTTTCCCAAAGCTTTGACACGGGTTACATTGACAATCCCACTCGGAGAGATGGTTGATAAACAACACAGGCATTCGATCATCGATAAGAACAGCCGTAGGCGGCCCGGCCATTTACTTAAGTCCCTCCAAATAGGTATATATATATATATATATATATATATATATATATATATATATATATATATATATATATATATATATATATATATATTCCAGTCACATCATGCAGTAACAATTCAAAAAGTTAAGTGTCCGTGTTGCATATTACTTACACTGAGATCATGAGTTTGTTAAGATATAGGTGATTTCTCCGCGCCAGTTTAATAAAGAATTACCGATTATTGTTCTCCATACCTTTCTACCAAGAGTAAGTTGTACTGTCTCTCCCGTTTAAAATGTTCCTATCAATTTACAAGTACTTGTCTTACAAGTTGCAATTTGTAAGATGTTAACCCTTTTTCATGATAGTTTTATATTATATGAGCTATCACGTACAACCTCTTTTATTTCACATTTTTCAAAGTGTATTTTGGCAGCTGATGACTTACGCATAAGCCGAAATGTTCTAAATAAACCATGTATAGTACATCATAAAGATGGTTTTACCGTTTGTGATAAGACTGTGGTTCCTTGCGGGGGATAGCATTGCTCATACAAATAAATGAATAAAAAGTAATGAAAATATGTATAGGCTCATGTGTATATACTATATATATATATATAGATAGATAGATAGATAGATAGATAGATAGATAGATAGATAGATATAGATAGATAGATAGATAGATATAGATAGATAGATAGATAGATAGATATTGTCACTGGCATAGTTACCCCAGTAGAGAATGGGTGAAATAGAGGATAAAATTATAACGTAAGGAGACAGGCAAGCCAACAAGCTCGATAAATCTTTTTCCTTATAAGTTTTGCTGCCTGTAAGGGTAACTCTAGACCCCAGCTCTATTACTCAGTGGTCAACTTTGCCTTCTGGACTGATAACACACTAGTTGTTTTTCCCATAAATTGACAGAAGATCCTTTTGTCCTTGAACAGAACCGTTGTAACTTACAGTGAGGGATGAGCAAAATGAGAGTATTTGCCAATAGAATTCTGAATAATGTTTTATTGGCTCTCTTGACGGCACACCATTGGTTTTGTGTAATATATGTAAGACTCCCATTGGTAGCAGGTGCATCTATTGTTTGTATGGGGACTGGAGATTGCTCTTAAGACGGCCTAGTGGCTAGTTAGCCGAGAGAGGCAGAGTAAGTCTGCTTTTAAAGCTCGAGGACAAGGTGAGATGACACATTTGTTCACACTTTGTCATTTGTCACATTTTATCACATTTTCACTTTTTTTACACACTTTTTGTCACTTACTGTCACGTTACACTTTTGTCACATTTTGTTGCACTTTTCCTCATATTTTCACACATTACTCAATACGTGTCTTTTATTATAAAACACACTGTTTGTGCACCATTTCCCATTCTTGGTTCACTCATCCATTTACACTAATGTGTGATTTATATCTGAATTATATCATCGAAGTCTCCAAGTTTCCTCGAGCTTTGTGAGTACTTAGCCTTCACTGAATGTATTATGGTCAGGTAAGAAATAACGTGTTTTTATATTTGTATTCTGAGGCCTATATGAACTCCTCTCATGTAAAACGAATCCTGGTTTCTTCTTTGGAGTGTGTATGTTATAGTGTACAGTAACCTTAAGGTAGTTTTCTTATGAGCTTTACCTTACCCTATTTGGTGATTAATTAAGGGTTAAGAGTGCACCATAATATTCACCCCCATAACAATACATATATATATATATATATATATATATATATATATATATATAGATAGATAGATAGATAGATATATATATATATATATATATATATATATATATATATATATATATATATATATATGACTAATATAAATATGAAAATGTGAATATATATATATATATATATATATATATATATATATATATATATATATTGCCAGACGCCTCAAGCCCGTTTGGGGTGGCCACAAACAAATCGCCTCCAAGTCGCCCTGTCCCCCGCCATTTCACTGCCCTGCTCCCAACTCACACCCCCTCTCTCATATACCTCTCCACCCCATCCCTCCATCTCATCCTCGGCCTCCCCCTCCCTCTATCCCCCTCCACCACACACACAAACACTCTCTTCGTCAGTCTTTCACCCTCCATCCTCTCCACATGGCCAAACCACCTCAGTGTGTTCCTCATAACGTTTCCTATCACATCCACATCCACACCACAACGCTCCTTTATATCCTCATTCGTCAGCCTGTCTCTCCATGTGACTCCACAGGCTCCTCTTAAATAACTCATTTCCACTGCTCTCACTCTTGACTTGTGTCCTTCCAACAACGTCCAAGCTTCACTTCCATACGTTAGAGTTGGTATCACAATACTGTCATGTAGTAACTTTTTCATTTCCATGCTCACTTCCCTGTTACTTATCACTGCTTTCAAAGAACAAGCAACCTGTCTTCGCTGCTGTACCCTTTCAAGCACTTCACCCTCCAAACCTCCATCCTTACTCATCACACTACCCAAGTACTTAATCGTACTCACATTTTCCAATTCCTCACCATCCAACCTCGCTGTATATTCACTGACTTCATCTCTTTCAAAGACCATCACTTTACTCTTCCCTACATTCACCTTTAGATTCCGTTTCTTACACACTCTCCCAAACTCATCCACCAAGCCTTGCAGCTCCCCATTGTCTTCACTCAACAACACAGTTTCATCTGCAAACAACACTACAGGGAGTTTCCAAACACTATCCTCTCTCACCAGGGCCACTCTAACATCCACTACCCTACCTTGTACCTCTTTTATTACCCCGTCCATGTACAGATTGAACAACCATGGAGACATGACACATCCCTGTTTCAACCCAACTT